>NC_141697.1:1131267887-1131785387 GCF_964263255.1 Lissotriton vulgaris
ACATCGTCGCAGGAGTCAATCCACCCCAATACATTCACCAAACATCGTGGCAAGTCTGAGCGTGGGGCCCTTAGTAAGTGGGGAAGAGTCACATTGTCAATCCACTGTCGGAGCCTTGTCGGATTGTTCGAGGGCGCTGCATGTACAACCGTCCCCTTCGGCGTTGCAAGTCCTAAACCTCCCGAGTCATGTGAACCTCTCGTAGGCCAGATAGGAGTTGTAGGGTTCAGGCCCCTCAGAGTCTCACTGGTCGGTAGGGTATCAAAATCACTGCCCACTGATTTGGAATCAGGCAAATTTTCAATCGCCCTAGATCCGACTGGCGTCTTCCTCCTCGGGGTGGCAGTAATGGGGTCTAACTTTTCACCCAGGTTTCGTACGCCACAGCCTAGGGCAATGCGCAGGGCGCCGAGAGCCAGAACAAGATCACCAACCATTATCTCTTCGCAATGCGCCCAGACCTCAGCGTGTCTCCCTGCACCGAGTCCCCCATCGCCTTGGGATACATGAGGCAAGGTATTACTGTCCCAAATGGCGGCTCGTCCTGCATCCATCCCTGTGCAGAATCGGGAGCGGGCTTCAGACAATGGAGTGGGGGATTCCATGGTGCCACTTCCAAGCCTATAGGAGCGGGTTCATCAATCAACCCACCGGCGCCCCCAGGTATATCCCTCCATGCACGAGAACAGTCTCCTTCACGTTTCGGGAGACTCCCGCAGTTATCGGGAGAGGCAACACTCCACGTCCGAGTTCCACACCAGCAAGCACTCCGGTTTCGGGAACTGATGTCGATGCGGCGGTGGTCCGGACCCTCTCAATGGCACTGCTAGTGGGGCTGAGCCGCCGCCGATGGAACAGGGCAAGTCATTTTCCCGCTTCGGGTGACCGATCAGACTTCGTCACTGGTGGCCGCCATTGTTGTATCGGCGGTCAGCGTAGTGTCCCACTCAGAGCCCCGGCTCCGGCGCCATCACAGGCCGCATTCGAAAATGGGATATATCTCCGGCATCACAGCTGATAGAGACCTCGGAGGCACACGATCGGTGGCCCCGACTACTCATCCGCACAGATCTATCGCGCAGGCACAGGATATCGGGCAGGATATAATCGCGGGGCGGAGAGGTCCACGGAGCCGGGCGCCTAAGCGGCCATCACGGTCGCCAGCCTTCAGAAACATTTTTTAGACTGCTAAAATTGGTTTAGAGATGGATAAAGAATTGCTATTTGGGAAGGACGTGTTATAGGCATCCCTTCCTAACAGAGATTTCTGTCTATATGTATCAATTGTTTAGGACCAACATAGTGGTCATAAACCATAGAAAAATTCCGACCCCTTTTGGTAACACATTCACAAAGGCGAAAGGGATCCCTTCGGACAAAAACAATTTTTGTTTAGAGAGTAGGCAGTGTCCACAGGACCACTGTCAACTCTCAAACAAACAAAAACAAAGTAAACCTTTCTTTTGTTGTAAAATACTTGTCGCAATTTGCAGCTAGTATTTTTCAGGTGAGAACATAATACACCTGCCCCTATGTATCTATGTGGATGTGACTTTGTTATTTCTTCTCATTGGCTACCATTCCAGGTCATTCATGCATCATTATTGGATTCAAGATCTCATCCGTTAATTATCAATGCACCAATGCACTCAGGGAGTAACTCTTATCCATGCTGTCACTTTTCCCTTCACCCAGTGACTCTTTCTCACAGTCACCCAACCACAAACACAAACTCACCAATAATTGAAGACATGCTTTCACTCAGATGATAAACGGACGAATTGAATTGAGTATGATTGTTTTTAATTATTGTCTTGTTACAAATCGTGTTAGAATTTGGATTTTACCGTTTTCCTTATACTCACTGTCTGTGGGAGCACGTACACATTAGGAATTTAACCATTTACATGCACATGATGGCCCCCTCATGCGTCACGGTGGGTGTGTGCTGACGCCGTCCAAATCCCGCCCATTATGTAAATCGCCCGCACAGAGCCAAAATTCGCCACGCATGCAAGGGGTTAAATCACAGCTTTCCAAACTGTGTGGCGCGGCACATTACTGTGTCGCGCCCCAGCAGTAGGTGTGTCGCAGGGTTAGATGACTTCTGCCGGCAATCGGCAGACTCGAGCTGCAGGGGCTCTTAGGAGGGGTGAAACAACAACAAAGCCCCATTAACATACACAAGGTCTTTAACGACCTGTGAAGTGCTCGGGTGCGGCTGTGAGCGGGCCCGGGATGCCACACACGACGGGGGGGGGGGTTGATTGAGTGGGGGCTGAAGCCCTGTGATGCCAATGGGGGGGGGGGGAGGGCATTGCATCGTTTGCATTATTTGTCGATCCTGCATATCTTCGTTTAAAAAAGCCAGTAACATTAGGCCCTAGATGTTACTGGCTTTTTTATACGAAGATATGCTTACGTTATGTATGGTGCATTTTCTTCTGTCTTTTGGTCCGCCGTTGTTTTCGTTTTACGCCGAGCAGAAGGTGAGCTTAGGACAAGTGCCCTATGACAGAAATGACCGAAAATGAGGAACTAATTCTATGTTTAAGAGTACTCGTTTTATTGAAGAAAAACATTTCTATTCACGTGCTTTCCCCACTTTCTTTAACAGATTGTAGACATTAATTTCTATAAAAATGATTAGTGTCGCGGCATTTTTGGGTCCCTTTATTTCCTCAGTTTTGTTCTACCTATAAATAGTTGTTGTGTTCCTGCATATGGGACTTTAGCATCTTCTGTATGTGTGTTCTGTGCATCTAGATACATCACACTTCATCTCCTTCCTCCGCATCACTGTCACTTCACTCTCTTCTTGTGCAAGTACTTCCTTTTGTTGCCTCCACTTTACCATCACCTCTCCCACGTACACAAACACACAATACTTTTTCTATTCATTGAGCGCTGTCAATGTTTTGAGAGCTGTGTACAGGGCCAGACTGGGAGCCAAAGGCAGCCCTGGCAATTTTCTCGGACCGGTCCTGGGGGAGTGGGGGTGGCGGGGTGTTGGGGTTGGCTGGCTGCCTGGCCTCTGGGGAAGCACTGCCTGCCCTGGCAGGCTGGAAACGCTTGTATGCTGCTTTTGTTACCTGGGGGCAATATTCCAGCACAGCTGTAAACCCGGCCCCCAGTAACAAACCGGCCCCGGTGTGTGTGTGGGGGGGGTGTGTGTGGGGTTGGGTGGGGGGGTGTGGGTGTGTGTGTGGGGGGGTGGGGGGTGTGTGGGGTTGTGTGTGTGTGTGTGTGTGAGTGGTGTGTCTGTGGGGTGGTGTGTGTGGGGTGTGTGGGGGGGTTGTGTGGGGTGTGTGTGGGTGGGGTGTGGTGGTGTGTGGGTGTGTGTGTGTGGGTGTGGGTGTGCGGGGGGTTGTGTGTGGGTTTGTGTGGGGTGGTGTGTCTGTGGGGTGGTGTGTGTTGGGTTGTGTGTGGGGTGTGTGTGGGGGGGATTGTGTGGGTGGGGTGTGGGGGTATGGGGTTGTGTGTGGGGTGTGTGTGGGGGGGTTGTGTGGGTGGGGTGTGTGGGGTGTGTGTGGGGCTGTGTCTGTCGGGTGGTGTGTCTGTGGGGTGGTGTGTGTTGGGTTGTGTGTGGGGGGGGTGTGGGGTGTGTGTGTGGGTGTGTGTGTGTGGGGGGGTGTGGGGGGTATGTGGGGTGTCTGTGTGGGGGGGTATGGGGTGTGTGTGTGTGGGGTGTGTGTGTGTGGGGGGTTGTGTGTGGGGTTGTGTGGGGGAGGTTGTGTGAGGTTGTGTGTGGGGGGGTTGTGCGGGGTGTGTGTGTGTGTGTGTGGGGGTGGTGTGTCTGTGGGGTGGTGTGTGTGGGGTGTGTGGGGGGTTGTGTGGGGGGTATGTGGGGTGTCTGTGTGGGGGGGTATGGGGTGTGTGTGTGTGGGGTGTGTGTGTGTGGGGGGTTGTGTGTGGGGTTGTGTGGGGGAGGTTGTGTGAGGTTGTGTGTGGGGGGTTGTGCGGGGTGTGTGTGTGTGTGTGTGGGGTGGTTTGTCTGTGGGGTGGTGTGTGTTGGGTTGTGTGTGGGGTGTGTGTGGGGGGTTGTGTGGGTGGGGTGTGGGGGGGTATGGGGTTGTGTGTGGGGTGTGTGTGGGGGGGTTGTGTGGGTGGGGTGTGGGGGGGGTGTGGGGCTGTGTGTGTCGGGTGGTGTGTCTGTGGGGTGGTGTGTTGTGTGTGGGGTGTGTGTGGGGGGTTGCGTGGGGTATGTGTGGGTGGGGGTGTGTGTGTGGGTGGGTGTGTGTGTGTGTGGGGTGTGTGTGGGGTTGTGTGTGGGGTGTGTGTGTGGGGGGTGGGGGGGTGTGTGTGTGGGGTGTGTGGGGGGGGGGGTTGTGTGTGGGTGGGTTGTGTGGGGTTGTGTGTGGGGGGGTTGTGTGGGGTGTGTGTGTGGGGTGGTGTGTCTCTGGGGGGTTGTGTGTGGGGTGTGTGTGGGGTAGGGTATGTGTGTGTGGGGCCCAAACCTGCTATAGGTGGTTCAGGCTCGCTCGCTGTGCTTCCTCACGTTACTGTGTCCCTGAATTTGTTTTCACAAAAAGGTGTGTCACCAACATGAAAAGTTTGGAAAGCTATGGGTTAAATAAACATAAATGTTGGTGCTTCCAAAATCCTGTCAGTACCATTATCTTATCATGTGAAGTGCAGAGCTATATGTAACACGAGCTAACATTTAATATACCACCTGGAGGGAAGTGATGGCGGACCATCGAGCCTGGCCTACTGTGGCCACCCTTCAAAGTCTCTGAACCCGTGAATGGTGCGAACTGGCACTGGAGTCTGATATTAAATAATGCATCTCTCTTAATGGAAAACATTTCTGCAATCAAGTTCAATAAACCTCTGACATTGTGTTTGCATGGCGACAAATCATGTAACCTGCAAGTGGTGGAAGCAACCAGCTGTATCCACTCTTCCTTGCAATGCACTGCAATGCAAATGATTTATGTTTTTGACATGTTCCTTTCTAGACTGTAATATTTTCTATTACAATGTTCTTGTTCATTTTTTAGGCAAGTTCTACCTCTTCCCACAGTGCTGTCCACAGGAAGCTCTCTAAATGTGCCTAATGCACTACGGCTAAGATAAGCATCACTTATTACAGGATTTCCCAATAGTGGTGAATAGCAGGTAGATTTTGGTGCTTACCAGCCAAAACGACATATTCAGGTAATTTCCGGGCATGTTCCCGCTGTCAAATTACAACAGGTTTGACTGCTGAAATTCAAGAGTGTACACACATTTTCTCGCACCAGTAATTACAAGGTGCAATAAGATTTGCATAACTTATAATTTCACCCTGCGGAATCCATTTGTCTTGGAAAAGTTACAGACTGTCAAACCTTCTGTTATTTAGTAAGGGGGAAAAAAAGCCCAAAAAGTGTAAGGAGGTGAGGCTTTTGATGATGCGATCACCAAAAATCAGAAGTTATGGCCCGTGTCACACGGGAAACTTGGACTAGGATATAATTATCACTTCTGATAAATTCTGATAATTATGGTATAGGATGCTGTGACACTTTTATGGAGACCCTTTGTGTGTTTCTCCTCCACTGATATGTGTTCAGCATCTCATGAACAGCCTATCAAAACCCTTTGTAAGCTGGTGCATGAGCATCTCAGTCGAAAGCAGTGGTGGCTGGCACAGATCGGGTGTGGCAGGGCTGGGGGGGGTTAAGAGGGTATAAAAAAAGAAGCAAACAAAACGTACCTCATTGTTGTGTCTCTCTTCCAGCTCTCCTCCACATCAGGCCAGAACAGAAAGCACCCAAGCTCCCCTAAGCCAATCACAACACTGCAATGCAGCATTGTGATTAGTCTGAGCGCCGTGGTTCGGCGCTCAGACAAGCAGTGGGAGCCTGGGCATGTTCTCCACCCAAGCTGTAACACAGCCTGGCTGGAGAACATGCAAAGTGCGAAAGACTGTTTGACCAGCTCAAGACGACTGGCCAAACATTCCTAAGGACTTACAGTGTGCCTCCACTCCTACGCTGCTCCTCTGTCATCAGAGCGGCCACGCCCTGTCCGCAAAGCTGCTGCAGCAGGAACGGATATAACTATAATAGCTTTTTGATATTATCATTTTATTTTTCCTTTGTTTCACTGCTACAAAGCAGTGGGGCGACGCTCCTCCACCTTAGTGAAAGAGCCACCATTACTCTAAAGAAAAACAAAGTCTTCAGACACTTTTTCAAACAGTTGTGGTATATTGTAGATATAAGAGTGCCACCTCTAGATATATGAGTAACTCTGAATTGCAGCAAGTGTCCAGGGATGGGAAACGGCCCCTACAACTTCGCTGTTTCCACGCATAACATTAACCACGCATGCATTACAACGCATGCGTGGGTACCACAAATAGCCTTTACCACGCATACATTTACTACAAAATATGTGGTAAAGGCATGTGTGGTAAAGGTTATTATTAAAAAAGGGGTCTTGGGGGGTCTCCCCCCCCTCAAAAAAACATGCGAAAAAGAAAGAAGGGGGCTTGGGGTGGCCTCCCCCCAAAAAAACTCACCTGGTTCCGTCGCACCATGGAGGCAATCAGCGTCGTTAGAAGAAACGGAAAGAGAATTCCGCTTCCTCTTTACGACATACAACGTCACATCGGAAGAGCTTGGAGAGGAAGGTCGAGGAACGGTAAGGGGGCTTTTAGTTTTTAAAAATAAAAATGTAAGGGATAAGGGGGTTGTAAAAAGATGGAGTAAGTTATTTTGGTTATGGGGAGGGGTATTTGATAAAAGGGTTTGTTGTGGGAATAAAAAAGAGTTTATAGAATTGGGGCAGAAATCAGAGATAACCTTTACCAAAAAAATGCAATTACCATGCATGGATTTACAACGAAAATCGTTGTAAAAAAATGTGTGGTAAAGACATTTTAGTGGTAAAGGTTATGCGTAGTAATTGCATTCGCGTTGTAACACATTCTTGGAAAAGGCATGCGCTGCAACGGAATGTGTTTTAACGTCATACAACCCCAGGGATCAGCCAACCTGTCACTTTGCTGTGCCATTACAGTAAATTAGAACCTCAATTAGTGCAACCTGGCGTTCCTAATATATGTTCATAGGTGATGCTATGCCCCACTTCCAAGGGCTCAGTCATTATCCGTACGTGTGTCCTCCTTGTTATAGTTCTCAATCTGTGAGGCTGCCCCTCCTCCAACAGCATGAAAGCAAAGCTTTCTTTTATTTTTTATTAAACATAAATGCTTCATACGCATAAGATCCCTCCCTCCTCCCATGCCTCTTGTTCTTATGTAATGTAATGTATGTGTTCTTGTAAAGCGCACTGCTGCCCTGAGGCGTTGTGGCGCTGTAGACTACTGGGGAACCCGTGCTGGCTATCCCTGTGAGATGGTCCCTCCTGGGTATCTCCAAGGTGAAACCAGGCATCCCCGGCAAATGTGGGGGGCCGTTGTAGAGATGAGGCAAGCTAATGCCCAGAGTTGCCGAGTGTGATCCCTGGTCAGAGTGTGCAAAAACAACAGGTGATGGACCGAATGAGGATCAGTGTCACACATTCAACCCAGTCAAAAGATCTGGGTCCTAATCCATCGTTTTTTTGCACTCCACACCACCCTGGGTTAGACAATGGCGATATGCAAATCAGCTCTGACCCTGTGCCCCATGGGAACAGTCCAGTCCGAACTACAAAAGCCATGTCCTTCCCAGAACGGAATCAAGCATCCGAGGACCGGACCGGTTTCGAGGTAACACCTCTCATCAGCCCGGCTAGCTTGACTCCAGTGGTGTGGAGTGCCTGGGACCCACGTCTGGGCATCCCCAGTACACTTATAGCGAGTTTGCAAAAACAACAGGTGATGGACCGAATGAGGATCAGTGTCACACATTCAACCCAGTCAAAAGATCTGGGTCCTAATCCATCGTTTTTTTGCACTCCACACCACCCTGGGTTAGACAATGGCGATATGCAAATCAGCTCTGACCCTGTGCCCCATGGGAACAGTCCAGTCCGAACTACAAAAGCCATGTCCTTCCCAGAACGGAATCAAGCATCCGAGGACCGGACCGGTTTCGAGGTAACACCTCTCATCAGCCCGGCTAGCTTGACTCCAGTGGTGTGGAGTGCCTGGGACCCACGTCTGGGCATCCCCAGTACACTTATAGCGAGTTTGCAAAAACAACAGGTGATGGACCGAATGAGGATCAGTGTCACACATTCAACCCAGTCAAAAGATCTGGGTCCTAATCCATCGTTTTTTTGCACTCCACACCACCCTGGGTTAGACCATGGCAATATGCAAATCAGCTCTGACCCTGTGCCCCATGGGAACAGTCCAGTCCGAACTACAAAAGCCATGTCCTTCCCAGAACGGAATCAAGCATCCGAGGACCGGACCGGTTTCGAGGTAACACCTCTCATCAGCCCGGCTAGCTTGACTCCAGTGGTGTGGAGTGCCTGGGACCCACGTCTGGGCATCCCCAGTACACTTATAGCGAGTTTGCAAAAACAACAGGTGATGGACCGAATGAGGATCAGTGTCACACATTCAACCCAGTCAAAAGATCTGGGTCCTAATCCATCGTTTTTTTGCACTCCACACCACCCTGGGTTAGACAATGGCGATATGCAAATCAGCTCAGACCCTGTGCCCCATGGGAACAGTCCAGTCCGAACTACAAAAGCCATGTCCTTCCCAGAACGGAATCAAGCATCCGAGGACCGGACCGGTTTCGAGGTAACACCTCTCATCAGCCCGGCTAGCTTGACTCCAGTGGTGTGGAGTGCCTGGGACCCACGTCTGGGCATCCCCAGTACACTTATAGCGAGTTTGCAAAAACAACAGGTGATGGACCGAATGAGGATCAGTGTCACACATTCAACCCAGTCAAAAGATCTGGGTCCTAATCCATCGTTTTTTTGCACTCCACGCCACCCTGGGTTAGACAATGGCGATATGCAAATCAGCTCTGACCCTGTGCCCCATGGGAACAGTCCAGTCCGAACTACAAAAGCCATGTCCTTCCCAGAACGGAATCAAGCATCCGAGGACCGGACCGGTTTCGAGGTAACACCTCTCATCAGCCCGGCTAGCTTGACTCCAGTGGTGTGGAGTGCCTGGGACCTGGTCAGAGTGGGCACCGAGGCGAGAATTATCAAGTCCGCTGACCCTGGTCCACGACCCTGCCGCGTCGGGAATTGAACCCTGGTCCGGGGCCGTTCTCTGCTTTCGGGTCTGCCGCCTCTAACCAGTGAGCAACACCACTTATCTGTCTAGCTTTTGTGCAGGATGCTATGCAAGATTAGTAAGTCCAGCTCCTTTAAACATTGAGGGTCCTATTGATCAATTATTCACGAAAGGGAGAGGGCAGGAATCTGCCTCATTTAACATATACAGCACATTCCTGCTCTCTGACTGCGCTGGTGCACAAACTGTTGCCTGGTGCTAACGCAGGCACTCTTGCACCACAGTGCAAGGGTGCCTGCCTTGAAAGCATGATTGTTTTTGTGCAGAAATGGACACCTACCCGCACAAAAACAATCCTCTTTCTATGAATGCTGTAGAATGCAGCACACATAGAAATAGGAAAAAATGAAGAGAAACATGCATATGTCCCCTCATTATGTCTCTCTCTGAGAGGCATAGCATTTTGACACATTACTAGGTTGACCACCAATGGTACATGTTGGAATGTTCCAACATCCATGGGTGGATGTGTGGGAACTCCCACACTGCACCCTGGGAACTTCTTCCTGGTGCAGAGTAACGCAAGGCAGCCACTTGTGCTCCCTGCGTTACTCCAGATTTACCAAGCAACGCAGGGCCATTGCTGAATCTCATTTAACCCCTTTGATGCTCATGACGGAACGGTTCCGTCATGAGCATTGGTTGAGCTGTCCTCATGACGGAACCGTTCCGTCATGACCACGCCCGTTTGCATTGGGGCCCAGCACAGGGGGGGAATCTGGATAGCAAGCATGGGGTTAAATTTTGTGTCGCCCTTGCATCCCCTTGCATGGAGCACTGGAACACAAAACCTTGATAAATATGGGCCTGTATGTGTTAACCTTTTGTCTGTATTTGAATAGTATTTGCATAGGTGCTGTCAACGTCTCAGGCGTCCCGGCCCAGGTACTACAGCAGTGGGGAGGGACTTTCCGAAGCATGGGTCATTGTGCCAAAAGAGTGTCTCCCTGACACAGTCTCACCATAGCTTGGTGGTCCCAAATGTGTGCATGTCAATGTAAGGACAAATAAATGAATAAATGAAAATGTATTGTTCAGTTAATAAAAACTTGCAAGCAGACACATTTATACACATTTCATAATGATTACCATTACTGACACATTGTTTTAAAACAAGCATGATAAAAGTAAGAATTAGTCCCGCTTTAAGAATTTTCAATTCATCTAGTAAAAAACAAATAAAAAAACCCAAACATAGGTACATTTGCTGGTAACACGGTCTACCTACTGTTTCTTCTTGTCTAAAATACCCCATTTGATCTATTCATTACTCACTTGCTGTACATTACGCGTGAATCTGACCATTCCTGATGTGTGTCGTGCAGAAGGTCCTAGTTGGATTATTTTTGACACCTAGAATTATCAAGCTTACCTACCACTTGCAAAACTTTGGGTTACAAACTGTCTATTATAAAAACACCTCACAAGCCTTGCCAATGTTAAACCCAAAATATTTCACAATATTCCAATTACTCATATATTGAGAACACCACGCTGCTTGTCTAAGGTTCACCTCCCCTTCTAAATAACTGATTTCTCTAATCTGCTAAATGGGTTTTTTTTGTGGATTCATAGAATAAGAACAATGACAGCTCTTTAAAAGGCACTATTAAGCAGTTTTCTCTCCGCATTATCTATGAACTTTAAAAATCTGCCAGTAAATTGTAAAATTTCTCCCTGCAAGCAGGCTATAACTGCTTTGCGCATGTTCGTATAGTTTGTTGATTAAAATCCTGCCTTAACAGACTTCTTCGTTCAGCTATTAGTGCTGGGCAACTACAAACTATATGGCAAATGTCTCTCTTGTAATTGCATAGGCGACATGACCTTTCACTACTCCTCTTTTTCCAAGATGATGCATGACTGCAAAATTGAAAACTGCCAAGCCGGAGTCTCAAGAACATCAACTTATTTTGTGGGGATAGCTTGCCATGTGATGCAATTACTATCCATGGTGGGGTCTTTTCGCCAACACTTCTCTGTCCAATAGTGAAAGCATGTTTTACTACACCCGTTGATGACTCTGTTAAATGTTGCCTGAGAGAGGGGTAAGGCCCATTGTTGTTTTGCCTTGAACGTAGCTAAAGCCAAATTGAAATATTCATGGGCCTGCATGTGTCTATGATCACTTATAGCCCCCCAAACAACTGTCATAATTGTAGCATTATTATCATTTCTAAGTTTGTGGCAGAATTTCAAATATGCCCAGGCTGTTTACATTCTATCTTTTAAGCCCAAACTCTAAACGAATTTGTGATGGCGATGCCTACTGAGGAAGATTGAACAGGCAATGGTAGGTTCCTGTCACAAGTTTATCTATGATGTTATCAGCCTTCCCTCTTAGAATCTCCACGCCATATGTCAGAGATGGGACATGTTTAGCTGACATAACTTGTAATAGTGGCTTGAGGGACAGCCCTTTTAAGCTATTCCGGAGGGCAGCAAATGCTGCAGTTAAAGAATTGTTCCTTCTCTATAATGCAGCACACTGGTTCTTAAACGCATCTAATATGACACTCAAGTATTTATACTCTAAAATTGATTTGAGCACTGGCCCTGCTATGCTGAGTATTGGGCGAGCTGCTGTACCTCTTGACACCAACATGGTTTTCGTCCTATATAAGTTGACCTTTAACCTGTGGGATGAGGCGTACAAAGCAGTTTCACTGATTAACCGCTGCAGCCCCACCTATGTGTAGCTCAGCAGAACAATATTGTCAGTGTACAATAGGCGAGAGACCTTAAAGCCAGCCACCAACGGAGAGTGTGAGTTAATGGCATTCAAACCCGAAGAAATATCAGCAAGATACAGGTTGAACAAAATTGGGGTCAGGACACAAACTTGTTTTAACCCCTTCCGTGCTGATGACGAGCCTAGGCTCGTCATGCAGCACGGTGCTCGTGTGCTGGTGACGAGCCTAGGCTCGTCATGAGCCGTGGAACGCTCACACGCGGGGCTAATTTCCCCGCTGTGCTGAGCGTTCCATTGCGCGGGAGTGGTCATGACGAGCCCAGGCTCGTCACCAGCACACGAGCACCGTGCTGCATGACGAGCCTGGGCTCGTCATGAGCACAGCGGCGCCGTGCGCAGCCCCCCTCCCCCCCCGCGCTGTGGGGAAATTAGCCCCGCAGCGAAGGGGTTAAACCATTCATTGTTAATATTTTTTTTTAATGGTTGTGCCCTGGCCCAACCTTACTCTTGTCCAAATGTTTGTGTACAGCAATTGAATCCCTCTCAGGACTTTACGTGAAATTCCCAATTTCGATAACTTGTCCCGGAAAATGTTCCTCTGCACTGTGTCAAAGGCGGATGAGGTTGTTTTAGTGCTGGTTTTCTTCCCACAAGAAGCAATCTAGTTGTCAATGATACTTATAAATAAGAAATTGCTGATTTAGCAAGACTGTATGCTCACAATGGAGGACCAACTGGGTACCTCAGCAGCTTCCTTGACTGTAGAGGAAATGATCACTGTGTCTGGGGCAGATCTTCAAGCCATGATTGATCATGCCATCTCTATGGCTTTGCACAACTGGTTAAGGAGATGTGTGCAAGGGGCACAACTTCAGGATATTCCTAAGCACAATGTGAGGGAGGGACGGAGGCCCGGTACTGGGACTTACCGGATGCCGATTGGTCGGACGCTGTGGTGTCAGGAACATGGGAATCTGGTCGCCTAAAAGTCGGCTTATCTGGTGGCTAAGTTTCCTACCATCCCTTACTTTTACACACTACCAAAGGTTCATAAGCCGACCAGACCTCCGCCAGGTCGGCCGATTATTTCTGGGATCGGCTCTCTTTTAGAACCCCTGTCATCATTTGTGGATGTTTTTTTACACCCGTTGGTTAAAAAAATGCCATCGTACCTTCAGGACACCAAGGATGTCCTTCGCTTGCTGCCAGGGGTAGTTTTCAACACGGATTCTGACATCTTAGCTAGCTTTGATGTGGAATCATTGTATACTTGCATACCTCAAGGGGAGACGTTACAAACCATCCAAGAACTTCTTGAAGAGTCTCCCCCGGACAGTATGACGCCTGTTCACTTTATAACAGAACTTGCCAGGATTGCGATGACCGAGAACTTTTTTGCTTTTGAGGACTCCCTATACCTACAGAAATCTGGGACCTCAATGGGCAGCAAGTTTGCGCCCAGCCTGGCGAATCTTTATGTGCACAGTTTTGAAACCCAGCATATACTGAATACCACCAATCCACACCACCAACAGTTGGTGGTGTGGAAGAGGTACATAGATGACATCTTGGTGGTATGGCGGGGTGATGAACATTCACTGTTAGCCTTCCATGACTGGCTCAATGGCCTTAATCCATTCTTGAGGTTCACCCTTGAACATAGTAAAACGAAACTGCCATTCCTGGATTTGGAGATCTTTCCATTTGATGGTCACTTGGCCAGCTCCCTCTATAGGAAGCCTATGGCGCGGAATTCTCTTTTAAGGTTTGACAGTCATCACCCCCGCTCACTTAGGGAAAACCTCCCTTTTGGACAGTTTTTGAGAGTAAGGAGAAACTGTTCAGACATGTCAGATTTCCGGGTTCAAGCCAAGGACCTTTCAGCCAAACTCAAGCGGCGGCAATACCCTAGCCGCCTGATTAAGACATCATGTAAACGGGCCTCAAATAACCATCGCGAGTCCCTTTTGGAGGCACCGGTAGAGAAACCGCCTTTGAATCAATTGGTCTGTGTGACGACATTCAATACTTCCTCGTCGAAATTACAGAAAATTGTCAGACAGAAGTGGAAGATTCTGAATAGCTCTGGTGAAAAAATTCCCCTACCACTTTTCTCGTTCAAAAGAGGAGTAAACTTAAAGGACGAGCTGGTTCACACCAGACCTAAACGATCTACAGAAGACTCCACATCCACTCTGTGGAATCTTCCGCCTGTACAAGGCCATTACCCATGCGGCAACTGTTCAGTTTGTCCACAGACTCAGAAGACCTTATCAGTAGATATAGGTACCTCTCGACCATGGGCACTGAAACGCCATACAAACTGTAACAGCGAGAGAGTTGTATACCAAATCACGTGCCCATGTGGGTTAAGATACATAGGGATGACTACGAGAAAAATAAAACTGCGCATTCAGGAACATAAGAGCACGATTCGACGCAGTAAATAGGCCACTCGGCTTACATCCCACTTTCTCCAAGCTAAACACCAGGCAGACGACCTCAAGTGGGTGATCCTGGAACAACCACACATACCTAATCACATTACGGACATCTCACAGTTTCTACTCAGAAGGGAACAGAGATGGGTGTTCAAGTTGAAGAGTGACACGGAGGGGCTTAATGATGAAATCCCGTGGTTACAACTCTAAATACCAGGTCTCTAGTCGTTACTCCTGCTACACTACATTGAATTCTTAAAGACTCTTTTAACAAGAAAATAGAGAGTATAATATTCTGCTCTTTGCTCTGTACATTCAGTTGGCCTTTACATCTCTGCCATAGAAAATAAGGTCTATACAGACTGATAATTGATATGGGCTATGTGGTGTTATGAACATTTGAGTATCCGCTTGTCTGTTCGGACACATAACTGGCTTTACAACCGATCTGGCATGAGCCCTAGGTGGGACTGTCGGATATGTGTTTGGCTCTTTAAGTTACTGGTGCGACTCCGCGTCAGATCATATGGGAGATACACACTTTTCCAAACACTCGGATCGTCTGAGTACATATTCACATCAAACGGTCCGATCACTGTGGGGATCAACACATGAGTAGGCTCCATGGATGGATTGATTACAGCTACATTTTAAAGCAAACCCGTTGCTACTTATGATTTTACACTGCCACATGTCCGTAAGATACCAGAGGTAGTGATATACACAAACACAGAAATTCGGGCATGAATCCCGCCATACCGATTGGCCCTTCGCTACCCAATAGGTTGGGTTCTCTGCCAGAGGCACCCAATCATGGTGCAGCTTTGTTTGTAATGACTTCGGAAGCCGTTCGGTCGACATACGGCATGGGGTTTTTCCTCTTTACAATATTAGTGGCACTAGACTAGAGGGCAATGTGCAACCGCTTTTTCATCTTGGTGGGTTGGAATCCGCACATTGATGAAACCCGGCGTTTATAATAGAGGTATGAAACGCGAGGAAAAACATTGGCGGTATTCCTATTGGCCACACGCTAACCAATAGCGGGACCCCGTGCACTACGCTATCCAATCGGGGCTGATGTCTCTGTATGGATGGCTGCAGGAGCTAGTTGGGCTTTCTTCTTCTGTACTGGATTTTCTGACTGGACGCGGGGGAAACATACGGTTCTCCTTCACGTCCGCAGTCTGTATACTTATTGCTGCGTGACACACGCTGTCTTCACCTCCCCCTCGGCTCACTATTCGGAGCGAGGTAACGACGGAGAGGTGAGGACAGGGGTCTCTCGCTTGTTTTTCCCTGGTTTTCCTGATTTCCAAATGCTAGGAGAGAAGGCATAGCATTCAGTCAGTGCAGGACTCTGCCCTTTCTTCGCTAAGAGTCTGGACACCAGGGAGTCTCTTTTGGAATTGCATTTTTTACTTTTTACATCTTTGCAGTTTCTTTTTAGGCAAATCTATCTGGGTGTCGGTTCTGTCCTTGATCATTGAGTGGGATGTCCTGAGGGGAGGCACTGACCATATTGGACACCCGCCCCCCCACCCCCCCACACCCCCCCCCTTTTTTCAATCAGCCAAATAGGGTGTCTGTTAGTCACCCTGAAATACTGACCTTTCACTAATGACCAGAATAGTATGCCCTTATGTTAAGGTGTGTTATGGCTAAACTCTACCCCCCGCAGTTGCCACACTGTAGTTGCCATTACAGGCTATACTGTAGGACTAACAGTCCTTTGTGTAGATCTCTTAATGAAATGTATGTACTCTACCATTTCTTTTCTTCTTTTCTTTCTAGTGCGTGGCCTCCTTCACTGTGAGCTAGTGCCAGGTGAGGTGAGGTAATTCCTCCCTACAATTTGGGTGAGTAGATTACCAAGGGAGTAATCAGTGTACTATACACTTGATAGCTTCTTGAAAAATAGCAATAATGGTTGCCATTTATATCTTTTCATTTCTTCATATGCAGGAGAAGACACTCCGACTCTCTAACATTGAGGAGTTGGTATCACTTATTAGTTTCCTTGACACAGTAAGTTGCTGTTGCAGTAGTGCATCATAGGTCCTGAAGAAAGCCTATTTAGGCTGAAACATGTCGACCAAATAAGATTCATGGTGAATAGCAATTCCTTGCATGCTATTTTTCACACTGCTTTTAATCATACCACCTTGATGGTCAGACCCAATAAAGTTTTCCAATGACATCAAGGTAGGTATTTTTAGAACACTTGGATTTGAAGTTTTTTCCTTTCCTTTTTCACAATTCTTTGAGCACTGCAACTTAACCCTTTCAGTCCACATCTCTTTTTGGTTGAGGGTCAACATGATGGTCCAAGTTTTGCTAGCCTTGGGTTGTTCCTAAGGAAGGGCACACTGGAGACCACAATTGTCAACCATACTACCCAGATGACGATGCTCCGCTATTGAGCGGGCTGATGGGGATTTTTCTAGCACCTTTGAGGCTATCTCTTTAGTTTTCCTCTTCTCCTGTAGTCATACATCTATTAGGATTGCTACGACCTATACATTAACCTGTTGGTTTTGTTTTACAGAGTGAACACTTTTCAGGTTCCTGGAAGTAGACTTCTGGTATCTCTCGTGTTGTCTAGTACTAAGTTGGGGGACAAGGTACCAAAGCAGTCTATAAACACGATCCCCTCAGGCCCTCCCCTACCTTGTGTGTTTTGATTCGCCTAAAAGTTAACCCTTCCATCTCTCCTGTACAGGCTGTTGGCAGACACGCCTGGCGGAAGGACCAATCAGCGGTTTGGACCAGCTCTGAAAAGGTGGATCCACAGAAAACACGGGAAAACCGGAAGGGGGAAGACGCCGGTAGGAGACAACGGGAAGAGGAAGAAGATTGACCAGGAAGAGCAGCGTTCCAGCCCACTGGAGTGAAGGAACATGAGCTGGAAATCACCGACGTGCAGGAGATGGAACCTGACATTCCAGACCGGAATCCCGAAGACGACGGCCTCGAAGTCTGGACGGAGAATTGGTGGACGCCCCAGGAAAGACAGGAATCCTGCCGCAACCCTGGGGAGAGTTGCAGCTACCGTGGTGAGTGTCCAAAGGGGGGGGGGGGGGGGCAGAGGAGCTACACTAATGCCTAAGCTTGCTGCACCTCACTCTCCTCAAATCTCACCGTTTGCAGCCAGTACCTCAATCACCGCTGCTAGATATTTGTTTTATTATTTATGTTTTCTGTTTCCATTGTTCAGTATTTCTCTCATCTGCCTTAGTATCTCATTGGGCATAGTGCAAGAGTAAGTACATGAAGCCCTGAGAATATTGCTTAATCTCCATCAATAGGAACCCTTATAGAGAATACGGGAAGAGGGACGGGAAAGGGGGAGGTGTAGAGACACCTACTTTCTGTTTGATTAAAGGCATCATTCACGACTAGGAAAAGAATAGTTCACCCATCTAACCCTTCACTCTTTCGACCAAGAAAACCTCTCTGGGTGTGGTGAAGGCTGTTCTATCCAATTCCATTCGCTATTGGTGAAACCCCTATACTCAGCAATCCTTCTGTTTTCTCTCGAGCCACTGGGGGGCCTCAATATCCTGAAGCCAACCTGTGAGGAGAAGAAGATAGAAGATATATATACCAGCAAAGCAGGCAGACATTACAAAAGAACCAAGAGCAATAGCCTTTATACTCCCATCAAAGTATATGTAAGGGAAAAGATACAGTTCTCTTTCAAGCCTCTCACGTATTTAACAATGCTTGTCTTAAGAGTGTTAAATAAAAGTGGACAAAATTGAGAATCTTATCAGGCCTCCTTGATTTTATTTCCGCCCATTCCTCCGACACACATGCAGGAGACTTCGATCTCCAGACTATAGTGCAACATGTCATGGCACACTGGTCCATCATCATCGAATTACAAGAGGAAGATTCCAGTATGCCCTTAATTGATTCACCTTCACCATTGGTGGTTGTCTGCTCAGAATCTGAAGAAATGAGTACCTATGATAGAACCACTCGCCCTAGTATTAACAACAGTTGACAACAGAAGTCACTCTGAGAGACCAGGAGAGAGAAGTTGGTCCAAAGTGGAATATCTCAACTCATCCAATTCCAGAGATCTGGCAGTGAATGGGAGACCTTGAGAGGGGTTTTTAACTTGCCTGTCTGGGAAACCGGTTCTACTCAGGATGGACAATCAAATTGCAAAATGTTACGTAAATTGCCAAGGGAGTACAAAATCTCCAAAGTTAGCCAGCGACTTTCTTTCCTAGGCAGAAAATAATCTCCTCTCAATACCAGCACTGTGCATTCCAAACATGGCCAATTTGCAGGCAGACAATCTGAATCAGAATATTCCTTTATCAATTCAATGCCATCTCTGTCATCAAGCCTTTCAGTTGTTAACAAAGTTATTTGGCCATCCGACTCTGGATTTGTTTGCATTCCCGGACAATGCCCTCCTACCCCATTTCCATGTGGTAAGGCCATACCATGAAGCATGAGGGTTCGATGCTGCGTCCCTTCCTTGGCCTCAGTAGTTGCTATATGCACTTTCGCCATTTCCCCTCTTCCAGAGGGTGCTGTAGAGGATTCAGAGGGAATCGATGATGGTAATCCTTGTAGCGCCTTTTTGACTGGGAAGACTTTGGTTCCCGTGTTGACTCAGTTAGCAACCCACCCTTCTCTCCCTCTTCCATTATATCCAATTCTACTTCAATTTCCAATCTTGCTACCTACTCAGATATGTCAGATATCTGATTTTTCTTCCAGATAAAGTTGTCCTCCGGCTGGACCATATGTTTACACCAAAGGCCCATTATCTTTTTCATTCTACCCAAGAGTTTATTTTTCCTGTTTGTCAAACTACTGACAACCTTTAGATGTAAGAAAGGCTATTTTGTCTATTTAAAGAAAACTAAAGAATGTAGATCCTCCAAATCATTGTTTTTTTCACAAGGACTAGGATGCAATGGGAAAACACACAAACGCTACTATTAGCAGGTGGGTTAAATTTTTGATTTCTCAATCTTTTGCTCCAGTGGATTCAGATATACCTGGTGGTGTGATGGATGGCCAGCCAGGCCAATCAGAGCAGCAGCAGCACCCTGGGTGGAAGCAGGCGGTGCTTTTAAAAGCTGCTACTGCTTGAACTTTAAAACTTCTCTTTTCTCATTATGCATTGGACATGTGAGCCAAACATAATGACAAGTGTTTGTTTCTGTAATAAAGATAGCAATGAGAAAATTGTTGTAAATATAGTTTGGTTTTGAGCAGCATATAATTGTGACTGTCAATTTCTGCATAGGTGTAATATCCTCCCAGAGTGAGAACTATAAGAAGGACTACAGGCGAAGGGTTGTGTCATTTAACTCACTGACTAACTGAAGTCCTATTGAACCACTCCCTTTTGCAGTACTCTGGCCAGCAACTCTTCTTGGTCCTTTATTAGGTCTCGCCTCTCAATGTGCATGCGCATTGAGTGAGACTATAGGGGTTTCAATAAGCTTTACCTAGACCTGCGATTGACTGGCGATTTGATGCTGCGCCCGTGGCTTTTAGGTCGATGCGCAAGTGCATTGACCTAAAATGCGCGTGCACAGCATCAAATCGCTATCTGTTCCCCAGCAGCACTCCTCCTACACCTTTGAAGTGAAGCTAAGCTCACTTCAAAGGCCCCTGCTGCTTATCACCCTCCTCGCCGCTCTCCCCACTCGGCCCCCTCCCCTGCCCGCCGTGTCGCATTTCTCCTCCCCCCTCCCCTTCTCTGTCTTGCCTCCGTCTTGTTTCATGTGGATTTGCCTCTACGTCTGGGCGTTATGTGTTTGAGATGTGTAGGTAGTAACACCCTTCAGTCGACCACTGGATCTATCTTGTGTTACGGCGGTACTCTTAGTCTGGAGTTGACTGTTTTTATTTTGCTACACTTATAGCGTTTCCTCGTGAGTTGCCCATCCACATCAATTGTATTTTTCTTGTTAACGATTGTGTCTCGTTGATATGTATGGTTTTAAGTAACTTTCATTTAGTCAGGAAATTCTCCAGCATTTCTAGAACAGATGATGGTCTACTTGCGTAATGTGTTCGTTATTTTTTTCACGCGTGGACGCTTGCCGGGAATATTCCTGTTCTTGGTATTTCCTTGGTTTGCTGGATGTGGCACTGATACCGGAAACCCCCTTGTTGTTTACCAGACTGTACCAGTGTAGAAAAAGGTAGAGCCGATGTTGATCGAGAACCTTTTTAGTATTGCCCGGCGCTAACCGCCTCTCATACCACTCGAATCTTTCAAACAAAGAGGCAGGCGCTGGAGACTGGAAGGCAGGAAACAGAAGTTTATTCCGACGGAGCAGAACACGTCAACTCAGACAACAGGGTATCTTCTCGAGGTGCTCTAACCGCATCTCTGAGGCCTGGCCTCTTATACACAAGTTTATTGCTTTATTGCATAAAACACATCTTTGTCAACACTTTGATGTATGGAAAGACATCCTCGTAATCCCCGCTTCAAGCCCGTTCCCACACACATTTACAGTAGAAGTCCCCACCCCGGTCACAACAGGTGGTGATTGTCACGCAGCTGGGCATTCCGTCGATTCCCGGAATGCATGTGGTTGATCGGATCTCATGGGGTGGGGGCTTTGATCAGTTGTGGATCCTTTGATGGGGGGAGCTTCCTACTATATGGGGGCAATAAACAGCATCCGCAGGGCCAGGTGGCGGCCTGGGAACGAGCAGGACAATCAGGCATAGAGGAAAGGCGGTTTTATCAAAGGGATACGAGATCATGAAAGGGATGGAGGGAACAGGATGGGGTTCTGAGGTAGAGTTGCGCTGAAGAGGGTTTTATGGCCCAAGCATGTGAGAGCGGGGGCTGTCAGCGCACGGGGGATGCTTGCGAGGTTAGGAGAGAGAGAGAGAGACGCGCTGGCTAGCGGCAGTGGGCAGAGAGGCCATGGCATTCAAAATGGCTGCCGCTTACGCGCACGAATGGGCCTAAAAAGGAACAAGATGGCGCCGATAATGTTGATGCTGCAAACTAGATTTTAACAGTCCTCCCTTTTCAACATATCTAGCCAGCTTGTCTAATCTATATCTATCTTCATCAAGTTCCTAACCTCAGCATCGTACAATGCTCTCATGCGTTCTTTTTCGAAGTCCAGAGTTTTAGGGCAGATACAGTTTGCACATAGTGAACACAGAGGCGGCAGGCATTGGATCCCTAGGCAGAACCCACATATCACAACAACAGGTATCAGGATAATCGTAAATAACCTCCACCCCATTTCTTCAAAATACTCCAGAACCAACCACCAAGCGACCATTCTTCTTGTTTCTGGTGAACTTCTGAGGAAAGTCTGTGGAGGTGTTCAATTGCTTTGTATACTGAGGGTGAATTGTCCGGTATATATGTGCAGCAGCTGGACCCAATGATGCGGCATGCTCCTCCACGATCCGCTAGAACCACATCTAGAACAAGACGGTTCTGGAGAGCCACCAGGCGGACCGCTTGAAGCTCGGCTGTATTATTTGCAAGGATGCCAGCTGTAATGTTCATTGTTGTTTCGACTGCCTGGGTCAAATGTCGGATGGCACGGCTGTTTGACATCGGGCCCCAGAGTGGAACAAGTCCCTTCATTGCATCGAGGGACTGTGCTCCGGTGGAGTCGGCTTGTTCAATGTCTTTGACTCGTTTTTGTCTGTGATGATTTGCTGGAGCCACATAGGTCGGAGGAAGGACGAAGGTGATATAACAGGTGCCCCCCCCAGCCTTTGGGGAGCCAGGTGTAAGCCTTTGTGCCACAGACAAAGTACATGTTTGGAGAGGAGACAAAAGAGGGTGGATCAGTGGAGTCCAAAGTTCTGGTGATGCGGCAAGCGCTGCGGCCTACCAGCTGTGTCCCAAGCCCTTCGATGCACATAAGGCCTGTGACGTTGATGACGGATAGGGCCACAGTCAGGGTGGCGGCTGTTCGTTTCCGGAGGTAGGAGAAGGTGGGTCTGGTCGGATTGTTGAACACCTGCATTTCAACTCGTTCCTTGACAGGGATATCCATGTGGATAGAGTTGTTAGATGTCTGTGGACAAAAGTGTGCAGCAGTTTTCTTCGTTTTGTTCTGCCAGACCTCATGAAAGAAATGTGTCATAGTTCTGCTGGAGGTGGCATTATCGTTATAGCTTTCTTGCAAGAGGATCAGCCAAGCAAGGCAGGAGCCATGAATTGAGAAGGGTGAAGGGTATGGAATGTCCAGTGGCGTGGGGTAGCAACCCACAGATCCAGCAGTTGGTGGCATTGGTAGCAAGATTGTGCTGGTGCAACAGTTGCACGAAGGAATTGTTCCAAAACTCCTTTCGCCTTTCTCGGAGTTGGGGTGAAAGAGAAATCAGATAATGTTCCTTCATTGTGGTAGGCTGTGCAGTGGTCAGGAATGTCTCACGAGCTGGTGCGCTCTCTTCCACAATCCAGAGGGTGGTCATGAGGAGGAGGCAAAAGAGAAGGGCGATAAAAAGTGCGATAGTCTTTGAACTGTGGATTTTGTCAGTCTTCGGATCTCTGTAGCGAATCTTCGGATGTCCGGTTGCTTCAATCATCTTCTTATCGGGCGCTTCCATCATCTTCTTATCGGGTGCTTCCATCATCTTCAAGGGAGCTCGGTAGCGGACAGAACCACAAACTTCGTCTGGCTTCTCTCCTGGCAGGCTTAGTAGTGTTAGGCCACCGCTCTGAGAATTATGACTTAGTCAGCGGTCTGCTTAGCCGAAGCTCCCTCCTTTAGTCGTAGGTTATACCCTTCTCTGGATGGCACAGTGGGATCGGGAAATTTTGCTAATTCAAGTGTCTCTGTATCAGGATAACAGTTCAAGGATGGCCGGTCTTTGTTCAGGAGCTCTTCCTGGGCAGCCACGTCTTCGGTCGTCATCAGAGCCGAGGAGATCTTCTTACAGTGGTGTGCATGCACCCAGCTGCGTTTTCCTTCCACTCGAAGAGCTGTTCGGGTGGTGAGGAGGACTTGCCAGGGGCCCGTCCACCAGGGTTCCAGACTCTTTGCACGCTGGAAGTTGCGAATTAGTACGAAGTCCCCGGGTTGCAGGTTGTGTCCGGGACCCCTGGAAGCATCAGGAATGGCATGCAGCACCTGTTGGTGGATAACAGACAGTGTCTCAGTCAATTTATACAAGTAATCAGACATTAGGACGTCTCGGACGTCGTGAATGGAAGTCGGTTTTGATGCAGACCAGACGCTCATGGGCCGGCCGAAAATGACCTCGTATGGTGTCAAGTGGTGTTTGGTGGGGTGGAATGCATTGATAGCAATGCCAGTGGGAGAGCGTCTGGCCATTTCAGTCCTGTGGTAGCCACTATCTTAGCTAATTTGAGTTTCAAGGTGGCGTTATGTCGTTCAACTAGTCCAGCAGATTGGGGGTGGAAGACTGCATGGAACTTTTGTTTTACACCCAACCCCTTCAAGATGAGTTGGATAACTTCGGCTCCGAAGTGGGGGCCATTGTCGCTCCACAAAACTCGACAAAGGCCGTAACGAGGGAAGAATTCTTTCAGTAGTACTTTTGCAGTAGCAATTGCAGTGTTGTCACGGGTTGGATAGGCTTCCACCCACTTGCTAAATGCGCACACCACAACAAGTACATACTTCAGGCCTTGGCATCTGTCTAGCTGGATGTAGTCCATCTGCAGGACTTCAAACGGGTGATTAGGAACCCCAAACCCTCCCCGGGGTACTACAGTTCCTTTCCCAGGGTTGTGTTGCAGGCATATCAGGCATTGTTGGACCAGACGTTTGGCGGAGTCTGCGATCTTGTCGTTGTGCCAAACCTTGGAGACAAGCTCGGTCATAGGGGCTGATCCTATGTGTGCAGGGGAGTGTCCCATGGTCAGTATGGGAATCAGGTATGAATCGGGTAGCAACCATTTGTTCGTGTCTTTTGTTCGCCAGCAGCCTTCATCGTCTTTCAGTCCCACCCGTGCCCATTCAGTCAATTCGTGTTGTGAGCTGGCCATTTGGATGTCCCTAATAGTTTCCCTAGCGTCTGTCCATTTCTCTGCTTGTGACCTGGTCACGTACATGCGTGTCGTCGTCCTATTCTCAGCTGTGGTTCGGGCAGTCATGTCAGCTAGTGCATTCCCTTGTCCAATGATGTCTGTCACCTTTTTGTGTGCTTGGCATTTTATTACTGCCAGTTGTTTGGGAAGAAGGACTGCTTCAGTTAGGGCGGAGACTAGATCTCCGTGTAAGATGGGTGTGCCATGTGAGGTCAAGAATCCCCACTCCTTCCAAAGGAGCCCAAAATGGTGAACCACCCCGAAGGCGTACTGGCTGTCGGTGTAAATGTTTGCTGTGGTTCCTGCTGCCAGGATGCATGCTCGCGTGAGGGCAATCAGTTCTGCTGCCTGTGCAGATCGTTGTGTGATGCGGGCTGTCTCTACTACAGTTCGGGCTGTGGTAACTGCATAAGCAGCTGAGGTGGTGCCATCGGGGAGTTTGATGCAAGAACCGTCCACCCATAGCTCTCCGTCAGGGTCAGGGAAAGCCGTGTCTCTGAGGTCGACCCTACTCCTAGTCTGTTCGTCTGTGAGGGTCACACAGTCATGTACAGGGGACACATTGGGATCGTTCTCTGGTAGGGGTAACAAAGTTGCTGGGTTCAGTGTGGTGCATCTTTTCAGGGTGATGTGGGATGCGAGCAGAGTCAATTTGTATCCAGTCAATCGTGCAATTGTCAGGTATTGCGTCTTGGTCTGGTTCAGGAGGGGGTCAACCGCATGAGGTACTAACACCGTGAGGGAATTCGAGAGTACGATCCCCTCACTTTGTCGGATAGAGATAGCAGCGGCAGCTACAGCTCGAAGGCAGGCAGGCAAAGCTCTGGCTACAGGGTCAAGAGTGGCAGAGAAGTAAGCGCACGGGCGCTGCTTTGGGCCAATGGACTGGGTCAAGACAGACAAAGCACATCCCTCCCTTTCGTGAGTGTAGAGGGAGAAGGGCTTTGTGTAATCGGGGGTTCCTAGAACAGGGGTTGAACAAAGGGCATCTCGTAGTTCTATGAAGGAGGATTGGCATTCAGGGGTCCAAGGGAGTGGGAAGGGGACATCTTTAGCTAGCAGAGAAAGCAGCGGTTTCACGATGAGGCTGAAATTCGGTAACCACTGTCGGCAGAAGGAAGTGAGGCCTAGTAGGGAGCGGACTTGTTTCTGAGTCTTAGGGACAGGGGGTCTCTAGAATGGTTTGGATTCGGTCGGGAGTAAGTTTCCTTCCGTCTTTGGACAAAAGGTGGCCTAGGTAAGTGACCTGGGGTTGGCAGAATTGCAGCTTCTTTTTGGAGACCTTGTGGCCATTTTCTGCAAGGAAGTGTAGGAGTTGGATGGTGGCTGTGACCGCAAGTGGAGTGGTGTCGGCCGCCAGAAGGATGTCATTGACGTATTGTATCAATACCACTCCATCTGGTAGCTGGACTGCGTCCAGTTGTCTCTTGAGGGCCTGACTGTAGATGCTGGGACTTTCAGTGTAGCCTTGGGGTGCTCAACAGAATCTATATGAGCGGGCTTTTAAGGTGAAGCCAAAGAGGTATCGGCTATCTGGATGGATGGGGATAGAGAAGAAAGCATTCTTGAGGTCAATGACAGTGAAGGTGGTGGCAGTGGAAGGAATCAAACTCAGAATAGTGGTGATGTCAGAGACCACGGGGTACTGAGGTACAACTACTTTGCATAAAACACATCTTTGTCAACACTTTGATGTACGGAAAGACATCCTCGGAATCCCCGCTTCAAGCCCATTCCCGCACACATTTACAGTAGAAGTCCCCACCCCGGTCACAACTACTTTGTTGACCTCTCGAAGGTCGATGATGAAGCGGTACGCTTTCTCATCTCCCTCTCCTTGTTTCTTTATGATGGGTAGGATAGGGCTGTTGCAAACATTGCTAACTACTTCCTCTACCACTACTGCGTCTATCAGGGACTGAATAATCTTTACCAATGCCTTCTCGCCCTCGGGCGATATCCGATATTGTGGAAGTTTCGGGAGTATTGCGTCCTGTCGAACAGTTATGTACACTGGGTCAATCATCATGCGTCCTACGTCCGAGTCAGTCTTGGCCCACAGATACGGAGGCAGAGTGTCAAGTAGGGACGAGTCAGAGTCAGAAATGGAAAACATGCGTCGGGAAGGACAATGTCGGAGCAGAGCCGGGTTGTCGTACAGAAAGACCCGAGCTCCGTCTTGTGAACATCTAATGGTGGCTCGGAAATGTTTCAGCAAGTCAAGTCCCATAATGGCGTCAAGGGTATTGGAAGAAAGCAAAAATGTTGTTTCAGTGGTGTTGTTCTCTAGGTCAAAGGAGATCGGTGTGGACAAAGTGTTAGTGGAGGGCGTTCCATCGAAACCTATCGATGTTACAAGTGAGCCAGACAAGGGTGCCCTTGGAATCAGTCGTTTAGATAACGCACTACGTGTCGCTCCAGTGTCTACCAGAAATGGAGACTTCGTACCCAGGACCTTAGCGGTGACATAAGGACCTTGCTGGTCAACATAGAGCTCAACTGGATCCCTCCCTTGCCCTAGGCAGTCCTATGCGAAGTTGTGGGTGTCGTCACAGTCAGACTGTTGGTACTGGTTCTGTCGGGGACGGTCAAATGTATTCGGTCTGCCTGATCACAACAGGTGGTGATTGTCACGCAGCTGGGCATTCCGCCGATTCCCGGAATCCATGTGGTTGATCGGATCTCATGGGGTGGGGGCTTTGATCAGTTGTGGATCCTTTGATGGGGGGAGCTTCCTACTGTATGGGGGCAATAAACAGCATCCGCAGGGCCAGATGGCGGCCTGGGAACGAGCAGGACAATCGGGCACAGAGGAAAGGGGGTTTTATCAAAGGGATACGGGATCATGAAAGGGATGGAGGGAGGTATTGAGCTGGGAACAGGATGGGGTTCTGAGGCAGGGTTGTGCTGAAGAGGGTTTTATGGCCCAAGCATGTGAGAGTGGGGTCTGTCAGCGCGCGGGGATGCTTGCAAGGTTAGGAGAGAGAGAGAGAGACGTGCTGGCTAGCGGCAGTGGGCAGAGAGGCCATGGCATTCAAAATGGCTGCCGCTTATGCGCACGAATGGGCCTAAAAAGGGACAAGATGGCGCCGATAATGTTGATGCTGCAAACTAGATTTTAACACCAGGAAATACCACGCACCGTTGCCGTGCACTCTTCACCTTCGGAGTTTCCCTTTTATAGCTGCTCCTTTTGCGCGCTAAGTGTAGATTTGTGAAATCTTGGTAATCCACTTTGCGAGTGTCTGTCTCAGAGTTGCCAAGCTCCTCGGCCCTCTAGCCTTGCCAG
Source organism: Lissotriton vulgaris (assembly GCF_964263255.1). NCBI lineage: Eukaryota > Metazoa > Chordata > Amphibia > Caudata > Salamandridae > Lissotriton > Lissotriton vulgaris. The sequence goes on from NC_141697.1 coordinate 1,131,295,542, forward strand.
TACAGGATAGTTCTTTCAAGGCTCGCAAGCACGGCTGTCCCAAAGAAAGGGCAACCGCCTCGGCCCCGCGCTATTCTGGGGCTATCCCCTCCTGTTGTATGTAACGCACATTTATGATTATAACAAGAAAAAGCATCCCTGACATTTTTTGTTGTTGTGCAGCTAACTCGGCAACACCACTAGATGGCGCCAAATATTGTGGTGAGTAGAATCCCTCCTTGGAACCGGAACTGAAGAGTGACCCGCAACATTTTGTTGCTCCTAGCACCATAAAAACTTCTCGCATGCATATGTACAAGGACTCCCGAAGCAGATTCTGAAATTGGGAAAACACTTGTTACAAGTGATAGTTAGCATTTTGTGGTTTGACGTGTAGCTTGCACCATCCATTACGAGTCTATTTAGGGCTTTGCTTCAGGAACCTTCACCCTTTGGCTTGGGACATCATTCGCATCTAGGATCATGCCACGGGAAATGTTTAAATCACACCTTTATATTGGCTGTTGTGTGTATCCTTCCGCCTCCACTGGAATGCAAGTAGGTCTATTTCTCATCTGAAAACTACACTCTCATCACACATTGAATTCGTTATCATCTGTGCATTGTATGTGCAAATGATGTATTTAAAATGATTTTGTCCTACTGCAGGCGTCTATGTAACCACTTGAATCCGAGTGCTAAAGCTGCTGACTGTGCATGCACTTGCTTATTCTGGTCTAGCCAACTAAATGGCGGCATGGTGTGTTTAGGTCCGGGCGTATTAAACATTTAGAATGCATTTTTCTCCTAATGAACAGTGCAGCAGAGTCACGGTTCAGATAGACAGGGCTCCATTCGAGGGTAGACGGGCTCGAGTCGAGAGTGGACACCGTCTACTTTCAATTATCAGAGGGTAGACGCCGTCTGCCCTACTGCAGAGCTGTACGCTTTCAGTGGCGTGCGGAGGTCCTTCCGTACTTCTCCCGGAAGTCACAGGAAAAGACTCTCTTCTCTCTCTCTCCCTCTCTCTCTCCACTCCCTCTCCTCTACCTCATTCCCTCTCTTCCTCCCTCTCTCTCCCTCCCCTCACTCTCTCACTCTCCCTCTCTCCATCTACCTCTCTCCCTTTCCCTCACTTTCCTCTCTCCTCTCTCACCCTCTCCTTCTCACTCTCCTCTCTCCCCCTCTCTCTCCTCTCTCCCTCTCTTTACCTTCCCCCTGCTCTCCTTTTTCTCCCCATCCCCATCTCCCCCTCTGCTTGCTCTCCTCTCTCTCCCTCCCTCCCCTCTCTCTCCCTTCCGTCCTTTGCTCTCGTCCTCCCCCTCTCTTCTTACCCTCCCTCTCTCCCTCTACCCTCTCTCCCTTTCCCTCTCTCCCTTTCCCTCACTTCCCTCTCCCTCTCTCCCTTTCCCTCTCTTCCCTCTCCTTTCACCCCGTCTCCGCCTCTCTTCCGTCTCCGTCTCTCTCTCCTTTCTCCCCCTCTCTCTCTCCTCTCTCCCCCTCTCTCTCCTCTCTCTCTCCTCTATCCCTCTCTTTACCCTCTCCCTCTCCCTGCTCTCCTTTTTCTCCCTCTCCCCATCTCCCCCTCTGCTTGCTCTCTCTCTCCATCTACCTCTCTCCCTTTCCCTCACTTTCCTCTCTCCTCTCTCACCCTCTCCTTCTCACTCTCCTCTCTCCCCCTCTCTCTCCTCTCTCCCTCTCTTTACCTTCCCCCTGCTCTCCTTTTTCTCCCCATCCCCATCTCCCCCTCTGCTTGCTCTCCTCTCTCTCCCTCCCTCCCCTCTCTCTCCTTTCCGACCTTCGCTCTCGTCCTCCACCTCTCTTCTTACCCTCCCTCTCTCCCTCTACCCTCTCTCCCTTTCCCTCTCTCCCTTTCCCTCACTTCCCTCTCCCTCTCTCCCTTTCCCTCTCTTCCCTCTCCTTTCACCCTGTCTCCGCCTCTCTCCCGCCTCCGTCTCTCTCCTTTCTCCCCCTCTCTCTCTCCTCTCTCCCCCTCTCTCTCCTCTCTCTCTCCTCTATCCCCCTCTTTACCCTCTCCCTCTCCCTGCTCTCCTTTTTCTCCATCTCCCACTCAGCACCACCACAGCATCACTGGTTCAAATATGTTCTTTCAATGTTTCAAGCTGTTTTCAAGCTTTCAAGCTTTATTACGATGTTAATATTTCACTTCTGTTCTTGGATGTTCGTCACAATAAAAAACACTGAACATAATCTTCACAAAAGTTATTTAGAAAAGTTTAAGCTATTGACATTACTAATTAAGTACATTATTTAAGTAGTTAAAAAAATTAAAAGCCATTGTTATTTGTAATATCGATTCATCTAAGTCACGTAAATACAAAACATGTTGCATTACAAATGCTATAGGTGTCACATTTGCAAAAGTTATAACTATTGGCATTGTAAATGACAAAGCTATTAACTTAGCTGTTTTAAAAAACAACACATAAATAAAAAAATAGTCATTTATAAGACCAATAGCTCAAACTTTCCTAATGCGAGACCTATTGCATTTCCAATGCTTGTTTTCCAACGTGACCTTCGACCAGCGCTGGAGATCACAGTACCCGGGGCTCCTGTACGCCCCCCGCCCCACAAAAAAACACACTCGCCCTTCAGCGCAGTGAGAGCATCACTGCACTCTCCAGAAATATTACTAATGATAGAGAGATTAAGGACTCGCTCGCCCCAGTAACCTTCAACTCAAACGCGACTGTCCCCGCATTTATATCCGCCTAAAAGAAGTATAAAACGAAAGAACAAACATGTTCCCCGAGTAAAAGGAGCGCGCGCCTTTGTACCTGGGGTACTGCCAAACAGGCTCCGTCGGGTCACGCGCCTTCCCAGGTTTGTTCTCGGAGGAGCGCGGTAAATAACAAAGCGAACAATACCCTGCACAGAACAACAGAGCACGGCGACCCTCACAAGGACTGACTGAACGGTACAAGGACTGACTGAACGGTACACGCACACCCTCCGCTCAGCCGCTCAGAGGCCTATTCTATGTGTATTTATTTGAATTCAGACTTCTTCGCAGTGCATGCCCTAACAATTTGGCTAGAAAAAGCTCAGCATACGAACAAAGCAGCTTTAGCAGAAAAGACGGCCACCCTCAACTCACATGCACTTAGAAATGTGTGCAATGTACTTTAGCGCTACGGATGGATGTGCATGCTGTGTTCATGCCATTGAGCTGTGTTACCTGACGATATGTTACAGTATCTTATATTTTTTATGTAAATATGTTCATTTGTTATTTTATTATAATGTTTGTTATGCCACTTTGTACTGGTATTGTGTAGTTGTGTTGTGTCACGTTTTATTTTATTCTTGGATAGGGGTTATGTTGTGGAATATTAACTTATTTTACGTTAATATGTCGTTTTAAGTTGTTTCATTATAGTTTGCGGTATAGTGGCTTGCTTCGAATACTGTGTTATTATCTTGTGTTATTACATTGTTGTGTTGTTCTGTTTGTGCCATGTGTAGTTTTATGCTAGGTAATGGGTTTTGTTTTGTGCTTCCATAATACGTTAATTTTGCCCGATCAACACTCCTGAGCATGCTTCTGAGCCAAGTTGTACAAAGGGGCGTGATCAGAAAGCACCTAGCATGACAACGCACGTGCTATCTGGGAGGGCCACGCACCCACAGAGACACACCCCACTCCCAAGGCAACCAACGACCAGGTCACCATTCGCCTGCTAGCAGCAATGAACCATATCTCTGTAGAGCCACACGCTCAACAGTGAAAACAGAGCAGCTTCAGTACGTGGCAATATCATTTGTCTGTTTGTCAAGGGTTGCCAAACGCCAGGCTGAGTGGAGCTCGCCATTTGTTCCTTGTCTTTCCCCTGACAGTAGTTCTATAGGTTGAACCATGACCGCCTGTTTTTTTGCTAGAAATTGCTGGCTATTTTAAGTACCTGCAGCTTTTTTTTTAATTTTCGTTTTGTGAAATGTTGTTATGTGGGACTGTGATGTCAAATCTTTTTTTTCTATAAATACTTTACTGAAAATGACAACTCGGCCTCCCTGGTTTCACAATCACTTGAATATGATTAACTCGCAATACAATTGCCACTGACGAGAATGTTCTAGAGTTTGGTGGACGTGGTACTCTGTAAAACCATGGTATTTTTATTTTATTTATTTATAAAGTTTTATATAGCGCGAACAAGATCCCGAAGGATATCAGAGCGCTTTACAATAGGTTGGAAGAGAGGACAAAAATGAAATGTACACAGTAATTGTGAAAATACAATAAACAGTAAACAGTGGTACACGTATATAGTATATTATTATGCAGAAGAGACGATCTGTGACTGTTAGTTGTGCCATGGAGATAGAAACCAAGAACAATCACCTTATGAGTGCCTCCACCCCTTATGGTAAGAATTTGCTCATTAGGAATCTTTTGGCTTCTAGTTTGAAAGCCGTCGTCGAGAAGAGTCTGCGTGCATCCGGAGGAATAGAGTTCCATATTTTAGGGGCAGCACCAGAGAAGGCTGGGTGACAAGTTCTCTTTTTGCTAAGGTTGATCGGTTTCAGGAGGAGAGTAGAGGTGCTTCTAGATGCCCTCTCCCCACAAGATAGTTTAAGTTTTTGCGCCAGATACGTGGAGTATTGTAGTGAAGGGCTTTGTGCGCCAGGGTTGCAATCTTTAGCTGGATTCGCACTTCAAAGGGTAGCCAGTTGAGAGATTCAAGGACTGGGGATATGTGCTCATTTTGTTTGGAGCCTCTAGTCAGTCTTGCTGCAGAGTTCAAAGAGGCCCTAAGTGGAGCCAAGGTGTATTTGGGAAGGCCACAGAGATTTGCACTGCCATAGTCTAACCTTGGTAAGATAAGTGCTTGTGCCACCTGCTTGAAATCATTTTGTGTCAGGAAGGGTTTGATATTTCGGAGTGTCCTCGTCGAGTGGTTCGCTCCCTTACAAACATTGCTGATATGAGTCTTCATACTCAGGTGCTTGGCAACAGTGACTCCAAGCGATTTGGCTGAGTCCATGATGATCGGAGTGCAGTTGAGAGCAGTGAGGTGAGACATCCAGATATCGATCTTGGGAGTGTGGTTCGGCAGGGAGATGAGCAGGAACTCCGCTTTGGAGGCCTTGAGCAGGAGATGGTTCCTCGTTAACCAGTTTTGAGTAGGCATGAGGATAGAGTTTAGTGAGATGATGTTTTCCGGGGATGACATTTTCAAATAAAGTTGTGTGGAATAGAATGTTCATGGAGTTAAGAGAGTTAGCAAGAGGTTCCAAGAAAAGGTTGAAGAGGATAGGAGAAAGGGCGCATCCTTGGGGGACCCCCATGTTTACTGGAGAGGGCTGAGAGAGAGAGTGGTTTGCCTTGACTCTTTGAGATCTGTGATGAAGGAAGGATGAGAACCAGTGGCGCACCCAATCCGAGAAACGCATTCTGTTTTGTAGGATGGATCGAAGAATGTCATGATTAACCATATTGAATGCAGAGGAAAGTCAAGAAGGATCAAAAGGCAGGATTCGTTTTTGTCAAGCATTTCCAGGATGTCATCAATAATGTGTATGAGGGCCGATTTGGTGCTGTGACCCCTCCGAAAACCGCATTGATGATGGTCTAGGAGTTGGTAATTCTCAATGAGAGCACAGAGCTGGGATTGGACACATTTTTCAAGGAGTTTGCTAGGATAGGGATTTTGGAGATAGGATGGAAGTTATTGAGATCTGATTTATCGGCGTTGATTTTTTTTAGAATAGGTGAGACCTGGGCTGGTTTTAGGCAGTCGGGGATCGAGCCTTGAGATAAGGAGGCATTTACAATCCTGGGCCAGGTGGGGATGAGAGGGCTCTTGATCTCTTTGAAGATGGCCGGAGGCAATGGGTCACTGAAGTGGTTGGACTGCTTGATAGTCTGGAGAATGTTTTCAAACTCTTTTTCACTCAACGGGGAAAAGGTGCCCCATGACGCATCGTTCTTAGCGTCGAGACGGTTGGGATTCCTCTGTATTTAGTGTGCAATTGACTATAAAGCCCTTGTGAGACAGTGGACCACCAAGTTATAAAATAAGACCCTTAGTGTATAATTTCCTATGTACCCTCAAACTGATAGCAACATTTTCAGGAGAAATTCTCTTTCAGCCATGGACCGATATCACATGCTATATAAAGCCCCAGAAATTCTGTTTGCTCTGATTTGTTGTTTCTGTAGTGGGTTATATTACACTGTCAGGATATAGCAGTTTTTCTTCTAAACATCCTTACTGACTTTGTAACTGATAAACCAGTCTTTGAATAAAACTCCCCAATGATTCCCTAAAAATCACTTCCAACCATTTGTACTACTTTATAATAGCTCAGATATAGCCATTCATCCTACCGATATGATACACATTTGTATTTAAATAACTTTTGATACTTTCGGTGGATGGTGTCAGGATTGTCAATCTATGTGACGCAATCGCTCCCAATCTGAAAGCATCCATCCCACTCACTAAGAGGAGAACCAAGGACCAGTCATCACTAAAGACAATCGGGGGGGGGGAATCAAGAATTAACTCCTTGGACGCTCATGACGAGCTCAGCTCGTCATGGTGTACACCTCCATACACTCATGACGAGCTGAGCTCGTCATGAACAATGGGAAACGCAATAAATCAGCACAGGGGGAAATTAACACTAGCATCGATGGTGTTAAAGGAAGGAGTTAGAAAAACACTGAAAAAGCAGGATCACCTTGCAAGAACTGGCCACCACAAGGACAATCCTAAGGAAGGAAGTAGCTGTTAATACATGGCACCACACAGTGCATACACAGAGAGAACGGAGAAGCCACAGGAAGAAAGATGAGGGCAGGACTCACCAGACCTCTGGAATATGACTGCTTGATCAGATGTTCAGACAGGGTTCAACCTATGGTCGAGAACGAACACAACTGCTTCCCCAAAGGTTCAGACAGGGTCCGGCTTATAGTCACGTAAGAACACGACTGCTTGATAAGATGTTCAGACAGGACTCAGCGGTGCGTAGAGTAGGAGCACAACTACTTGGCCAGACATTCAGATAGGATTCAGCTTTTATGACTGTTAAAGCGGTTTATACACAGCAGGCTGGAGGGTCACTCTCAGGAGATCTGAGAAAGAAGCTGCACAAAAACCTAATAAACCAAATGGGAGCAACACAACAATTGAGTGGGACTGGAGTTATGTGTAAACTACTCAAGCACAGTGAAACCATGCAAACAGCAGTGTTGCCCAGAAAAAGTCAATCACAAAAGGTATCTTCTAAAATGCAGAAGCACATATTCCACTGTAAGTTTTACCACTTTGGCAGCGTCATCTTAGAGTGATATACGGCCATCATGATCTGAGAACAAATGTGCTTGAGACCGCTGGTTCATCAGCATTGTAGGGGTTGCCATAGCTAGCAATATCTACCTGCTTCCCCCAGTGGAGCTTCCACAGGAGCCTGAGGCACCCAAAGCTGTGGAGCCCTGCCTTGAGCCACTCAAAACACATCAAGTAGTTGACAGACGAGCAGATCTTAACTGAGTAAATGGCCATCCCAACTGGTGAGTCCTGGTACAAGGTAATGTGTGCCCTTTACAATAGCATCCTTTTACAGTAACTACAACCTTCTTATGTAGGACTTCCTACCACATGTCTGTCATTTCTAAATGCTGTAAAAACTGGTGTTACTATTACTCAATTTAGTGTTAATCATCAGTCATTGTTTAACTGACTGCAGCTTGAATTTTAGTTGAGATTTTTTGCATAAAAACATTGAATGGTCTGCCATCAAGAGGCAAAAACACGTGACTTCACTTCTTTAGATGGCGTTGTTGGTCAAGAACCTTAAGATGGCACTATGGCAGGTTTTATAAATTTTGTATAATTAGGTCACTGATCTACTTCAGTTGTGCTGCTGTAGTCCCACTAAACTGAACATGCTGAACCTAAGAGAGCTATGTCATAGCTCAGGGGGCTCTGTTTGAGGATGCCTCTCCTGAGGACCTTAGCATTAGTACTGATGAATCATGAACCAAGCAAAGGACTGACAGAGCATTGTACATAAGCAGATGAGAGAAATATTCAAGTAAGTACATGGTGGGGAGTGATAGGTGATGGACACTTTAGGCCAAGTAAGATGGCATTCCTTATTGGTGTAATATGAAGATATGTTTCCATGTTTATTGTCATACATACTGGGCAACAGCTACTTTACACGATTTACTTATTGGGCACACATGAAAGTAGACATGTGTTCCTGCATGCAGTTAAAAAGGAAAATATCCATTTTACAACAACCAGCTTACACCACCATCTTGTTTGCAGGCAAAATCTAGAGGAATCAATATGCTTCGATGCCCATCAAACCCTATCAGGTAAGACTGGCGTACAAAAACATTGCCAGAGTAACAAAAGTGACGAGTTACTGAAATGCAAATATGTTCTACTGATGTTCACCATACAGCACAGCGCAAAGAAACATAACAAGAATAGATGGCTCTGAGAGTTCCTCATTCACATTTTGTGGATGGATAATGTTGGAATGTGTGGTCTCTAACTCAGACTGTCTGAAGCATGCCCCAAGTTATCTCAGGTGTTAAAAATATTTGATACTGAGCTGCTGTCACCTAATGAATTATTCACAAATGCATACTTTGTTTGCGAGAGAAGGTTTCATGTGGAAAAAACAGACATGATATTGTATTTGTATTGTATTGTAATTGTATTTATATAGTGCTTACTACCCCTGACGAGGCGTCAAAGAACTTTTTCTGCGGGTAGCACGCTACTCCGGGACAGATAGAGGATTAGTGTTGAATTAGTATAGTGAAACATGCAAGTACATTTTAAGTGGTGGATAGGCTAGTCAGTTATTTGGATTTTGAATGATAGCAGAAGGATAGAGGAGGACAAAGGTTTGTATTAATTTATCGCTCGCTTGTTGACGCATGCTATTCAGGAAGCCTATAAAGGATTAGTGGTGAATTAATATGGTGAAATTTGAGGTAATTTCAGTGGTGGATATTAGTCTGTTACTTGGAGTGAGAAGGATAGTGGATGGATAAAAGGGGAAGAAAGATTTGCATTCATATAGCACTTGTTACCCCTGATGGGTGTTGAAGCGCTTTTCTGGCGAGTAGCACGCCACTCCAGAACCCATAAATGATTAGTGTTGAAAATTAGTATAGTATAAATATGAAGTAATTTGAGTAGTAGATATGTTATTCAGTTATGTGGGCAGTATATTAGTATAGTTGAATATGGAATATGGAATTTGAGAAGTGAACATGTTAGTCTGTTAATTTTGATTGAAAAGGATAGTGGAGGGATAAAAGAGTAAAGGATTTTTTTGTTAAGGTCTTAGCAGTAGGAAGAGGCTTTTGGATGAGTGAAAATGAGTTTTGGAGGGAAGGAGTCAGAGGGGAGAGTTTAGAAAGGTTTGTTTTAGGGGATCGGTGTAGTAAAAAGAGGTGTCAGATGATGAGGGGTATAGCAGGAGAGAGTCTAGAAAGGGTTATTTTGGTGATCATAGTAGTGGTGTGGGGTTTGGGATAAATGAGAGAGTGGATGTAGAGGATATATTGATAGATGTATAGAATGAGAGATAGGGTAGTGCATTAGAAGGAGTAGTAGAAAGAAGTTTGAGATGAGTCAGAAGGTTGGGCTAGAAGATATATAGAGCGTAGTATAGGCTGAAAAATAGGCTAGTGCATTGGAAATGATAAATTAGAAGAAAGTGATAAATATATAGATTCATAAGTACATTGAAAGTATATAGATACATAAAGGAAGTAAGTATATTTAGATTAAATATATTGATACAGGCACAGGATGAGAAATAGGGTAGTGCATTGGATATGTTTTTTCAGGAGAAAAGTAACAGACATATGATATGATATGGTATGGTATGATATGGTATGATATGATATGATTTGGCATATGATATGATATGGGATATGATATGTTATGATATTGTATGGTATGTGACATGATGTTATATGATATGGTATGATTAGATATGCTATGATATAGGATATATGATAAGGGATATTTGCTATGATATGATATATGATATGATATGGGATGCGATTTGAGATATGATATGATATTCTATGGTATATGATATGATGCAATATGATATAGTATGATTAGATATGATATGGGATATTTGATATGGGATATGATTTGATATGATATATGATATGATATGGGATATGATATGACATGGTATGGTATATGATATGAGATGATTTGATATGATATGATATATAATCTGATATGGGATATGATATGAGATATGGAATGATTCTGAAGTGATCACATCACTTATATGATAATAAAGATACAAGATTGGAACATGAACACTGCAAAATGCCCAAAGGCTGCAACCTAGATCTCATATCTCCCCTGATTCAATTATGTTAGGTTAGAGCATTAACATATACAACTGTGCCTAGGACAATGTTTCAGAGTGTGTTAATGTGGCAACCACAAAGAGTTACATGAAACCTTTAGGTTAGGGTATTGATGATTCATTAGTATTTGGCAATAATACCATAAATGGCTTGTTCTAAAAATGCCACACTACATAAAAATGGATGTCTGCCCAGACCGTTCACTCAATGTTTGAAGCCCTCCAACGTTATGGGCTCTCGGCCACTGTTCCCAAATGATGCAATGATCCCACCAGAATACACATTGACAAAAGTCAAGTAGCTATACATAGATAAAAGTTCTTAAATGCTAAACATTTAAAATTATTTACAATTTACATAAAGCACACTGGGGCTCTTATTCCATCAAAGAAGACATTTTCTGGTGTTATTTGGGGCTGAATCATATAAAACATATAAGGGATAAGTCAGCAGAGATACACCAGCTTCAAAAAGATCCTTGAATGAAGTATTATCATAATGCAAACATTTCATGTCTTTTCCATAATTCAGTAGCCTTCCTGATAAAAATGTAGTACAGCATAACATATCTCTGGGGTGGACAGTTCCTGTAAGAAGGTCAAGCCTTCTTTAATAGACATACATACATAAGAGTTCTTAAATTTAAAACATTTAAAACCATTTACAATTGTCTAAAAACAAACTGGGACTCATATTACACCAAGTAAGTAATGTTCTGGTTTTATTTGGGGGCGCGATAACATAAAACATAAAAGGGATGTCAGCAAAGATACACCAGTTTTAAAAAAGATCCTTGAATGCGGTATTATCATTTTGCAAACAATTCATTTTTTTTTAATTCTATAGCCTTCCTGATAAATAACAGCATAACATATCTCTGGGGTGGACAGTCAATCAAGCCTTTTTTATGTGTTCTCAGTTTTGAATTCTTTAAAACAGGGATTGAATAATTTCACCTAAAATCAGTGTACATGGTACGGAACAATATAAAGTGGCTTGAGCTTTGTATGGACACTTGATCACAATTACACATAGGTAAAACATGCATCCAAACACTTGTTTGAGGGAATGCTACCTGCTACCTTATAATATATCAAGCACAGTCTGAAAAGAGCACGATAACTTTGATGAATGGAATTCACGACCTAAAGAAGATATGGCTCTAGATGATCTATAGTCGGGATCTCCACATATCTTTTCAGCAAAACCATGGATTGTGCTTTCCCTAGTCTTGTATGTGAGCAATATGCAAGAAAACACATTGTAAGCATTTCCTTACTTAAAAAAAATTTGATAAGGCTTTTCAAACAATTCTTTTAGTCCAATGGCCTCAAAGGTTTGCTTTAGGTATGTGATCAATGGGATACGTGCCACACCATCTAAGGCGAGACAATCCCGAATACAGGTCCTATCTGAATGAGCCTCAAAATTAATCCACAACTTGGTCCATAATAAAATCAGGGTAAGGACCAACCTATCTTCTAGGTACCCTAAACCTATTTCTTCCTGACAGACAAGCGTGGCAGCCCCTAGTGGGGTCATCAGTAGTCTGTGAAAGAAAATATGCTCCACCAATTGAGAATAGTTGAATTCATATATCCCCAAAGGCCTGCCCAGATGATACAGCAAATATACTTTTGGTGTTATACAGGGTTAGAATTTCTTTATTGGGCTTCCTACCCAACCTACGTTAGAATCTAAAAATTGCCTCCAGGTTTTTCTTAAATTGTTGTACCTGATTAATCAAGAGAGAATTCCATTTAAAACCAGAGCTGAACAGAATCCCCAAGTAGTTACCATCTAATACTTTCTCTAATGTAGTGTTCCCCTTTACAAAGGTTTTTGATTTTGCTTTGCTGGGGCCCACATGTCATAAAAAAGGATTTACAGTGATTAACGTTTAAATCCAGATTTCTCATGAAGAAGTGGAAGGAATCCAATACTAACTGAAGACAATTTGCCACATGTTCTATGAGGATGGCATCACTCGCATAAAGGAGGATAGCAATTGGTTATTTGTGTAACTAAGGAGTATCCTTCCCCACTTCTGATAAATGTTTGGCGATTCCATTTATATATAGTACAAATAAGAAGGGGGCAAGGACACATCACTGACAGACCCCTTATGTGGATTTAATGTGGGAAGCTGTTTCATCTGACATACCATAGCTGACTTTAAAAGCCAGCTCTTGGTGTAACTGTTTAATGAGGAAATGTAGTTCAGATTCCACCCCGTCTTTTCCATAAGTGACCAGAGCTTCGATCGATTTACCATATCGAAGACACAAGAAAGGTCAATAAACGCCAAGTGTAGTGACCCTTCCATTGCCATTACGTATTTTCCTGCTAAGAGGTATAAGATTGAACACTGGCGATAGTTCCCAGACCTGATCTACATCCATATTGTACACTGGATAAGATGTTATTTTCAGCGGCCCAGGCGTACAGTAATGCTACAAGTATGATTTTATTTTATTTTATTCTGATTATTCTCACTCATGATTTTACTATATATTTTAACAGCTTTTGTTTTTATCTTTTATGGCCATGATTGGCTGAATAAAGATTCTTTTGACTTTTGACTTGCTTAACCTATAATTTCTTACAAAAAATACATATACACATGTGTCACACTAGCACCACATGCAATAAATTACTTTCAGTAATCCAGTCTAGAATATTGGTATACTATACATTAGCATATACAACTCCAAAGGCCAGATGTATGACCCTTTTTCACACTCACAAACAGGAGATCGGACCATTTGCAACTGCAAAAAAGGGTCATGGCATGTACAAATGCTATTTTGCGAGTCACTGTCTCGTAAAATAGCGTTTGCGACTCTTGCTATTAGGAAGGTGCGTCCCTTCCTAATAGCGAGACTCAACACCAATTTACTATTGTTTTGCGACCGCATTTGTGGCTGCAAAACACTTGCAGTTTACCACCTACTTTGAGTATATCTGCAGTAATAGCGATCTCACACCTATATCTGCAGTGATGGTGATCTCACACCTATATCTGCAGTGATGGTGATCTCACCTTTATCCGTAGTGATGGTGATCTCACACCTATATCTGAAGTAATGGTGATCTCACACCTATATCAAGTCAAGTCAAGAAGGCTTTATTTCGATAAAGATTATCATAAAAGCTTTTAAAATACACAATTTCATATTTAAAATGGCAAGATAGTCAAAACACAAAAAATTTAATATACAGTTAATTTAAGAAATTTACGAAGTTCATTAGAAAAAAAGAGATATTTCATAAGATAATTTAAAAAACAGATTAAACAATTGATTTAAGCCTCTTAGATCTAATGGACCAAGCCCATGATAAAAATGTTGCAAGAATGCAGGCATATAAGGTACAACAGTCAGACCTGAGTATGCGTATTGCCTCCGCATGACGCCTAGTGCCTAGCTGGCGACATAGATGTTTGAGCCATTTCTTCCGTGGTAAGGTATACTCTCCGCATTCAAACAAGAAGTGCGCCACTGGTCTGCCTATACACATTGGGCAGTACTCTGTGGTTTGCACGGGTGGTTTCCACCATGATGAAAAGGCGTACAGAGGAAGAGTACCTGCTCTAAATTTAAAACCGAGGGCCCTGTCAAAAGGTTTATCGATTATGTCTAAATACAGTTCTCGCACTGGCAGGTCCTTAAAATTCAGGAAATCTTCCGTTAATCTGCCCAAGCAGTCATTAGTGTCCCTTTTTGACGCTATCCAATTCCAGTACAGAGTTTTTAACGTTTCTTTTGGTGGAGAGGATCTGTTTAGCCATGCTTCTTTTAGTCCCACATTGGATAACAAGATTTTCATATCTCTCAACCATTTGATTTTCTGCCATCCTGGGAGTGACATAATTTTTGAAAGGCCTTGTGCATACTTGCCAAGTTCCTGTACTCGCCACAGGCGGGCCCATAACAGCAATGGCCGAAGTTTTGCTTTGTCGTCAATTGGGCGACAACCTAAATCCAGCATTAGTGGGACCATAGGCGTACATTGCGGGAGGGACATAATTGCTCTGCAAAATTTCCTCTCAGATCTTGCCAATTCGTTTGTGATAGATGAGCCCCATAAAGAGCAGAGCTAACCCCTTTGGCCGTATAAATTTCAAGAACAGTAGATATAGGTCTAAAAACACAAGAGCGTTGTTCTTTCAGTAGGGCTCCTGTTATACGTTTGTGGGTTAGCAACATTTTGTCCAAATGAGGGGCCCATTGCATTTTGTGGGACAGCCGTATGCCTAGATAGTCAAAAACATCTACTTTCCCCAAGGGTTCTCCATTCAGGGTAGGAGGGCAGATTGTTTTTTTTTGAGGGGTTTAGCACAAGGTACTTTGTCTTTTCGGTATTGATAATCAAACCCCGTTCAGAGCAAAAGGACTGAAAATTGTTCAAAAGTCTTTGGAGGCCAATCGGGGTTTTCGATATCAAAAGCGTATCATCTGCGAAGAGGAGGGTTGGTATACGCTCTCCAGCCAGGGATGGTTCTTCTGAAGGATGTCTCCGAAGGTGCTCGACCACCCCATTGATGTAAAGGGAAAAAAGGGTGGGAGCTAGGACGCATCCTTGGCAGACCCCCCTCTCTACCGGTGATCTCACACCTATATCTGCACTGATGGTGATCTCACACGTATATCTGCAGTGATGGTGATCTCACGCCTATATCTGCAGTGATAGTGATCTAACACCTATATCTGCAGTGATAGTGATCTCACACGAGTATCTGCAGTGATAGTGATCTGCCACCAATATCTGCAGTGATGTTGATCTCACACCTATATCTGCAGTGATAGTGATCTCACACCTATACCTGCAGTGATAGTGATCACACCTAAATCTGCAGTAATAGTGATCTCACACCTATATCTGAAGTAATATCTGCAGTGATAGTGATCTCACACCTATATCTGCAGTGATAGTGATCTCACACCTATATCTGCAGTGATAGTGATCTCACACCTATATCTGCAGTAATAGTGATCTCACACCTATATCTGCAGTGATAGTAATCTCACACCTTATCTCAAGTAATGGTGATATCACACCTATATCTGCAGTGATGGTGATCTCACCCCTTTAACTGTAGGGATAGTGATCTCACACCAATATCTGCAGTGATTGTGAACTCACACCAATATCTGCAGGGATGGTGATCTCACACCAATATCTACAGTGATAGAAATATCACACATATATTGCAGTGATAGTGATCTCACATCTATATCTGCAGTGATGGTGATCTCACAACTATATCTGCAGTGATAATGCTCTCACACCAATATCTGCAGTGACGATGGTCTCACACCTATATCTGCAGTGATAGAGATCTCACACCTATATCTGAAGTAATGGTGATCTCACACCTATATCTGCAGTGATGGTGATCTCACACCAATTTCTGCAGTAATGGTGATCTCACACCTATATCTGCAGTGATAGTGATCTCACACCTCTATTTGCAGTGATGGTGATCACACATCTTTTTACTGTTAGCACATCACAACAGCAAGGCCGAGCGAAAGGAGCCCCTTAGGCGTGAAGGGGTGTCTTGAGACCTCAATAAACAACAAAGGAAGGCTGGACTCTGTTGTTGAGCAGTGACTGGTTGAAGAGTTGAAGGGAGCCTCGGCGGCTGGCAGAGGGGGGAGATGGTGCACACGTGTGCTCTGGAGGCAGAGGGGGAGATGGTGTATATATATCAGCACAGAATCTGTTTAAACTAAACATTAGATTTAAGGTGAGGAAAAATACAGTAGCGTGAACGTTTTATTTTGGTGTAGACTATGTGCAGTGCTGTTTTGTAATGGCGTCACGGGCAGACATAATCACATTTAGAAAAAAAAACAGACTTCGGAAACAAGATCTGTCACTACACGCCTCCTTTAGATAAGAAATACCCTCACGACAGCCGTTAAGCAAATGATCCAGTCCGGATGGGCCGTCCCAAAATGAGACAGGGTGGTAACAAAGAAGCCTCATTTCCAATCGTAGGCCACCGTTTAGCATTAACGATGACGCCGCCAGCCAATGCAAATGATGGGCGGGGCCTCAAGTCCCCTTCTGAAATCTCCTCTACCACAATATGTCTCACAGAGCAACAGCACATGCACTCTGCAATGCTACGCAAGACCTAAAAAACTGCTTTATTTGGAAAAGCAGTCCCAGACATGGTGGTCTGCTGACCCCAGCAGGCCACTATCCTTGGGAGTGCTAGCCATTCCCAATGGGGTTGCAAATTGCGCTTGCCTCATGACTGTGAATGAGGCGTGCAATTTGCGACCCTATTGGTAATCACTAACAGTGTCTGAGACACTGTTCTACATTCACTTTTGCGAGTCGCAACTTGCGAGTCGCAATTCGACGCAATTTGTGACTGGCAAATGTGAATGGTCATAAATCTGGCCCTTAGTGCTCACAGACCTAGGAGAAATAACAGGATTAGAACAGCAGTACCCTCGCTATTTTTATGAAGTCAGAATAATCTTACCATTTCCTTAGGGTCGTCAGAAATCTATTTAAAAAAAGTGTTATCTGATAGAAAAGCTCCCACATACTGCTCAGATTTTCCTAACTCCTGGTATCACCTAAAAAAAATTGCCCAAAGAACACAGCTGGCATCAAGACTCATAAATGGACTGTATACCACCCCAAATAGTGGAGTGTTTAAATGAAATAGCTTTGAGGACCACAGAAGGAGCGTTCAAGTATTAAAAGTTTGGGTAAGTTAGCATTGACGCTGTCACATGCACATTGAGTGGAATGTAATCACATTCCTTACAGGCTGGTTCTCAATCCACAAGGCCTGACGTAGCTACCCTGCATAGATACTGGCAATCCAGTTTAGCTCCAGTAATAATTTGAATCTGTCTTTCCAATTGCTCCACCGTGTTTTTGAGCCTTGCTTTTACAGGTCTAATTTGAATCCAATGCACATCAGTTTACAATACAAAACATTTTTAGGGAAACAAATGTTTTATTATAGTTCATAATGCTGGTGATGTTTAGTATTTAAACGTTTGGAGTTACTTTGCTGTACTAAAAGGGTTACTATTTATCCTAAACAAAATAGTTCACAATTTTTAGACTCCAACCTATGCTCAGAATGTTTTCTAATGTACTGGTTGTTTTGACGTCAGTAATTGAATATACATGTAAATATGCATGCAGGTACGGTTCAAAATAAAGCAAATATGAATGTTTTTGAACTTTTTTGCAGATTGTGGCTGCGCGCTAAAAAATACGCATTAAAGCAGTAAGGTCTGGGCTGATCTGATGGCAAATACTTTAGAGTTTTTTGATAATTTATGTATGGTGACCATATTCAGTACATTTTACTGCTCGATTTTGAAGTCCCGAACCTCGTTACAACACGTAGGTCTTTGAGAAATAGAAACACGAGTTACTGGGCGTGGTTACAATAAATCCATTATATTAACGACAGAAGAGGCACGTTTTTTTAAAGTTAAACGTTGTCCCTATGTGACACAGGTCAAACAACAAATTAACAGTATTGTTAGAAAGCAATAGCTATTACCTGCTTAATGCTGAGGTAAGGACAGCTTAGCAAACTGATAAAAAACCTTTTCATTTGATAAAATGTGTTTATACTACTCAGATTTACAATGTGAAAAGCAAAGCAAGTCGTATCATATAAAATAATTTAAAATGATTTAATATTGTGTTACTCATAACGATAAAGTTGTGCCATTTTGTGATCATTCATCCTCTCTTTCACAGTTCTCATTTTCGCCACCCCAAGATTGAGACTTTCTCTTTAACAAACAATCCCAATCCAGGATGACACCTTTTTCTTCAAAATTCACTACACATTGATGCTTGAGAAAACTAAAACGCCATTGAATGTATGATCCCTGTGCAATGAATAGTGCAATAGTGCAATAACTAACAGACATTTCTATGAAGGCCTAGTCAGAGAGGCGCAGCTTGAGTCCAGTGGTGCAGTGAACACAGGACCTATGTCTGGGAATACCCTTCATACTAAGGACATCTCACTTAGAAATGAAATGATGTTGTGAATGCCTAAATAATTTCAGCCAGTGGGGAATGGCCACAAGCCCCCTCATTTCGCCAGCGGTAGGACTAGCATGGCGACAAATCCTCCCATTTTTCACATTCTGATGAAAAATACATTTATCTACACAATAATGGATAAACAAGTCACTTAAGTGACCTCACATTTTTCCTCGGAAAAGAGAGTTGAGCCAGAGAAAAAAGATAAGTCCTGAAGTGCCACAAGGAGTGCAGATACATGAAAATGTATACAAATGCGAAGACGGAGCACAACAACAATAGTAACCACTGACAAACTAGTCAGTAATGTATTTAATTACAAAAGTGCAAAATAGATAGAATCAATCCATACAACAAGAGCATCAAGAAAAATAATTAATATCCCGCAGTGTTGACACGTAGTTGCAGTACATAGGTCGCCGACACGTGTTTCATCGTAGAACGACTTTCTCAAGGCTATTGGTAAAACAAATGCAACACGCATGGCGTTTTAAAGTGTCAACACAAAAATGGAGTCTAGCTACATCCTATCGTTGTTCTAAAAGACTGAAGTGTGAAGATCACATCACTGCATGAAAATGTATGTTAAACCTGGATTTGGGATCGTGATTTACCATAATATTGGTACATCAATTGAGTCGCTATGCCCATCCATGACAAACCTGTAGTATAGTGTACATTCCACTCATTGGATTGGCTCACAGCCTTTTCAGTAATCACTACAGATGTACATATTTGCACTATTAATGCCCTTCCACAATATACGTCCTGCGTAGGTGAGCAACAATACCTGAAGTATTCCCTCTACGATAAATTACCTGTGCGCAGATACTGAGCTGAGCTAGCTGGCAGTCCCACTCTATCAGCCTGCATACACATGCACATGCTTGTGTATATGTGTTTATGTGCAACCAATCAAAATCTCTGTACATAAGCTGCGCAGAACCTGAAATAATCTTAAAAGACAGACACTTGCGGTTAGCACTCCCAATCCTTTATTACAGCGTCCAGGCACTGAGACTCACTCACTCACAATAGTGAGTGAGTGAGTGAGTGAGTGAGTGGGTGTTTACAAAGAAACAAATCCAGGTGGATTAAGTAGATGGTAACAATTTCCCTCGCTTATTATTTGCTATTTTTAACTAACAAATTCTTAACAGCGATTCAGTGTTACAAATAACAAAATTTCATTTTAAAATTGCGAAGGGTGCAGTGTCAGCGACTGATGACATCAGACATCCAGGAAATATTTTCAAATCATTGTTTTTTAACTTATCACACATTAGGATTTTTCCAAATAATTGTAAACCAAAGAAGATGGCAACACAACAGCCACAGGAGAGGTTTTCAGGGAAAAGAGGAGAAAACCCAATGACAAGGAGCTGAAAATCTTGGTAGAAAAGTGTGAGGCAGGAAATGAGAGGCTATGTGGAAAGGCATCACTAACAGTACCAGAAGTCACCATAACAAATTTGGCAAAGAATTCAAACTAGAATAAATGATTTTGTTGTGGCAAATAGAAGTGTGGAAATTAGAAAAAGATGGCTCAACCTTAGATCAAGAATCGAGGAAAAACTAGACAACAAGAGGAAGGAGTCGGCTACAACAGTTAAGGACCCAGCTCCGAGGAAACTGATTTACCTTTAGAGAAACTAATAGAATATACTCTTCAGTCTGAGGAAGTCTCAGGAGTATTCATGTTAATAATACTTGCTAAAATGCAGGTTCACCACCTGTTTCTCACTGCTTTGAGAATAAAAGAATGAAAAATGACTAAAATCTCAAACTAGCATGTAAATGCCTGTCTGAGAGTTGAGTAACTCCATGAAAGTTGAACTAGCCAACATAAACCTCTGTAAACTGCCAGGTTTTAAGCATGTTCCTGAAAGTTAGATTTCGGAGTTGTCTTTACAAAAAACAATACCATGTTAACCACAATATTACCAGCAACATAATAGCAATCAAACCCTTTATATTTTAGTCACTTCTCAGCTGCGGCCCTATTTAAATAGGAAGTGCTCATAGATAGTTGGACACCCCATACTGCTAGGACACTAATGTCCAAAATGGAAGCTCACACTAGAAAGGAGGAAAATAGGAGTCCCAAAAAAGCACAGAAGCAGAACTTCAATCTTAAGGAAAGTGTTGATTAGAAATTAAAGAAAACCCCCAGAAACCAAATTCTTCTCCTAGAAAAACAAAAATCAGACCTGTCACCAACACAAGTTCCATGACTCATAAATAAAACAAAATGTAGATGTGACCTGTTAGAACTGGGGTCTCTATTTGGCAGAGGTAGGTACCACTGTCCAAATAGGGACCCTTGCTTCTAGTCAGGGTAAGGAGGAAACCCTCTGAGATAACCCCTTCTCACCCCCTTGGTAGCTTGGCAAGAGCAGTCAAGGCTTATCAGAGGCAATGTGTAAAGTGTACCAAAACTCACAGTAACACAGTGAAAACACCACAAACTGACTCCACAACAGTTTAGGAAAATAAAGGTATTTAATCTAAACTACACAAGACCAAAACAACAAAAATCCAACATACAAAGTTCAAGAATATGGTTGCAAAAGAGTTCTTAATGTTAGCGTTGAAATAATCCACAGTTGCATGAAAGGTTCACAGTTGCGTAACGTTTAGCCAACAGTGCCTTTAGTTGCAACAAAGTTCCAAAACAGAAGCTGGTGCGGTGGAAAACAATCAATGCATTACTCATGAGACCTTGGGGAGGCAATGCGACAATTCCGCTGGATGTAGCTGCGTGTTGCAATGAATCCAGTCTGTATGGGAAGGAAGGTGATGACTTGTATGGATTCAGGTGCGTAGGTTCCGTCGGAAGTTTTCTCTCGCAAAGGCACAATGCAATGATCTTTAGGGACTGCGACGATCACCGGGGCGACGATGCGCGGCTCAGATGCGATCGTTCTCTAGCAGCTCCTCGATGTGATGGCTCTGCGACGATATTCGCAGTGACGTGATGCGGTCCGCAAACAAGCGGTGCGACGATCTCACCCAGTGACGACAGGCTCTGCGACGATGCTCGCAGCAATGGTAATCTTCCCGCACTGGACTGGTGCGTCCCGCAAACGAAGGATGTGATGGTTCTGGCAGCGGCAACAGGCGCTGCGACGATCTCAGCCTTCATAGCGGCGAGAATTTCCTCGCACTGATGGGGATGCACCCCGCAAGCGAGCAATGTGATAAAACTTGCAGAAAGTCTTTAAAATCTTGGTTTCCAGCTTCCCAACACAGGTGCAACTTCCAGAGGCACCACAACTGGCCCAAGCACTCTAGGAACAACAGAACTCTCTCAATAGAGTTCAGAGAAGCTGGGGGTGAAGTTCTTTTGTTCCTGGGACTTCTTAACCGGGAGCCAGCTCTTCTTCAGGCCCTTGGAGATTCCTTCAAGCAAGGGGACACAGCACAAAGCAAAGTCCTTCCCCTCTCCTTGGCAGCAAAACAACTGCAGGTCAGTCCAGCAAAGAAATAGCAGGACAGTCTTCCTTCTTCAGTCTTCCAGCTTTCTCCTTGGCAGAGGTTCCTTCTTGATTCCAGGATGATCTAATTTTCTGTAGTCAGGGGTCCTGTACTTATACCCCTAAAAGTCTTTGTTCCCTTTGTGCAGGAGGGCTCTGAGCCCGGCCTGAACCAGTTCTGGGTGTTCCTTGAACACTTTGTTTTCCTGGCTTCTCCTTTCCTTTCAGAGAGGGGCAGGGTCGTCAGCCACCCAGCAAGAGGTGGAGCCAGCATTGTGGAAGCCAGGCACAGCCCTATTCAGGCCCACGTGCTATCCCCTCCCACCACTCAAGATGCAGATGCAGTCATTCAGCCTAGGGCTGACTCAGCCAGCCTCCTGGGGGCTCCCCAGCCCCTGTCACTCTCAAACCAGACAGTCAATTCACAAACAGGCCAAGGCACACAGAAAGGTCAGACAAGAGAACAGCAACTTTCTGAAAGTGCTGTTCTCAAACACAGGAGTTAAAAACCACCTTTCCGAAAAGATGTTCTATTAAATTCTGAGTTCAGAGATACCAGACTTTTATGTCCTACCTTGCTCCTGTGGGAAGATATGCTGGTAGCCACTGTAGCAATTCCCCATGATCACTTATGGGCAAGGTGGCCTTATAATAGTGAAAAACGAAAATGGCTGCCATTCACTACCAGAGCATGTCACCAGCACTAGTACATGCTCTACCTTTCACATACACTGCACTATGCCCTGGGGTGTAACTTGGGCCTTCCATAGGGGTGACCAATGTGCACAGAAAGGGAAGGGTCAGGCCTGGTCAGTGGGGTCACTGACCAGGAGGACATGGCAGTTCACAGACTGCACACAGGCACTGCGGTGGCATGCCTGAGACACCATTTTAGGGCTACTCATGTGGGTGGCACAATCAGTGCTGCAGGCCCACTAGTAGCATTTGTATCACCAGCCCTGGCACACTCAGTGCACTTTACTAGGGACTTCTTGGGGAGACAAATATGCCAATCATGGATAAGCAATTAAAATCACAATTTAGGCAGGGAGCACTTGCCCTTTGACACTGATCAGCAGTGGCAGAGGGCCCAAAGCATCTAAACCAGCAAAAACGAAATTCAGCACATCATCAAAAATACAGGAGGTAGAGGAAAAGATAGGGGGGAAACCACGCCAAAGATGCCAGGTCTAACACGACCATACCCTCCATCGATAAAAATGTTAAAAAGGTTCAGAGTTGTCTTTACCAAAAGACAGTTCCCAACACAGTATTGAGAACAATAATAGTAGCAAGATAAAATCAAATGAACCCTTACTCTAAGACTTGCATCCGCACTGCTGCCCTGTTTAATAGAAAGCGCTCATAGCCAGTTGGACATCCTCAAATTCTAGAGCGCTAATGATGGGGGGATTGATAGAGTAGAAAAAATTAGCTTAAAAAAATGCCATGATTTGCACTAGACATTGCCTACTGGATCCATGCCTAACACACCATGAAAGTTTGAAATCCAGAGGAAGCAATAGTGGTCTATGATCCTGCACAAAGAACATTGGTGACTGCACCACTCACGAGACCACCCAGACAGCAGCACTCTTGCCTGTACAACAACAGGAGGAAGAGAGGGGTGAAGACCCACATACTGAATGAGAAACTCAAGTGCCTGGAGATACATAGAGTGTGGTCAAAGTCTCTACACCCACAAGACAACCCAGACAAGCAGCACCGTTGCCTGTGCAACAGCAAGAGGAAGAGATGGGTGAAGATCAACAAGCTGAACGAGAAATTCATGTGCCTGAAGTTACGCAGAGTGGAGTCAAAGTCTTTAAGAAAAAGAAGCAAAGACCAATCCTCAGAACTGAAGTGTCACTGAAATTGTGGCGAGCAAATTGACAAACTGAATAACCACTAGGTTATGAACACGGAAACCTGAGAAGAGGCTTGTCAATAGTTCAAATACCCAAAATTATACCTGAAGAAACTGAGTCCAGCAATGAAAGTGATATAGAGCTAAATCAAAAAACTCTGAGATGATACAAAAGAGCGAGGGTGCCGTGTCCCGGATACTCTGCACCTGAGTGGTCATACTATTTAAGCACAAAGTTGAATGTCACTTTGAAAGTCTTGTGCAAAGTAAATCCTGAACTGCTAGAATCCCCTTGAGAGCAATCTGAAAATTTGAGGGGAAAAGATCTGAAAGACCGAAAATAAGAAATGCTAAAAGAACTCATTGATAAAACAAATTGTGCAAGTAAACCTTTGTCATTTTAGTCTTGCAGAAGATCAGCCTAAGCCCAAGTGAGCTGTTGAAGAGTAGGGATAACATTATAGAAGAACCCAGAGTATAGTTAAGGATTGTTTAATTAGTAACTGAAATTCTGAAGACTAACATTGTCAAAAGTAACCCGAGAAAACAAAGAACTGTTGAATTCAAGATGCACCGAAACTGACTCAAGGAAAAATGTGTTGCATTAGAAATACGTGAAATATATCATGTGTTCAATTTTTGTGATAACGTTAATGATAATTTCTATAGGTCTAATAGGATTTTACTTAATGCCAGAGATAAGGCCCACAGCAAAGAATTCTACTAAACCACATACACAAGCAAAGAATTGTGCTAAACCAAATACATATCTTAGCGGAGGAGATACATTTAAATATTCTTTTTGTGAGCTATAAGAATGCACTAATGCATAAACAAACAACTGGTATGGCTGCACACCCTTACCAACCTCTGTTTAAGAAGAAGTAACACACTACCACATGCCTTAATCTTTTGCAATTTCATGAAACATCTTACTTTCATTCATTTATAAATGAGGACATTCCTAATATTTCTAATCTAACTATGATCTAATACTTTCTAGAGCTCCTTTGGTAGAAAACATGAATTTACATCCACAAAGACAAAGAATGGATACAGCTTGGTATTATTTCTTTCCACACAGACCTATAGTTAGTGTTGACATATGTAATAATATAGAACATGCTTAATGCAATCAATGGAGAAGATATACATAATGGCCCTAAAAGAAAGGTACACTAACATTACATGATATAACTTGAGTAATTATGGAGGGGTGCACCACTGAGTTGTCTCTTCCGAAAGATATAGAAGGACAAATATTCCTTTGTGTTTATTTTCCTTTATTTCAATGAAATCATGTTGTCACAGTTTGCAACCAACAGCGGCAGGTGCAGGAGTTGTTTGTGCACACTTTTATAGAGTACTTAAATAAACTATCACAGGAGGAACTTAAAAGTGAAGTGTGGCTCTCGCAGTCCGCCTTTGGTATGTCCTCTTGATAACATGAACTAGCGATAAAGATAGTGAAGCATTAGAAAATGTTTGGAAAAAGGAGGAGAATTAATTTAAAAAGAAAATTGTGTACCCAAAATTAAGATTAGAAACCAACACAAAAGAAAATTATGCGCTTAAAGAAGGACACCTAAATGAAATAAACATTTAGGAATTAGTAGTTGTGAACACACCATTAAATTGACAAGATAAACTTAGGAAACTTTGCAAGGAGAAGTGAATGCAATTCCTGGACTTTATTTTATCTGTGGAGTAAAAGCTTATTTCTTGTTGCCAACTGATTGAAAGGGTATTTGTTATTTAGTTATACTATTCCTTAAGATAAATCATGTGCAAAGCTTAAACACTTAAACAATGGCACTGCTACAGTGGGACTCCAAAACATATTTTATAAATCACCGTGGCCATTTCTCCAAAACCTCAGAAACACACATAACATTCAACAGTGGGGCCCATTACACTGCATACTTACTCTGTTCATTTAATTCAGCTCAGAGATTTGGCCATCAACTCAGGAGTCTCACTATAACATTGGCGGAGTGTCTAAACCTATTTAACTATTTATTATTTACACCTGCAGTTCAAAACATTTTACCATGGCTCCATTTTAAACACCATTTTATTCAGACACACCACCATAGTGGCAATGGATCTGCTAGAATGAAAATTAGGCATAGGAATAATCAAAGACCAGCTTTTACTTCTTCATTTATCTAATTTTTATTCAAAGCAAACTTTTAGTATGTCCGACATTTAGGCATTTATTATTTTCTTTATTCAATAAGACTCTTTAACTTTATTTTCAAAAATGATCATTTATTTTAAAGCTCAGAAATAGACATTTATTTTTAAAGTTCAGTAAAGTTTAGCAAAGAATAGATAGTTCCAAATTCATTCTCTCCTAACAACCCTAGCTAACACCCTCATCTTATCCTAACAGACCTGCAAAGAAAAATATTCAGTCAGAAAACAAAGTTCTTACATCCAAGAAATCGATCTTCAGTCCAGCAGCATCTCCAGAGGAAATCGAAAGAGCGACCCCTTCTAAGCAAAATCAGGGGTTTTTATACACTAAATTTCTAACTTAATCTATCTAAAAAGTAACTAACATCACCATTTTGAGTTCTGTTTGGACAAATTTGGGGTAGATGAGCGCTCCCTCATCATTACAGCATGTTTTTCATGGTGATTCATCAAAAATAAAAGGTTCTTTGTTTAAGGCAGTTCGTGGCCTAGGCGCTTCCTGCACTTGAAACAAGCACTAAGTTCTCAGGCTCTGAGCATTACATCCTCCATGCTTGGCACCCATCCTAGGTTCCCGGTAAGGCGTCCTTGAACCTCTCATCAAGCACAGTCAGCTCACTCCTGCTGGCAGAAATTTAGATGTACATGCGCAGACCAATACTCGCTCGCAGTGACTCAAAGCGGCCATTTTCAGAGTAGGCCTCACAAGCCACATTTTGGAACTATGATAAAAACAAACACAAATTCATGTTAGTTATGGTAATGAGACCCTTCTGTTTACCTCCCACCATTCTAATATTTTCCTATTAGTTGTTACCTAGTAAATAAGCCACAGAAATGCGTTTTATACTTACATATCCAGCGACTTTTTAGCACAAAACGTTTACAATAAGCACATTTAAATTGCATTTGTTTATAATTAAGCGGTGCATTAATTCACATTACAATAACAACACATATTAGCTCATTTTATGGCATCATGCAAGCAAGATTAGTACTCCCCATATGTTCATGAATGCATATTACTCTAAGGTTGGTTATTTAAACACATCACACCATTAGTAAATATTAATGTTAGGGACCATTGACTTCGAGAGGAGTATACAAAATTTTGCATTTACCACCTCGCTCCATCACCACCACCACATAGACAGAAGCGAAATGGTGAAACTGGAACAGGCTTAGTAGGAGACATATTTGGAGCAAACATTCCACTATCATTTTAAATGACGAAAAGATCAGAAATGGGGCTACCGTTGTTGACAAGATAGCAACAAGCCAAATTAGGGCTTTGCTTATAGTGAACTCTATGTTAATTGCTATACAGTCAGTGGTACTTCAAGACCAACTTGCACTAGACATTTTACTCGCAAAGAATGGCGGAGCCTGAAAAATGCTAAATTAACTCACTGGCGTTTATTCATACCTGATGGAAGTAAAGAAATAGAAGGCTATGCAAAGAACATTTCAGGTTTAGAACCCGAATTACATGAATTTGGAAACACCAAGGGGCATATTTACAAGCCCCTTTCATCTTCACAACATCATTTTTAGTGACGTTGTGGTTGCAATAGCGGCTTCGCCTTATTCACAAAGCGCGTTAAGAAGTTAACGTGGCTTAGCGCTGCCTTGTAAATAAGGCACCCTTTTACGCTGTACTTAACGTGAAAGGGGAGCACAATGGGTGTTGCGGTGGGCGTTCCACCGCAACACCCATTGATTTTGAAGCTGTCCTCTATTTACAAGGGCGTTGTAAATTGGAGGCAGTGCCAAAATTAAGACCAGGAAAAACCTGATCTTAAAGAGGCAAAACAAGGAGAAATGCTTTGTTGCTCCACGTTTTTGCTGTTTCCATGTGTGTTGCTTTGTGCAGCACACATTAAAAGAGCAACACGCCAATGATACATACACATAGAGAATTAATAATTGTTTATGTGTTGGAAGGGAGACCTTCCTGCACATAAATGCAGGAAGGTCTCCCTTACTACACATAAACATTCATTTAAAAATATTACATTTTGTAACTTCTATGTGTGTCGCATTAAGCAGCACATGTGAAAGTTACAAAATGCCATTTCAAGAATATTTATGTGCTGGAAGGGAGACCTTCCTGCACATAAACTATCTTCCCCTCAATGTAGACACCCTTGCACTAAGGTGCAAGGATGCCTGTGTTGGTGCAAGGCTGCTAAATTTAGCATCAGCGCAGGGGGGAACACAGGGCTGTACAATGTTCTTGTCAATATGGTGCAGCCCTCAGTTTCTGATTGATGGAGCGTGTTGTTAGCTTTTTTGACTTACCGACACACTTTGCCACTTTATTGTGAATATGCCCCCAAGTGTTTTTATACACTTTGAGAAAGGAATTTACACAATCGGAAGTTGGGTTTCAATGGCAGGAAAGGGTATTTTGAAGGTTATTCTAATGGCAATAATATTTAAAGGGCTTTGACTAATATTTCTCTATGTTTTGTTTGTGAGCTGTAGATGTATTTTATGCAAAAGACAGGAAAGGATGCAGGGAAATGTATATGAAAATGATTTGGGTTTGATGGGAATCATGAATGATGATTACATGAAGTCACTGACATTTAGAGGTCAGAAAAGTTAGAGACCAGACTCATGGGATGATAAATGTGCACTTTGAAATGAACTCACATGGGAAATGAATTTGTGTGTTGGTTAAGATAACCATCAGATGGTGGGAATGATAAAGTGGAAGAATTTCACTTAAATAAATGCCATAATTTACACTAGACATTAACACGAAAATGCTTAATAAAATGAAACGTAGGAAAGTGTGCCTTTTCTCAAACGTGCAAACTTAACATATAGCATGATTTTTGCTGTAAGGACTCATTCCTATTGTAATTACACAACTAGCCTGACTAGGCCTCTTCCATTTTCCATGTTTCTGTTAATTTTCCTCTTTGATAAATAAATGCTTTTAGGAACTGCTGAACTATTCAACATGTTTGATAAATGATTCACACTTGACTTGTTTAAACGTGTCATCTCTGTAGAATGTGCTTACTTTAAAAATGTATTTCTTCCTTTCCTAAGCTATATGTTCTCATTGAATCTAGTTAGTTTTCTAGCTGCCACAAATTCACAATGCTGAATAGTGTATTAAAACAATATTGCTTAGATGAAGACGTGAATTTCACAACTTAAAATTGTAGGTTACAACTAGAATGTTTCTGCCTTTAGAATAGTTCATTGTTACGCAGTGGAATGCCGAATAGCTCATAGCTTAAAGTGTGGGGTTCTCGTGGGAACAAAGAGTGAAGCTAATGCATACCAATGTTTATCAACTAAGTTGACACTTGTAGATCAGAGTTGATTTTACTACAGAAACGATTTTCAGAGTTGTCTTTACAAAAAGACAATTGCCAACAGAGTATTGAGCGCAGTAGTAGCAGCAATATAAATATAAATAAAATAAAAAATATAAAAGCAATTGTACCCTTAATTTGTGAGTACTGTTTGCTCTGCGGCCCAGTTTAAAGAGAAAGCACTCATTGCCAGTTGGACACCCCCAACTGCTAGTGCACTAACTTTCAAAATGGCAGCTTCACACTAGAAACCTCTTAACATTCTTCCCTTACCAGAAACAAAACTACAGATATTGAATTTTCTATTTTTATTTTCATGATCTAGCAACCTTAGAATTAAATAATAATTAATATCTGTTAACATATAAAAAATATCTGGCTTAACATCAATATTTAAAGGATATGGGAAATGTAGTTCATTTGCATTTCTCAAATAAAACTTTTACATTTTATCCTTGAAGTTATCCATCAAAAACATTAATGTTATTGAAAACAACAATATAACAGTATAATATTTATTAAATTACTTAGATAAACGCATGACTATTCAGAAACAATACACTTTTAGAAATTATAAATCCTCAAACAGATCTGCCATCATAGAAAACAGTGACCCAAACATCTGATGAACCGACAGACATAGGAGAACTTGATGTTGCAGAACCTGGGACCTTAGATATTTCTCCTAGCACCAGAGAATATGATATGAAGACATGGAAACAATCATGACATCTCTTACTATACTGATTACAACTTCTATTGTGTAACTTGCTGTTATCACAGAATCCACAATGTAAAGTGCAGGAGGTGTCAACAGACATGAGAGTGTGATGCTTCTAGGCAAACATGTTCTGCATCATTAGAACACATACCAGATGGTACTTCATTGGCATGTGAGTTTTACTCATTAAACATAGGGACACGTGAGCTCAGTTGAATGGTTGGAAAGGGGTAACACACATATCTGAATCCTAGGCTAAATTTAGGGCTGAACCTGATACTAGTCAGGCAGTGTCGAACCTATGTCAGGCAATACATGCAGGCTGAAGGGCACTAATAGGCACATACACAGACATACAGATATGTGCTAATAGGCTTTAAGGTGGTCTGTAGAGAGATTTGCATCTGCTACTACTACAATGTGCAAATGCACATCTAATATGCAGGTATAAAAGGTGTCTCAAAGTAGTCAGAACTCAATCTCAAAACACAAACACTCTGTAAGAAATTCAAATAACTAATGTCATTCATCTGATTTACTGTTGGGAATCCAGAAACTGAAGAGGGGTATACTGTTGGTAGTTTGTAACATTGACCCTTACACTAGTAGAGCAACTAGACGTTAAAGTATGAAGGGAGCATTAACCATAACAACATTTGAGAAGTCTACTATTAGAAGTTCAAAGTGTAAGTTATAGATCTTGGTTTAAAATGTTACATATTCATGTGCAGGAAAGATTTTTCTTTCAAAAAATGTTTACATAGACAAGGAAATTACATCTTTTTTTATAGTGCATAAATTGTACATTGACTTTAGTTTAAAATTTGCAATAATTAAACTTTGCGAACACAATGAGATGATGGACGGAGTGCTGAAACTTTTCAGACACTCACCTCAAGTCACAGATCTGGGTTGAATCCATCATTGTTCTTTAGCTCACTTTGCCACCCCAGTTCAGACATAGCTATATGCAAATCAGTCTTGACCCTGTGCCTCATGGGAACAGTTCAGCCCAAACTGCCAAGCCAAGTCTTCCCTGGACCAGAAACAAGCATCCTGGGACCGGTTTTGGGCTAACAGCCCTCATCAGCCAGGCGAGCTTGAATCCAGTGGCAAAGTGAGCAAGGGGCCCACGTCTTGGCATACCCTGCCAACTTAGGGTGAACAAAGCAAACACAATGAGATGATGGACGGGGTGCTGAAACTTTTCAGACACTCACCCCCAGTCACAAATCTGGGTTGAACCAATCATCGTTCTTTAGCTCACTTTGCCACCCCACTTGAGACATAGCTATATGGAAATCAGTCTTGACCCTGTACCTCATGGGTACAGTCCAGCCCGAACTGCCAAGTCATGTCTTCCCTGGACCGGAAACAAGCATCCTGGGACCGGTTTCGGGCTAAAAGCCCTCATCAGCCAGGCTAGCTTGAATCCAGTGGCAAAGTGAGCAAGGGACAAATGTCTGGGCATACCAGCCAACTTGGGGCAAACAAATTAAACATTGACATTACAAAAATTTGCTTATTTTTCTTACTTCAAATCAAGTATTTATGAATTCAGTCCTACATGCATGGCTTTCAGCAACTCTGTAAGCACCATGTCTTAGGGGCTGAGGTCCAATCATATTTTCATCCACATCATTGGCTTCATCAGGATTTATATTGGATAGCATGCTTTGTCTAATTGCTACATCATGCCACATGGTACATGTGGCTATTGTTTTGCAATATCTTGTAGACATTGAATCTATATTGTCATGAAGGCAGCCTGTTTTATAAACCATAATGTTTAAAAATGTATGATGTATGCGCTTCTTGAAAAGCAAGCTACAATGTCTGAGATGATGCATGACTCAAAGTAATCCATCTGAATATTTAGAGAGTGGTGACTTTTCATAATCCTATAAATGTACTCTGTTTTGAAAGGTGGACAAATTCACACATCCTATGATATTTGTGGGGTTGGCAATAGAATACAAAGCCACCGTTGTGGTTTGCAATTCAGTCAAGGTATGAGGAAAACATATTCGGGCATTTATTTTGCTAAGCATAGCATCCTGAAAGACCAAGAATATTCTATAAAGAGCACTCTGTAACATGCCCTCAAATGTGTGCTGAAAAGTTCCAGATGCAAACATGTGAAGGTTAGATAAAACTTGTATATATGCAGGGATTGTCACACTATGCTGAGTGTTTTGTCCTAAAACAGACTCCAACTAAGCAACTAAACCTAAAATCACCTGCTTACTAAGGGCCTTAATATGAGTTTGGGGGTCCATAGGATTGCTGAACCTGTGGTGGCAGTCTGACCGTTACCACACTGCGGGCCAGTCTGCAATATTATTAGTGTGGTGGTCAGACTTCCACAGGACCGCTGGGCATCAAGGATCCTGTGGCAGTCGTGCAGCAGTCAGGAGCACAAATATGCTGGCAGTACCACTGCGGCACCGCCAAGCATATTAGAAGTAGCCTGTCTACTTCCTTTTTCCTGGTGGTGAGCCTGCTATTTAAAGTGTGGTGATGAGGCAACAAAGGCTGCTTCTGGGCCCCTCTGGTTTTCGAACACATAGTTCCTGTATATTGTGTAATGTACGCCACACCGTAAAGGAAGGTGCAGTCGGCGCTCTGAGAACTGTGGTCTGCTTGTCAGGCTATTCAATGAGCCTGGCAGACTGTCACCTTAGACTGTCGCAGCACTTC
Source organism: Lissotriton vulgaris (assembly GCF_964263255.1). Taxonomy (NCBI): domain Eukaryota; kingdom Metazoa; phylum Chordata; class Amphibia; order Caudata; family Salamandridae; genus Lissotriton; species Lissotriton vulgaris. The sequence goes on from NC_141697.1 coordinate 1,131,328,264, forward strand.
CCACCAGACCAGGATTACACTCCTAATCTGGCTGGTGGCAGCACCACGGCTTTGACAGTCGTGATAAGGCCCTAAATATGTACTTACTATACACTTCCTCTTCTGTTTCTTCACAAAAGTGACACTCTGCCTTACACTGTCTTCACTCTGTTGGACTCCTAAAATGCAAATTCTCCTTGCCATTGCATACAATGCTGCCATTATTAAAGATTGCAATGTCTTTTAGATAAGCTTTTACGCATTGCGATTGGTTACCACAAGGTTCAAGTTGGTATTAATTTGCACGTGTCACTTGATTTTTTGTGATCATTCCAGATTCAATTTGCAATTCATTGAGATTCACAAAGTAATAATTGTAAAAAACAATTGCTAAATAAGAAATCAGAATGTATTACGTGCACTATGCAATTTTAGTGAACCTACATTTCCAACTCCTGACACATCAAAGAAGGTCTACTTTATGGATAGTTTGCAAAAAAATGTAAACTTGTGTATCTGGCTTTTAATCTTTTTAAACTATATCCTAAGAACATGCTTTTTTCACCGGCTTCCCAAAACTACTGCCTGATTTAAAACATGAAATTGTTAATTGTTGTTGGTGCAAATTTTAATGGAAACTGAGTAGGAATCATAGCAAGGGTGTAACAGATTTTAGGTACAATATTAATTTAATGGATTCCATTCTACCCCACTAAGAGAGATAAAGTGAGGACCATTTAGATGTTTTATCTTTAATATAATTTAGGACAAAGTTACTATTCAATGTTAATGTTGCTTTAATGGAGGACGAAAACAAAATACCAAGATATTTTAATTTATCTTTTTGCTAGATAATATCAGTCATAGGTAACATATCAGGAGTCCAGAAAACATTTAAGGGGAACAAATCTGTTTTATTAATATTAGGTTTGTAACCAGAAACCATGGAATATTTTGTAATAATTTCTAAAAATGATGGGATTGAGGAGGTAGGATCACTAATAAATAATAACACATCACCAGCATAAACCAAGGTTTTGATAGTAACATTCTACATCATTATACCTTTAATATTATCACATTTTCTTATATGATTAAGGAAAGGTTCAATTCCAATTAGAAATAAAAGTGGAGAAAGGGGACAGCCTTTTCTTGTGCCTCTAAAACAGGAAAATTGACTTGATAATTGGCCATTGATAAATAAACGAGCAGAAGGAGCAAAATACAAGGCAGAAATCATGCGAATAAACAAGAGACCAAAATAACAAGGTCTGAAATAAAAATTGCCAATGGATTTTATCAAAGGCTTTCACTGCATCCAAAGCCATAATTCCTGAGGGTGCAATTAAAGTGAAACTCTGTTAAATTGCATGCAATAAGGTTCTTGTGCTGTTTGTAGAATATCTATTCTTCATAAAACCTGATTTATCTGGGTGAATAATAGAATCTAGTACAGGGGCTAATCTAGAGGCAAGTATTTTAGCATATAATTTACAGTCTTGATTAATTAAAGATATGGAACAATAATTTGAAACAAGCGTGGGGTCTTTATCGGGTTTGGGAAGTACAATAATTAAAGCATCAGTAAAGGAACCTGAGATAGTTCCTGAAGAACCAAAAAAAGTAAAAAGTTGAAATAAATAAGGTAAAAGTTGGGAGTGGAACTCTTTATAAAATCCAGCTGGTATACCGTCAGGGCCAGGGGACTTATGTTTTTTAAGAGAGTTTATGGCTGTTAAAATTTCATCTGTAGTAATGGGTAAATCTAGCCCAAGCCAATCTGATTGTGAGATTTTGGGCAAATCACAAGTATTCAAGAGTCAATTAAGGAGACATCATGAAATTCTGGTTTATTATATAGAGTAGAATAAAAATCTAAAAATTATTTAACAATATCATTGTGAGATTGTGCAATTTTGCCATTAGGACCTTGAATCAATGTAATCTGCGTCTTTTCTTTTTTTATACACAAATAATTTGCTAGAAGTTTCCCAGATCGATTGCCATTAAAACAAAATTTAGCGTTAGATTTGGAGAGTTGGATGCCAGCTCTTTTACTGAGGATCGAGTTAAATTTATATCGAAGCTTTTGCAGTTTGACTCGGAATTGAGGATCATTGGACGTAATAAAAAGTCTTTCAAATTTTGTATTTTGTTTTTCCAGATGTCTGATATGTGCATTGAATGTTTTATTCTCGGAGGCCATAATAGAAATAGTTACACCCCTAATATAGGCTTTAAAGGCGTCCCATCTGTTGACCCTGGAGGTGGAATCTTCAGGGTTAAGTAAAAAATAATCTTGAATGGCATTTAGGATTTTTGGTTTATTATGTTCATTAAGAACAATTCCAGTATTCATACGCCATCTATTTGCTTTGCAAAAGTGGAAGTTAAATTCAGAACAAAAGAAATCAAGGCATGATCAGATATATCAATATTATCAATCATAGGATTAGTTGCAGACTGGATACGTTGTGTGGAAATAAAAAAATAATCAATCCTAGAATGTGAATTATGGGGGTTGGAGAAAAATGTAAAGCATTCATCAGTAGGGAAATGCAAACGCCAAATGTCAGCTAACTTGGTGGTATGAATAAAGGATTTAAAAGCATGAAAAACCTTAGGATGATGAAACTTAGTACTAGATAGTCTATCTAATAATGGGTCAATTATAACACTAAAATCGCCTCCAACAATTAAAGGAACTTTTCCCAACTTTAAGACCTCAGTGGTAATATTAGACCAAAAAGCAGGGTCATCTGCAGAAGGGCCCTAAATAATAAGTACAAATATAACTGAATCATGAACTTTAATTTTAACTATTATGTATCTACTATCTGCATCTGAGGTTTTACTCAAAACTTGACAATGTAATTTGTTTGCAAAGAAAATAGCTACACCATTTTTCTCACCATTAGCAGGTAACGAAACAATAGTATCTACGCACCTTTTTAATATAATTTAATATTTTATCATTAATATGAGACTTTTGAATGAAACAAATATCTGCCTTACAACTACCTAAGTAATCTAAAATGTTGGTGCGTTTAACTGGATGACGTATACCTTTAACATTTAGAGAAATTACTTTAATATTGTGAACATTAGCCATAATTAAGTGATGGAAAAAGAAATAAAAGCAAAAAAAGCAAGAAAAGGAGAATAAGAAATAGATAAGAAATAGAAGAGGACAGTAACTCTAGAATTAGTAAAAGGACAGGAAGAAATTAAAACAGGGAGAAAAGAACAAACAAAGTACATTAATATCAAGAAAGAAACACACATACGGTCTACAAGTATGACCGGAACCGTTGGAGCCCTATGTAGAAATAAGCAATTATTATGTCAGAACACAAGTATTTAGTTGAAATCAAGTATCAGAGTCATGAGTATCCATGGAATGGTGTAAATGTCGATCCAATAACTGATGTAAATCATTAGGAGGATGAAAAGATTTTGAAAAATTGTCTTTCCAGATACGCATAGTTCCAGGGTCAAAAATACCATATTTGAACCCAAGACTTCGCAGTGGAGGATGTAGAGCAGTAAACTCCTTTCGAGTTGAAACAGTTTCTTTAGCAAAATCCAGATGAATGAAAATTTTATTCCCATGGACCATCAAGGAAGGAATTTCTCGCGCTGCTTTTAGAATCAAAACCAGATGGTGATGTTGGAGAACTTTGAATATCATTTGACCAGGTTTAGTATGCTTAGGATTGTGATGTGAAGGAATTCTGTGCGCCTTATCAATCTCAAATTTTTCTGGAAATTTAATTTGTAAAAGGGCTAGAATCAAATTTTCTAAATACAGTCTGCAATTGCTAACCTCAACCTCTTCTGGCAAATTAAAAATGCGTAGGTTGTATTGTGTGTTGCGATTTTCCATATCTAAGAGTTGTGTAGACATTGGTGATATTTTTGCAACAAGTGGATTAAAAGATTCAAGCTTGGTCTTATTATCCTGTATTTTAATGGCATTATCAGAGATTTTCATTGATAAACTCGCCATTTCCTTTCGTACATTTTTAATTTCTGAAGCAATAGAATCTGTGTTAATGCGAAGAGCTTGAATTTCCTCGAAAATTAGGGATAATGAAGGTTCTGATGATTCAACCGCTTTTGATTTAATTGGTGGAGTTGAAACCTGCTGCCTTCTTTTAGTATGAATAGAATTCTTAATTTTGATTTTATTTGTGTGATAAAAGTAAAAAATTTAGTGAAAAAGTAGATAAAAGGAGTAAAGTTATAAGGCAGCAAAGAAGAAATCCTTATTAAAGCTGGTGCAGCAGCTATAATGGGCTATGGGAGTGGTTAGGCCCAAACAAGGTCCTTTCCTTGTGGAGAAGAGTGGCTCAATGTTTAGAGTGGCAGACCCTGATGCAGAGGTCTGTCCCAGGACCTGGGTTCAATGTCCGCCTCAGCGGCGCTTGGACTCAATCTCCCTGGACCTGATAATTCTCGCCTCGGTGTCTTGTCTAATCATGGGTCCCACTCTGTTACTCTGGGCAATAGCTTGTTTAATCTCCACAACGGCCCCAGCAGCGCTTGGATGCCTGGCTTAACCTTGGGGGTGCCCAGGAGTGGACATCTCCCAGGAAGGGTTTCACAGTGGTATGAATACAGCGCTACGAGACCTCAGGGTAGAAGTGCGCTATATAAATGCAAGCACATTTACATTTACATTTCCTGAAGGGTTGCTCCGACCCCCCTGACTGACAAACCTGGCTGTTCCTGGAAGCAGAGCTGGAGGCAGAAGCTGAATGCAGCGAAAATGCTGCTCATCGCCACCAAAATCATCCAAAATCACCACACTCCACAGGTACTGGCTTCAGAACACAATTGACATTATTTTCGCCGAATGCTGACAGAAAATCAGCGTTTTTGTGTAAAAAAATGGGCCCGAAGCGACAGCGCTCTCTAGGCGGCGGCCATCTTGTATCGCGGGCGCTCGCACATCTCCAAAAATTTTGCTTTTTAATGTATTGCAAATCTATTTCAGTTGTAAAAGTTGATCTTTGATATCTGTGGTGGGAAAGTAGCTTTTAAAGATCATACTGTATGCTGCCTTAATTCAAGCAGAGTTCAAGCACTTCTGCTGACTTCCCTTTGCTCCACTGCTAGTACTCATCCCACTCATTGGCTAAATCCGAATATCTTGGTGGCTGGAAGTAGAGATTGGTCGCCAGTCACTCTGCTGGCAGGTCAGCTTGCTGGGCAAGTGCACACAAGTAATTGAATGATTTTTTGTTTTGGGTCATTGAATTTGTAGTTTAATGGTACAGTACAACACAACTGGAAAATACGGAAAATAATTGGAAGGATTATATGCCACAGAAATACCACATTATGATTCTACACTAAATTAATTCATTTTTTTCAGCTATAGAGTTGTATCACAGACAGTGATGTCCAGGGCCCTAATTGAGGGAAGGGCGATAGCAGGACCTATGGGCAAAAGGGAGCTGTTCCGTCCACCTTCCTTGGCATTCCCCCCACATTTATAAAAGAGGGGAAGGTATTATTCCTGCTGGTAATGCTGCTACCTGCTCTGCCATGGAGCGGTCTCTTGCATCCATGATACTAGCAGAAACTGTTTTGTGATGGTGGCCCAGTTCAATGTGGCTGGCCTATCACTATTTCTGGCAGCATCAGTTTGGTGCAGGATCACCATGCATACCTCCGGCACATAAAATTGTGAAAACGTCCTTGACATGCAGGGAGAAAAATATCCACATGTGAGGGGCACCTTTAATATAGGTACTGTAAATGTACCTCCTCTGAGGGTGTACATTTCAAGCAACGATATGAGCCAGAAGTTCCACTTTACCACCTTGGCATGGTGGTCCTGTCACCACTGACATTTTTCCACAAATCTGCTCCCGCCAGCAGGTGGGATCTGCTTTGAGAGAAAGGCTGGGCATATAGGTGGCAGCTGGTGTTCTGTATGTGATGCGTCCGCCACGCTTAACTCCAAACCGTTAAAGACGGCCTTTTGCAGCGATGCAGCGTGTATCTGCACTGAAAACTCCTCACTGAATTGAAAGGTTAGATCCAGTGGTGTAACAAAGGCCCCTACAGTCCCATCAGTGCGAGGAGTCGCCGAGCTCCATGAGGTCCCTTCAGCACAGTACCCTGACCTGAGAGCTCCTGAGTGAGTACAGAGGGGCACTCCTCCATGTACTTTGCAGGGGGGTCCCCTCAAGTTTTGTTACTCCAGTCTAGTGGTTAGATCGGTTGAGGGAGCTTTGTGACGACGATATCCTGGGGTGTGGGGTGCTTTTTTGACCTGCTCTTTTCTCTAAGGAGTGACACTCACCCATGAAATACAAAGGTCCTGATCCTGAATGTTGAGTTAATACCGAGCTTGACGCAAGCTTCAATTTGAATCTGTCTCCATATTAATCTGGATACAAATTGCCCATTCTGAGGGTTTTTTGCCAGGTGAGCTTTGCCCGGTCGAGCCTGGGCAGATAAATAGTGCACATGCTGCATTTGTGTACCTCAGAATGGGAATAACAAGCACTTTTAGTTAGTGTCTTACTCCATCAGGTTCAAATTGTATATACCTTAAGTACAGAATGGCAAGCAATTAGAGCACTATTTACAAGAGTTTGCATCAGGTTTGAGTCACTTTTTTAATGCAACCTGATGCAACGTTTTAAGCTGAGATTTACAAACCAACGCATATGACGTTTTGTGTTGGTTTGGAACCCAAATATAATGCTACTTAGTGCAATGTACTGCAGTGCATGACTTTTTATCGAGAGGGCTTTACATGGGTGATGTTTGGGTGTTTCCATGCAACCACCCTTGAGTTCCAAATTAAATCCCCATCGACACAGAACTGTAAACAGGGATTTGCCCCAAAATCATGCGCCTCCCCGAGGCAGGTGTAACAAGGAGAAATGTTTTGAATTCACCTCGTGTTTTTCCTCTTTGCATGTCTTCTGCATCCCGACGATAGTAGATAAGTAGGTATGGCACAGTTTTTCTCTCTCTCCTGTTGATGCAATACAGGACAGCAAACTTAGTTGCTGCTCAGAGTTACATGAACTCTATGTACATATGCCCCCTGGTGTTTAGCGAATGCCCATTTTGCACTCACTAACCCAGATAATTTGTAGTCTGCTAATCACTAGTTAACAGGTGCAGAATTTGCACCCTGCAGGCTAAATGCAAAGCACAACAGAAAAGCAAGAATTGGCAATGCCAATAGGTCTGGCTTATGAATGAACTATGAACATAGATCTAAAACTACAAATCCATGACCTTTGAAGACTGCCCTCCTCCTGTGGTAAATAAATATTTACCATCGGAATTTCTATGCGGTAAAGTTCAATAAATAACTCACTCGGAAATGAGAGGCAGAGTCCGTGGTATCTGAGTTATAAGGGTTTTATTCCATAAAATGGAATGGTTCGAACCATGGTATCATGTTCCTTTCACCGCTAAGGTTCAGGAAGGGATAGACAATACTTTATTAACAGAGTACAATATATATAGTCAATGCATATAGTGGTGATGGATACAGAAGGCGTAACAGCTGAGAGAAACGAGATAAGAAAACATGTGCGTAACAGAAGGCGTGCACGAGGGCGTACACAGAGGTGTGTGCTAGAAACGTCACATGAAAGTGTCACAAGTGGGTGGATACATAGTGGAATCTTGCAATGTCAGCAGAAATCTGTAGCAAAGATGCGCGCGCAGCGGCATGACGTGTGACTGACGTGAGGCTGGAGGGTGCAGGGGACTTGACATTTAGCACTAGAGGAAGAGACAGAAGTCTGGCATGTCAGATCGACTCGTTCCTAAATCATATCTGATATCTTGTGTTTGGGGAACTATATTATCTAGAAGGAAAGGTCTCTTGGGCAGAGGCTACTCTATACTGACTATTAATGCGTGCATATGTGACTACGTGTCTGCGTGTAATGCGAGGGGCCATGGGCCTACCATGGTAACGGGAGCAATGAATTACTTGCATGGAGACAGAAAGGCCGGGCCCTTTGCTCTGCAGCTGGGGGATTGTTTATCTATTCTGCTAGACTGGAATGTGTTTTCGAGGAGCTGAGCTCGGCTATACTGATAACTTGAAGGCAAAATACTGTCTTTGGCAGGCAAGCAGGCCGAGCCGGGCACCGCTCGCCACGCAGGGAGTAGGACAGAGGTCAGGGATGTATCCCACGTTGCAGCTTTCAGGAGGCAGAGAGCAGAAAGGGCTCGATGGCAGAAATCAGGGCCTAGCTCTGCAGGGCTGGGAAAACGTGAAAGTGCACCATGAAAAGACGGTGGCAAGGCATACTTAGGAACTGAATTATCAATCCATTCATGGTGGATCTGAAAGAGGACATGTTAACGTTGGACGCAAATGTATTTGCGTCTTCATAGCTGGTCGAGGAGGGAAGTTACATGCACTTTAAGCACGTACATGGAGACGGTGGGGTACACGTTAGGGGACATTTCTTGACCATAAAAATTCAAATTACCTCATTCCCTCCTTGTCCCCTACGGACCCTTCATGATATATCGATCTTCATTAATCCATCTATCTGTTCATATAACATCATTTGCTCATCTTTTCTCAGGCGGGATGTAGAGCGTGAACTTGAACGGGGAATGCAGGCTGTGGCACACAAGCCACATATCGCTGGCCCACATTGAATGCAGAGACAACAACTGAATACTATGGCCAATATAATCCCTAGGAAAGAAAGTAGCTTCCATCCCCAGGCTGTTATCGTACTCCAGAACCAACCGGACCAAGTCCAGGTGCCTGGATTCTGATGAATCTGATTAGCGATCTTATGAAGTCGGGATATGGCTCTATATACTGACGGTGCATTTTCTGGAATGAAAACACAGCAACTCGATCCGATGACTCTACAAGCCCCGCCCCTATCGGCCAGGATGACGTCAAGGACGAGACGATTCTGAAGAACAACAAGTCTTATAGCAGACTGTTCCTCCGTTAGGTTACCTAGGGCGGAAGTAGTTTCATTCACTACTGCTTCAAGGGTTCTGGTCAATTTTCGTATCAATTTACTATTCGAGACAGGTCCTAAAAAGAAAAAGAATCCTCTATTGAAATCTGTATATTGTTCCCATGCTGTTTCAGTCTGATTGACAATTGGGAGTTCTCTCTTGTGTCTAGTATGTATAAGCTGAGGATTTCTATGGTAATCAGGAGGAGCTAGAAAAACAGGGGGCAGTAGGAATGCAATGTAACAAGTACCATCCCAATCTAGAGGTAAACGTATGTATGCGGTATGACCACAAATGAAATAGGAATGACGGGAAGCTTTGAATGTGGACTTGCCCTTATCACTGAATTCGATCACAGTAGTACATTCACTATGACCTAAGTGTATTGAACCATTCTTTCTGACACATAATTCGCCTTTAACGGGTAACACTGACATAGAGGGCAAGTCTGGTTCGGTTTCAGTCTGGACATTCAGAATCATGAGGTTAAGTGTATAATTACCTAATCCATATACTTCGTTTTCTAGATCGGTCCCTGTCCTTTGTGGGAGACCCTCCTTGTCTGGGAAACATGCTTGATGCATGACTGTGTTCAGATTTCCCCATACCCAATTGCCTTGGTAAACTATGGAATCAGTGTCTACAGAATTAATTAAGCTGAACCAGGCACCACAGGAACCATTATGCGTAAACGGATACGGGAAGAGGGGCAGAGCTCCTTTGTATTTCTGATAGGGAGGGAGTCGGCCACATATCCAACAATTTGTAGCATTGCTGGTCTGATGGGAATGGTGTAACATACTGATGAATGTATTGTTGCGCAGCGCAAGTCTATAAGACAATTCGTGTGGAGGCAGTTCACTGAACGTGTGCTCTGCAGTGTTATTAAGAGTAGAGTGTGCAATAGGAAAAAACATATGCAATAATACACTTATGCCAATAACCATAAGACTCAGAAAAAACATAATCAATAACGTGATGATGAAATAGCTCCGGAGAGATTTACAATGTTTCTGTTTCTTGATCTGTTTCTGTCTATCTCTCTCTCTATTGGGGTCTAACTTGTACATGTCAGGAACCTGTCTAACCGCTTCACCTAGGGGAGGACTTAAACAATTAAACTGTCTGACTTACTAGACCTCAATTTTGTTTTATACTCCTGAGACGGAGTTTTCTCTAACAGGGGGAGTTTAGAGTCACTGGAATCTGGGCAGTCCTTAGAGGGGGGGGGAGAGTCTGGCAACAGTCCGTGAAACTTTTTTATATGGCTTGTGTGGAGCCAGCCCTTCCTCCCTTCCAACTTCACTGCGGTCCTTGTAGTTAGTAGCAGCAACTTTGGCTGCTTCCATCTGGGCTCCAGCGGGCTTTTCCTGTCGAAATTTCGGACGATGACAGTGTCCCCTGGACGGACGTCGTGTTGTTTTACTTGGGTGTTGTCCGGAAAAGCTGCGGCAACCTGTGAACGACAAGATTGTAGTGCAGACATCAAGGAGGCAAGGTAATCTGTCAACATGTTACTATCAACATCGGTTATTTTCCTCGGCAAAGGCGTCCCCCACATATTCGGTGGCCTACCAAAGACCACCTCATACGGGGATAGCCCTGTTCTAGAGTGTGCGACCATTCTCATATAAAACAATGCAACTGGCAAGGTGACTATCCAGTCTACCCCTTTCTCGGCACAAATCTTAGCAAGACGTGTTTTCAGTGTCTGATTGTGTCTCTCTACGAGACCTGCTCCCTCGGGATGTCGGACGCAGTGGAACTTCCACTGATATCCTAGCAGGAGTGATACCTGCTTCATTAGCTCAGACGAGAATGGCTGACCGTTATCTGAGTACACAACACGAGGCAAACCGTACCGTGGGAAGAATTCACGAACCAACTGTTTGGCAGTGGTCTGAGCAGTGTAATCTGGGACTGGATATGCTTCTGTCCAACGGGAAAGTGCACATACAACTACGAGGACATATTTGAATCCTCGACATCGTTCCATCTGGATATAATCCATCTGGAGGACTTCAAAAGGGTGATCGGGAGGATGAAATCCACCTTGCTCTACAGGAATGCTTTTGCCTGGGTTGAACTGACAACAGATCATGCAAGTACGCACTTTCTGTTTTGCTGCTGCTCGTAAATGTTTATTGTACCAGAGATTCTGTAAACTGTCTAACATGGCTTTTTCTCCTAAGTGTGCTGGACTGTGTGCGGTGTTAATCATAACTTGAACCATAGAGTCGGGGAGAAACCATGTGGCTTTTCCCTTCGTCATCCATCCCTGGTCTGTCTGGATCCCTCCTAGTTCAGTCCATTTCTTTATTTCGTCTGGAGTAGCATGTGTCTGTATGTCAATTACATCTAGTGCGGGATCCTTAACTGTCATGCAATGTGTCGGTGTCGGAACTAGTGTCTTTGTCATATCAGCTGCATGTGTGTGAGTCAGAGCTGTGTGTTTCGCGGTTCGATCGGCCAGGTCGTTACCCTGGGAAATAATATCTGTGACTTTAGTATGTGCTTTGCACTTCATGATAGCTATGGCTGATGGCAAATGTATTGCTTCTAACAATGCTTGAATGAGGGGACCATGCTGGATCTTGGCTCCGTGAGAGGTCAAAAAACCTCTTTCTTGCCAGAGTACACCGAAGTCGTGTACGACTCCAAATGCATAACGTGAATCTGTGTATATGTTAACGTTCCTGTTCTTGGCTACTATACAGCAATGAGCTCTGCAGCTTGAGCAGACAGTGTATCAATACGGTGTGTTTCTTTGACTTCAGTTTCAGTGGTCACTGCATATGCGGCCACTAATTCTCCTGTGCTTGTTCTCATACATGAACCATCCACGTAAAGTGTCAGGTCTGGGTTAGTCAGTGCAACATCTGTCAAGTCTCGTCGGGGCTTTGTTACTGCATTAATGATCTCTATACAGTCATGTGGAGCTGGATCTGTTGTGTTCGAGGGTAACAATGTGGCAGGATTGAGTATATTGCAGCGTCTGATTTCTATGTGGGGCTGGAACAATGTCAATTCATAACCTGTCAGTCGTGCTATAGTCAAGTGTTGAGTCTGTGTTCTGTTTAAAAGAACTTCCACAGAGTGTGGAACTTGTACTGTCAATTGGTGTCCTAACACTATGGAATCACTTTGTCGGATTGCTAGGGCTGTCGCTGCAAATGATTTTAAGCACGCAGGCAAAGCCTGGGCTACTGGGTCTAATGTACTCGAAAAATAAGCACACGGCTCATGTGAACCTGCTTGGTCTTGTGTGAGGACAGATAATGCTGTGCCATCACGTTCTGTAATGAAAAGTGTAAAAGGTTTGCTGTAACATGGTGTTGCTAAAACTGGTGCTTGACATAATGCTTTCTTTAATTCATCAAAAGCCTGTGTGTGTTCCTGAGTCCAAGGGAGGACAGTCGAAGTCGCTGCCTCCTGTGTTGTCAACTGTATAAGTGGCTTGGCTAGAAATGCGTACTGGGGAATCCATTGTCTGCAGTAAGAGGTGAGGCCAATGAAGGCCCGCACTTCCTTTTGTGTCTTGGGTTGCGGTAAGTGTGCAATTAACTGAATGCGGTCAGGTGTTAGCTGTCTCCCCCTCTTGGACAGCAAGTGCCCAAGGTACACCACTTGCTGAACACAGAATTGTAGCTTTGAAGGGGACACCTTGTGTCCCTTGTCAGCCAGAAAATACAAAACTGTCAGTGATGCTTGCTCACATTCTGGTTCACTCCGAGCGGTGATCAACAGATCATCGACGTACTGGAGTAGGGCAGTGTTAACTGGCATGTGAATACTGTCAAGTTGTCTTTTCAAAGCTTGGCTGTAGATGCTGGGGCTTTCTGTGAATCCTTGAGGTGCGCGTGCAAATTTGAAGCTACGGCCATTTAAACAGAATCCGAAAAGATATTGGCTTTCCGGATCAATGGGGACACTAAAGAAGGCGTTCTTGAGATCAATTACAGTAAAGAACGTCGCCTCTGAATCAATAGCAGTCAATAATGATGAGATGTCTGGGACCACAGGATACTGTGGTACGATGCATTTATTTAATTCTCGTAAATCAATCACCAACCGATAAACTGGAGGTGCATTCGGGTCAGTACGTTTAAGAATCGGGATGATAGGGGAATTACAGACATTTGAGTCAGTTTCTACAGACACTCCTTGTGCAATGAGCTCTTCAATGATTTCCAGTAAAGCCACTACAGCATCGGGTGGTAACTTGTATTGTCGGATTCGGGGTAATACAACTCCTGGCTTGAGTGTAACTCGGTATGGCGTAATGTGCATACAACCTACATCAGTTGGGCCTTGCGCCCACAAATGTTCTGGTACATTTTTCACTCTGACATCAAAATCTCGTAATACATAGTGACCCTTAAAGTCACGCAAAAACAGTCTAACTCCTTCCGGAGAACAACATATCACTGCTCCTAGAGCTTTTAGTGTCTTGATACCCAGCAAGTTTTCTGGACATGATTTCGTGAGCAATAAGTCTGTAGTACGTGACAATGGACCAACTGCTAGGGGAACAGGTTTCGATACTTCATTAACAATAGGCTGTCCTGAAAATCCAAGGGAAACATTCTGTGAGCCTGAGAGGGGTGCCCCTGGAACCTCGTCGTGACTTATTGTTGTTCGACTTGCCCCTGTGTCAATCAAAAACTTTCTATCTTTTCCTAATACTTGACTATGTACATAAGGACCCTCTTGATCTACAGGAACTTCAATGAGAGGCAAGCCAACCTCCCTCTCTAGGCTATTTCATGAGTATCGCTGATAATCGGGGTAATCAGACTGTGCATACTGGTACATCTGCTGTGAAACTTGCTGTGTCGCGGCAATGGGCTGTGGATGTGGTACCGCTACTGTCTGTACTGTCTGTTGTGGAGCAGGCATAGGCTGTACGTTCTGTGGAATATGTTGCTGGACCTGATGTTGGACCTGATCCTGTCTAGGCTGACGTGGTCTCTCTTTAGTTTTACCTGTTGCTATATTATGTTTCAGAACTGTACATTCATTCACATAGTGACCTGGCTGTTTACAATAGTTGCATGTCCCTTTAACGGGAGCCGCCGTATTATTAGACTGTGTCATACCCCTTTTCTGACCGTCAGCTGGAACTGACTGAGCAACTAACATTTTCATTTTCGTATCTTTCATACGTCTCTGTTCGTGATCTTGTTCTTCCCTAATTCTATTCTGGTGATACTGTAACATTTGTAACATTTGGGAAGGCGTATTTGCTTGCCATGTGCTTTCGACTTTCAAAACACGGTTCTTAACTTGAGGCAAGGAATTCTCGACTAATTTTGATACAAAGAGGTGTGGGTATGACTCGCTACTTGTTTTCAGGCCACTGTTAATAATAAAACATTTCTCGAATCTAGAATAAAAATCACTAGTGTCTTCATCGTGTTTCTGCTTACAGGCTGAGATTACGTCCCAGTCTTCCTTTTTAGTCGCTAACAGTATAGGCAAAACCTGTACTAATAAACCTGGTAATGCTTTAGCTTTATCCCCAAGGCCTAACCCTGGGGTACGACCATTTTCTTCGACTTCTAATGCAGCCCAATCAATCTTTTTGTCTCCCACCTCCCATTCTTTCTCCTTTAGTTTCTCGTAAATTCCTGCAGGCAACAGTACTTTTAACATTTTCATAATATCCGAATACGTGTAATTGCCCATGAGTAACATATCTTTAATTTCTCGGTGAAAACCTGCAGGGTCTTTATCATGACTGGGCACTATTTTCTTCATTTCCAATAATTCCATTTTAGTTATGGGTGTGTATACGAATACACGTTCTAGTGTGTTATCGTCTTTTCTGACCGGATGTACTTCCCGTAAGGGATTCTGTCTGTCGAAGTAAAACATTTTTCTTTCTGGGGGTGGTGGAGCTGAAATAAACTGTGGTTTCAGGAAGGCACTATATTTGTGTTGATGTTCTAGAATTTCTTTAATTAAATCAGTACCTAGGCCTCTCCATCTATTCGAGAGCAGTTCTATTAATATATCCGGTAAGGGACCTGGATCAGAATGTTGGCTTTTGAACAACGTAATGAGATGCGGAATCATGTATATACCAGCTAATTTCTGTTCATCAGGGGAGAGGTTCAAAAATGTCTGTGCTACTGCATCATCATTATATGTACTAGAATTGTCAGCCCATTGTACTGCGGACCGGGCTAGTTCTTGTTCATCCATGGAATTGAGTACATGGTACCCCATTCGATCTTGAAGTATTTTATCGGTAGCCTGAAACATATGTTCAGGAGAACTCGGATTTGATATAGCAGAGAGAAAAAGTCTTTTGCTTTCTGGACGTATTGTTTTCTTAAGGGATCTTCCCTTACCTACATATGCTATCATGTCTCTAGTTGCTAATTGCGACGTTTCTGCTGTGGTCTCTGGTTGTTCTTCCTCCTCTGAGGTTTTCCCGTCATCTGACTCTAGTTGCTCTTCAGATACTCGGCGGGCATGTATTTCTATTATTTCTTTACGGATCTTTCTAACCATAGTATGTACACTGTTCTCCTTATCATGTTTACCATCCGCAATATTCTGGCTCCATCTATTCAGTCTATTCATCTCACTTTGTGGAAAACCTGCCTGATCTTGTTCTCTTATTAAACAATTAACCAAAAATCGCATTATTAAACCTTTGTTCTCAACTTTCTGATGTGACATGGCTTCAGCAACACACTCCGGTCCTTCTCCTGTTCTAATAAAATAATACAATTTGTCTAGATGTTCTGGCATTTCTGGTAGTAACATCAAATAATCTGTAACGCGTCTCAAACGTAGGGACGCTAACAACATGGGTCCTGTCGTACCAGGCACTGTGTCATATCTGCAGTCTGTAAGTTCTCTTCTAAGTTGTTCGGCCGGTGCACCTTTAGGTGTCCGAGCCTTTGCTAACTCTCTCATTGTCACTCGGTGTAACGGTGGGGGTGTTTGATAACCTCCTGTAGCACCTCCTGAAGCGGAGGCTTGAGCATAACCTGGCTGTAGGGTCGGTACCTGCTGTAGCTGGGTTGGATCCTGGACCACGCCAGTCCCAAAAGGATTAGATGGATGCAGTTGTTGAATACCAGGGGGAACAACGGGAGCGGGTGCGGGTAGCGAACCTGGAGGGATCTGCTGTTGCGGACCTGGGGGCTGATGATCAGGGGGCGGGTTACCGTCAGCAGGTGGTACACGGGCAGGTACATTGGCATATGCGGGAGCTACATCATCCAAGTAGGACGAAATAAAAATGTCTGCTGCGGTCTTGTGACGTAATTTAGTCGGAACCAATGGAGCGGGCAGATCTTTTGGTATTTCCGGAGTGGCCTTAGGTAAACCCTCGGCCAAAAGAGGATACATACCATTCACAAGAGTGCTTCGTTGTCGGTCTACTTGTTCTGCTTTAACTCGTATTCCTTCTTCAACTAGTTCGTTTTCTCGAGCTTTATCTGAATCTTCTCTACGTTTTTCTGCTTTTCTGAATTCTTTCTCTGTACGTCTATGCGATTCTTTACGCCACAATTCTATGGCGTCTTTCTGAGATTGTCTGGCTTTCTTTTTCCATAGCGCTTCTTCTACTCTCATGATGCAATCTGCATCCCATGTCCCTGTAACGGGCCATCTATATTTCTCGTCTAGGTTCTTAGTATAATCGACCCATAAATCTAGATATAATATGGCATCTAAGCCGTGTTTGTGATACATAAAATTTCCAGGAGTGTCCCTAGGTGGGACAGGAATCGCTTCCTCTAGTATCCCTTTCCTAGTTCCTAACTGTCTTAACTTTGAGAACAATGGCATCTTGATACTTTGGCACTTGACACTTACTCGAACTTGAACACAGTTTTTACACAGAAACACAGTAATGTAGATCAAACAGTCACTCATACCACGACATTAATCACATAGAAACATTTTGAACACATATTGACTATACATGAATTCTATAACGAAAACAAAATCGAACCGTTGAAGACACGAATTACTTGATATACTGCTAAACAGTACAGATACACTGCTAAAACAGTGCAGACCGGGTCTGTGTACCCAAACCCGTCTTGACCGGATACATAGTAATGCACCCGTCTAGATGCGTCCCCAGCAACGGTACTCACCGGGAAGCACGGAACGGAAGGCCTCGGAAACTCGTCTGGACCGGACCGGACTGGACTCGACTCGACTCGTGACGTCACAGGTACGTCGGAACTGGTAGGCCTCTAGACACCTCGGACCTTGCTCTCTCGGCTGGGCTCTGGTCGGGATCCTCCGCACTCCTCACCGCCTCGTCTGGATGCTGATCGCAGTCTCCGTCACCTCCGTAGGCCTGAGGGAGATACAGGAAATCCTGAGGGTACGCGTAATTGTCCGTCACGGCTGTGGCAGGGGGCAAAGCCTGCGACGCACCTACCGGCGCGTGGGGTGGGGGAGGGGTCCCTATTCGGGCGCCAAATTAATGTGGTAAATAAATATTTACCGTCGGAATTTCTATGCGGTAAAGTTCAATAAATAACTCACTCGGAAATGAGAGGCAGAGTCCGTGGTATCTGAGTTATAAGGGTTTTATTCCATAAAATGGAATGGTTCGAACCATGGTATCATGTTCCTTTCACCGCTAAGGTTCAGGAAGGGATAGACAATACTTTATTAACAGAGTACAATATATATAGTCAATGCATATAGTGGTGATGGATACAGAAGGCGTAACAGCTGAGAGAAACGAGATAAGAACACATGTGCGTAACAGAAGGCGAGCACGAGGGCGTACACAGAGGTGTGTGCTAGAAACGTCACATGAAAGTGTCACAAGTGGGTGGATACATAGTGGAATCTTGCAATGTCAGCAGAAATCTGTAGCAAAGATGCGCGCGCAGCGGCATGACGTGTGACTGACGTGAGGCTGGAGGGTGCAGGGGACTTGACATTTAGCACTAGAGGAAGAGACAGAAGTCTGGCATGTCAGATCGACTCGTTCCTAAATCATATCTGATATCTTGTGTTTGGGGAACTATATTATCTAGAAGGAAAGGTCTCTTGGGCAGAGGCTACTCTATACTGACTATTAATGCGTGCATATGTGACTACGTGTCTGCGTGTAATGCGAGGGGCCATGGGCCTACCATGGTAACGGGAGCAATGAATTACTTGCATGGAGACAGAAAGGCCGGGCCCTTTGCTCTGCAGCCGGGGGATTGTTTATCTATTCTGCTAGACTGGAATGTGTTTTCGAGGAGCTGAGCTCGGCTATACTGATAACTTGAAGGCAAAATACTGTCTTTGGCAGGCAAGCAGGCCGAGCCGGGCACCGCTCGCCACGCAGGGAGTAGGACAGAGGTCAGGGATGTATCCCACGTTGCAGCTTTCAGGAGGCAGAGAGCAGAAAGGGCTCGATGGCAGAAATCAGGGCCTAGCTCTGCAGGGCTAGGAAAACGTGAAAGTGCACCATGAAAAGACGGTGGCAAGGCATACTTAGGAACTGAATTATCAATCCATTCATGGTGGATCTGAAAGAGGACATGTTAACGTTGGACGCAAATGTATTTGCGTCTTCATAGCTGGTCGAGGAGGGAAGTTACATGCACTTTAAGCACGTACATGGAGACGGTGGGGTACACGTTAGGGGACATTTCTTGACCATAAAAATTCAAATTACCTCACTCCCATTTGTGCTGTCTGAGAGAAACACCATAAATTATTTAGTTATCTAATACACTAATTGCATTAGAAGATCATGTGTGTGCCCCAGAAAGTTCAAGCTCAGCCATCACGATGAATAAACAAAATGGTCACAGCTGTGTGGATGGCAGTTTTTTATAAAACCACACAGTTTCTGCCCAATCAAAATATGTACTACAGATTCCCAACATTTGGGCGGAGCCAAAGCCCCTCTCCTGGTGTTTCCCACATAATTGTCTGTCGACAACTGCGTCGTCACAAGACATCTGCGACTCGCTAGCCACTTTCTTACACTGCAAGATCATAGACATCCACGACAGCTTCAACACTCTGACACGCCGTAAAGCCGCTCACCGCCCCCTGCAACACCGGCCTCCTGCTCTCCTGGAAACACATCAACGATGACGACACTATCAAAACCATGAACACCATCCACTCCAGCTCACTGTCAGACCCCTGCCCCCACCATATCTTCAACAAAGCGAGCTCCATCATCGCACCCCAATTCCGAAAGATCA
This sequence comes from Lissotriton vulgaris, assembly GCF_964263255.1. Taxonomy (NCBI): domain Eukaryota; kingdom Metazoa; phylum Chordata; class Amphibia; order Caudata; family Salamandridae; genus Lissotriton; species Lissotriton vulgaris. The sequence goes on from NC_141697.1 coordinate 1,131,347,424, forward strand.
TCAACAGCTCCTTCCAGACCGCCTCCTTTCCGGAGAGCTGGAATCATGCCGAGATCAACGCCCTACTCAAAAAACCCAAGGCAGACCCAGCGGACCTCGAGAACTTCAGTTCAGACCCATCTCCCTGCCCCCGTTCCCGGCAAAAGTCACTGAGAAGCTTGTCAACAAACAACTGAGCTGCTTCCTCAAAGAGAACAACACCCTGGACCACTCCCAATTTGGATTCTGCAGCAACCACAGCACCAAAACCGCTCTCATCGCCGCCGCCACCGACGACATCAGGACACTGCTGGACAACGGCGAAACCGAGGCCCTCATCCTCCTGGACCTCACGGCCGCCTTCGACACTGTCTGCCACCGCACCCTACACACACGCCTTCACAACGCGGGGATCTGTGACAAAGCCCTGGACTGGATCACCTCCTTCCTCACCGACAGAACCCAGAGGGTCCGCCACCTTCCATTCTGATCCAAAGCCACCAAAATCACCTGCGGCGTACCCCAAGGATCTTTCATCAGCCCGACCCTTTTCAACGTCTACATGTCACCGCTGACCAACATCGTCCGATCACACGACCTCAACATCGTATCATACGCCGACGACACCCAGCTAATCCTCTCCCTCACCAAGGACCCCGCCACCGCCAAGACCGCCTTCCATGAAGGAATGAAGGCCGTTGCTGAATGGATGGTTATAGAAGAGCCGCCTGAAGCTGAACTCAGAAAAGACGGAGGTCCTCATCCTCGAATCCGCACCCTCCGCCTGGGACGACTCCTGTTGGCCGCCCTCGTTAGGAGCTGCACCGACACCCAACGACCACGCAGGCAACCTGGGTTTCATCCTGGACTCATCACTGTCAATGACCAAGCAAGTCAACGCCGTCTCCTGCTCCTGCTTCAACACCCTCTGTATGCTCCGAAAAATCTACAGATGGATCCCCACCGAAACCAGAAGGACGGTCACCCAGGCCCTAGTCACAGCAAACTAGACTACGGCAATGCCCTCTAAACTCCAGAAAATACTTCAACGCATACAGAACGCCTCCCCCGCCACAGCCACATAACTGACCATCTGAGAGACCTTCACTGGCTCCCCGCCAACAAGATCACCTTCAAACTCCTCACCAACGCTCACAAAGCACTCCACGACGCTGAACCAACATACCTCAACAAACGACTCACCTTCTACACTCCCAACCACCAGCTTCGCTCCGCTGCCCTCTCCCTCGCCACCGTCCCACGCATCCACCGTGCTACCACTGGCTGCAGATCTTTCTCCCAAGTCCCCGCCAAGACATGGAACTCCCTCCCCATCCACCTGCGACAGACCCAGGACCTACTGACCTTCAGGAGACTTCTCAACGCCTGGCTGTCTCTGAGCAGTAGCAGTGTCCTACCCCAACCCTCCTTAGCGCCTTGAGACCCTCATGGGTGAGTAGTGCGCTCTACAAACGTATTGATTGATTGTGAAGCCAATGGAGTTTAGTTTTTCACCACAGAAGTATCTGACTTTCTTCTAGTGTGTGCTACCGTGCATATATGTCTCTGCTCTTCAGTGCTTGTTTGGTTGTTTGGTGCATGTTTGGTTACACTAGGGATCAGCTCTGCATTGCAGCTCAGGCCAGAAGACGTGCCGATAGAGTACATTTTTGGAGCAGCAACAATTAATGTATGCATTTATTTGTTTCTTTAAAGTATTTTGTAGTACTCTCGAATGCCACCTTAGAGCGCAAAATGAAAGGTAGTTGTTATTATTAGCCTCACTATAGTTACCCCTGAAGTGAAGTCAGCAGAACACCGCAATGGATGGGCCATAGTCACACAATTTCAATGAGCCAGATATGCCACAGTGCTTTGAATATGTCTGTGGGAGAGGTGGGCGCTAGGTAAAACATAATAATGTGCCTTTGCTCCGTTCCTATTATGCATATTTCTGAATATTAAAAAGTGAATGTTACCGGCTTATGTTTTTTGTATTTGTGGAGGTTTTATAAAACAGTGTTTGCCGATTCTAAGGGTGTACCACTGTTCCTAGAGCTGGCGCCCAGCAGCTGTTGAGTGGTGCAGCGAGGGCACCGAACAGCAGCAGGTGAGACGCTCGAATGAGCTCCTCTCTCGGAAAAGGAATGCAGAAGTGAGAGAACAGTTATAGTGCAACTTTCCGACACTTGTGAGAGAAACTGGGTGGGGGAAGGGCGGGCTTGTTCTAGCCAAACCCCCGAGAGATGGGGGGGGGGGGGGGGGATGGGTTGAGCTGTGAGAGTAAAGCTGCGAAAGACAGTCCTGCCTGACAGGCGGCAGGAGCAGCTCGGCAGCTCTGTGCTCACCCCCACGCCCACCTGCACCTCGCACCAGCATCACCGCCGGCCCTGCACCCCCGCCCGCGCGCACTGCCGGCCGCGGCTGACAGCAGACATCTCACTCCCCGGGAACTTGTGACCGCTTCACACCCGAGCCATGCGATAGCAGGCGGGCGGGCTCCGGGGACGCACGCCCCTGCTGGGGGGAGAGAGGGCTGAGGATGGCTCGGTAGAGTGCCGTGGAGGGCTGGGGGTCCTGCCAAGCCAGGCAGGCGGCAGAAGTAGTGCCCGGCGCGGACAGCCGGCCTCCGGTCTCCGCCTCACCTGCTCAGGCGGCGGCTGCTCTCGCCAGCTGCTGTTGTACCAGGCATCTCACGGGCACAGAGAACACTGGCAACTATGCAAACGGCCACGGCTTCGGTGGCCGACATTTCAAGGACAGTCCTGGTGGCGGACACGGGGGGTGATGTCCACAGCCGCGCAGGTAAGGACGGCGCAGATCTTTCGTGTCTTGATGGTCTGGCTGCTTTTTTTTTCATTCAGAGGCGCTTCGCTTGCTCAGCTGCCCTAACAACAGGCATACGAGATTTGTTATTTTGTTCTTTACATATATCTTTTTGTTATTGTGGGGCTTACCTGATGGTCGGGTGGAGAAGAAGGCGGGAGGAGGCCAAAGCAAAATGTGCTGGTATGTGTCTGTGCTTGTTTTAAATCGTATCTCGATTGGTTGGCATTCCACAGAGATCCATGAATATGTCTAAGTATAATGCAACATGCAGCCAGTGCACAGAGCGTCATTAATCAAAGTATTTGTTAATACAGTTAAAAAAAAGGTATATAGTACTTGGAACATGAGCCCATTGTAAGCAAATGTAAAGGGACCTACCTACCTACCTACCTACCTACCTACCTACCTATCTATCTATCTATCTATCTATCTATCTATCTATCTATCTATCTATCTATCTATCTATCTATCTATCTATCTATCTATCTATCTATCTATCTATCTATCTATCTATCTATCTACCTGTCTGTCTGTATTATCTATATATCTGTCTGTCTATCTGTCTGTCATTTTGTTTCTTGACATCTTTCCAATCACAGGATATATGTCATCCATTCGAGTACCAACCTCCCCCTCCCGGCACCTCCCCTCCCCACTGGGAGCTGGTGCTGGGCTCTTTGAGGTGATGAGTAACCTTAAGTGGGAAAGCAAGTTCAGATATTATATAAATGATCTACGTAAAAGTGTTGTTTCAGGTAAATATGTCTGAGATACCAAGATGTCCACATCGCGGTCTTTCTCAATGTTGAACTCGTGCTCGCAGGCAGGAAGTGTAGCGGGCGATGCTTGAGTAGGGGACACGCATCGTAACTGCATGCGCCTAGTAGTGCAAGAAGCCGGCGTGGACGACTGCAAAGGGCCTCGTGCACATTATGTAGCGCTCAGCAAATTAAATACCATGTTAGGGTGGGAAAGCGCAGCGATTGCAGCAAAAAAAGTCTCGTAAGGAAGAGGCAGAGAATCACTACCAGGCGGAGCGAGTCTATCGGCGCCAAGCGCGGCGCATACGCAATAAATGTGATTTATATACAATTCTGAAGCCAGTCAGCATCGAAACTGTTGCTGAGGAGGCCCATGTGTCCAAGAGAGGAAACTGCGCGCCCTTTGTCCACCCCCTTCTATTTTAACAACCTGTGCGGCTCTGCCCGAGTAAACCCTCGGTCACCAAGGATCTACGTTGTCATTGTGGTTTCCATAAGAACTGTGAGGGGTCACACCGTGTTCCATTGCTTTTGATTTGATATATGCATTTTTTACACAGTGCCATCATGCAAAGGTTTATAATAGCTATAACTGGCACCCTCCATGAACAGTTCACTGAAAAGCAGAAGAGGGGTCTTGAGGGCGGGAAGCATCCATTATTACGTTCACTGGAAAATGTATAGTCCCTGTAATTAACTACTCACCTGTAGTGCCGCTTGTAACTCTTTTGGGGGATTACACCAAATTTCAAGGAACAATTAAAGTTGCGGAAATGTATAGTTTGCAGGGGAAACAAAGTGTTACACACCTACCAAATATCGTCATTGTTAAAGCATGTCAGCTACACTACACAGTTGACCCTCAAACATAACATTACGTGTCTGTGGTTGTTTAACATTTTTGAGAGAGGTTTATCTTGCTCTAATGCTCTTATGTTTAAAGTGCAACCTCATAGCCACTGTAGCACCCCACTCACCTCTTAATCATAGGCACAAACTAACATGACAGCTCCAGTCATGGGAGGAGGGGTAGAAGGGCCTTTCGTGCAACATCACTGAAAGCTGATGTGAGCAATTGGGTTGCTGTTGGGGAAGGTGTGAGTCGTTCTCAAGCAACAGCCAAAATACCTGTTAGGGTGAATCACAAAAAGTCACAAAATTAATTAACCTGTGCTTAACCCTCTGGTAGCTTGGCACAAATTACCTCGGGCTTAATTTAGAGGCAATCTGTAAAGTATTTATGCAGCAGTCAAACAGCAAAAAGTGAAAATACAACATAAGAAAAATCCCACAATTTGGAAAAATCGAGTAACTTTTAATAAATTGACACCAAAATGATAAAAATCCAATCAGTAGAACCAGGGTAATGCAATATCAAAGATTCAAGGTAAGTATTGCACCTAAAAGCACAATGCACTACTAGAGGTTATCTGTTAGTGTGAGAACGGGTGAAACTCACAAGTTCAGGCCAACGTGATAGAGCGCAGACTGGAAAGTCACTTTCTCAAAGTCCGGTGTGAAGAGTCCAGTTCATGGAGGAGGAGGCCGTGAGGAGCAGGGGGAGCGTCGCCGATGGTTATCCTTACAGCATGAAGAGCATGCCGGTCGTCGCTGATGGTAGTTGCTGCAGTGCAAAGATCAAGTCGGGTGTATAAGATGGTTCTTGCTGGTGCTTCACATTGGCGGTCACATCAGGCTGTCAATACTGTTGTGCAAAGTTCAAATGTGGCATTGTCGGTCGTCCCTGGAACAATAGGCTAGGGTGAAGTTCTTTGTGAATGAGCTGAGGCAGTGTCTTTGAAGGGCAAGTGTGACAGCCCCACACCAAGTCAGGATGGCCCATCCTGCCAACATACAGACCCTCAATTATGATTCTATCTTGGTGGAATACGCAAAGGTCAACTGCCAACTGCACCTAGTTATGTCACCCAGAAACAGCCTGCTGGCACCAAATGGTTAGGACAAGTATATTATATTTATATTTATATTTATTCATTTATAGAGCGCATGGTTACACCAACGGTGTGTCCCCGCGCTGAGGCATGGTCAGAAGAGAGACTGCGGTAGCTGGGTACTTTTACATTTTGTCCTCCGTGTTGGAGAATTACCAGGTCTTTAGCTGTTTACGGAACACTTTCTCGCTGGGCTCTAGTCTTAACGTGATTGGTAGGGCGTTCCAATTTTTTGCTGCCAGGAACCTGAAAGAGCGGGCTCCTGTGCGGGCCTTGAAGATTCTGGGGATTTTTACCAGTGCTAAGTCCATGGACCTAAGGTTGCTTCCAAGAACATATTTTGTCAGCAGAGGTTGCAGGTATTTAGGGCCTTTTTGTGCGAGTATGTGGTGGCAGTAGCACAATGCCTTGAATATTGCTCTTTTTTCCACTGGAAGCCAATGAAGGTTCTCCAAGGTATAGAAGATTTCCATAATCCAGTTAAGATGTAATGACTGCATGGACTATGGTCTTTCTTGTTTTTGCTGGAAGTAGCTCTATGACTTTCCTAAGAGTTTTTATGATGCCATAGGATTTCCCGGTTACCTTCTGTATTTGGTTATCGAAGGATAGTTTGTGATCTAGCCATATGCCTAGGTTCTTTGCCTCCTGCTTGGGGAGGGGGACTTGTCCTAGTACTTCCGCCCACCATGCAGATGGCCAAATGGTAGGTGACTTTCCTACCACTAGTACCTCAGTTTTATCCCCGTTTAGACGAAGGCAGTGGTTTGACATCCAGTCAGCTACTTCCTTAAGACAACTACCAAAGCGGGCGGCTGCCTGATTTTTGGTTTGGGATAGCTTGACAAAAAGTTGCGTATCATCCGCATAGGATACTATCGTCACTTCATACTACTCCACACATTCCGCTAGTGGCCCCACATACAGATTAAAGAGTGTGGGGCTCAGGATTGATCCCTGAGGGACTCCCTGGGGTAGGGGGTAGCTTTCGGACAGTTGTGTTTTTTGGGCCACTTGGAAGTTACTTTTGTCTAGGAATGAGGCCAGCCATTTCAGGGCTGTACTTCTAATGCGGCAGGATTCCTGTCTCTGAAGTAGCTTTGGGTGTGAGACGGTGTCAAACACCGCGCTGAGGTCTAATAGAATCAGCGCGGCCGTTTGACCTTCATCAACGTGTTGCCTCAGAGCCTCCGTTGCCATAAGCAATGCTGACTCTGTTGAATGTGCCATTCTGAACCCTGACTGCGATGGATGTGATAGGTCGTTATCATTTATGTGCTCAACTATTTGTTTATTAATAATTTTCTTGGCGATTTTTGACACAAAAGGAAGTAGTGAGATCGGGCGCAGGTTGTCCAGCCTAGTGTACTCCAGGGTGGGTTTTTTCTTCAGTGGCCTAACAATTGCTTGCTTCCATTTTGTTGGGACTACGCCTGTTTTGAAGGAGTACGTAATGAGTTCTTCAATATAAGGTTGGATGATTTCTAGCCCTTCCAAGATTTTCTCCGGTCGTGCTGGGTCTCTTGGTGAGCCTGATTTTATTCCTTTTATTATGGCTTCTAATTCCGTGCTTTCTGGTATATTAAAGCTCTATAGAGGGGACTTAATTAGTGCTACAGGTACGTCATCCTGTTCGGTAGTCCCTAGCCTTGCCTCTGCTGGAAAGGTCTCGTATATTTTTGTTACTTTACTAGAAAAAAACTCGGCTATCTTGTTACAGCTTTCTTTGGTGTCTGGAATATCAGCTGTCCTTTCTTTTTGAGTTTTAAGGGATTTTAGGATGTAGAACAACTCTTTGTGTGAGTTATCAGCAGCATCTATTTTGTGTGTGTAGAATTCACGTCTAACTTTCTTGATAAGTGCGTGGTAGTTTTTAAGTTCTTTTTTGTACTCTTCCTTGGCTTTATTACAGTAGTCTTTCCTCCAGGTTCTTTCTGCCTTTTTAGATATTTTCCTAGCTTTCCTTAGTTCATCATTGTACCGGGGTGCGGTTGTTTTAGGTCTCTTAGGGAATCTAGTGCTCCAGGGTGCTACTTCATCAAGGGCATTTGTAATCCAGCTCTCTAACTTGTTATTAGCTATGTTAATGTCCTGGTCCAGTATAGGTTTCTGTTTCATGAGAGTGCGCGAGAAAGAGGCAGAGTTGAATTTTGCCCATTTTCTAGTAGTGATTGGGTTGGTACATTCCTGTGCCTCCATTTTCTGAGACGGTAGGGTGAAAGGAACTAGGTAGTGGTCAGACCACGGGAGTGGGTGTGGTGTTCCCACTTCAAGATCAGGGCAGTTGGTGAATAGTGGATCTAGGATGTGTCCCCCTTGGTGGGTTTGTGATTCTACCTTCTGTGCAAGATTTAATGCAAGAAGGTCTTTGCAGATAGTGTTTCCTTCTTTATTATTTTCCTTGTCAAAGTGTATGTTTAGATCCCCTAAAACAATGAATTTGTTATATCTCAATGCTGGGTGGACCACTTTATCCCCCAAACTGGTCATAAGTGTAGTTGCTTGTCCAGGTGGGCGGTAAATAAGGAACCCTGTAATAGTGGTGTCATCTGTTATTGTTAACATAAAGAAGAGGGCCTCACAACTCTCCAGGTTACTTTGTTGGACCTCGCATTTTATCTTATCCTTATGGATTATGGCGATTCCTCTTCCTCTCTGACTTCTCCTGTCTTGTCTAACTAGGCCGTAGCCAATCGGGATGGCGTCTATCACATCAGGTATTGAGGCGTCATTAAGCCATGTTTCGGTCAGAAACAAGGCATCTAGCTCGTTCTCCTCTAGTAGGTCGTGGATTTCATATTTGTGTTTTGCCATGGATCTAAAGTTTAGGAGCGCCAGTTGTAATTTTGCTTTGCCCGTGGGGTGTGCTGACAGCTGAATGTGGTATTACAGTGCCTGCATGTAGTTTCCCCTGCATCAAGTTGTAGTGTATTTCTGTAGTTAGCATTTTTTAGTTGATTACATTTTAAGAGCGCTTTTTTGGTGTATTTTATCCATGTTAGATGCTCCGCCGGGCCAGGGTTTGTGGCCCCAGGCCCCGGCCGGCTGCGGACGGGCGCTGACGGGCTTGCCTTTGGTGCGCCTTCGGCGCACTGACGGCGCGCCTGATGCGCGCTTCTGCGGCGCGTGGTGAAGATCATCCGGTAAAATGGGGTGCTGCCAGTGAAGGTCCGCCCCCTCCTCTCCTCTTGCCCGGAAGTGCTCCACGCTCCGCTCCTCCCTCCACAACAATCGGGAAAATCCCGTGGTGGACCGGGGAGGCACGGGGAGCCTGGGTGTCCAAGGGTGCAGGAGGACTATGGGTGAGTAGTGAGTGAGTTTTAAAAAAGTACGCCGCTGCTATTTGGGCCAAATCGCCCGTGCAATTTTTAAAAACAATGACTTAAATCTGTCACAAGTATACAATTTTAAAAAGGTGGTCAGGTACCGGTCTCGTCGTTGCTCTCACTGTGCCTGCCTCCCTAAACACCATCTTCCTAAAATGATCAATTTCATAAATGTGACTTAAAATCTGACTTTAACATTGAAGAGAGTTTTAAATTACAATTGCTCAGACACCAAACATGACGTTCCTACCTGCTCCCACACAAAGGTATCACTTTTTAAATGTAATATGGTAGCCTTATGCTGTCCTATGGGAGAGGTAGACCTTCAGTAGTGAAAAACTAATTTCAAAGTTGATCACCACCAGGAGAGGTAAAACATAAACATATATGTCCAACTTATTAACTACAATGCACCATGCCCTCTGGGCTGTTTAGGGCCTACACTACGGGTTACTTATATCCATTAAAAAGGAAGTTTTAGGTAAAATTGGCAGTTTAAAACTCCACACAAAGGATGTAATGGCAAGCGTGAGGCATTTTTTGAAACAGCTGTTTAAACGGGTGGCACAATAATTGCTGCATTTGATTTACAGGGATTGGGAACATATAGTACCAATTCACTAGGGTCTTATAAGTAAATACATGTGCTAATTGTGTGTAAGCCACGTTTACCAAGTTTAAGGAGAGAGCACAAGCAATCTGGAACTGGTTAGGAGTGAGCCCCAAAGCCAAAAAAAAAAACTAATTCAGCAAAACAGGAGGAGTGAAGGCAAAAGATTTGGGGAAAATCACTCCAAATATGGCAGGTCTAACAGCTGAGCTGCTGGAAAGATTGGGAGCACCACATCAGCCTGCAACTTGACACACCTACTCCACCTTTATTCCAATGCTTTCTGGGTCACACTAAGCATTGCAGGATATAGTGCATCCTGCCATTTCCAGTGCCATACCTGTTTCCTTCAAAAGTATTTGGTAGGAGCCAACACTTCAGTTATTATAATTAAATGTGAAGGAGTGTGTTGATTCTGAACCCAAAGGAAGCAAACGAAATTGCCACTGGTCATTGGACAGGCCAAGGTGGTTGAGGGTACACCGGGTGGAATTATGCACTTCCACAGCACAAGTCACACTAGAAATGGAGGGCAGGTGAGGTTTGATTGTCCACTTGTGCAGGGATACCTCTGCTACCAGTTGCAACAGGCTCCTGTGTGGCTTCACTATTTTAGTTCCTGGTTCAAGGCTAGCTTATATTGGTAAACCTTCATTAACACTTGTTATAGGACAGAAGAAATGTCTTGGTTATGAAGACAGGGTAAGCGTGAGGCAACCACTGGTTCCTAGGGTCTTTTGGTGTGCATGACATTACAGCCACGGGCCAGTTAAGAGGTGGACACTTTTTGAGGTGACTATAAGCTCCATTTGATAAAGCTGCCCCTACATTCAGGGGCTCGCTGGACTCAAATGACTGTCACTCTAAGATAAGGAGGGCATTTAGAAATCCTCTGACATGGATCTATGGGCACTCTTGGAAACTTTTAGGAGAGGAAAAACATGGTGATGGGCTTTCACTCTACAGGCCATGGTCCTTCTCAGGCCGCTGCTTCATTGCTTGATGGTATCTGAAACAGACAATGCTTATCCAGTAGTGGACTGCACGGATCGAGGGTGGTGGGGGTAGTGTATAAAAAAAAGGAAAGCTGCTTACTTGCCACGTCTCTCCTTCATAGTCCCTCGCTCCAGCGGGAACAGGAAACACATCCACTCTCCCCTAAGCCAATCACAACACTGCAATGCAGCATAATTACTGGTCTGAGAACCATGGTTCGGCCCTCATACAGGCAGTAGGAGCCAGGAAATGTTCTCCACCCAGGCTGCAATACAGCCTGGGTGGAGAACATGCAAATTGCACATGAATGTTTGGTCTGCCCCAGACAGCCGGCAAAAAATTCATGTGCACTCACCACTTCTCCCCCTGCTCTGAGTCCAGAGGAGCCTGCCCCACCCACAAAGTTGCAGCAGCAGGACAAAATAAAATGATAATAACATCAAGGTATTATAATTTGTATTTTTCCTTTACTACACTGCTGCCAAGCAGTGGGGTGACGCTCCTCCTCCTTAGCGGAGGAGCCACCTCTGTGCTTATCTTATCTTATCTGCCATTGCACACCCTTTCGTGAGAGCGAGGCCAGTGATCTTTCTGCACCCCGTCTGATCCACATGGCCAGAGCCTAACTGTTAATTGATTAACTAGCATGCCAACAGCTGCTGCATAAACTGCTGGAGCCCCATTACATTTGTTATTCATTCCAAAGTTTGAATGTTTGTTAGCTGGGGAGATCGGGAAAATTTGAAGATTGCTAGGGGAATTTGTCATCCACATTATTTAGATCCAGATATGAATTTGCAGTTTGTAAAGTTGCTATGGACTATTTCATAAATACGTTCCAACAAACATTATTGCGGTTTGCTTTTAATTCACTGTGAGCATTGTCAAGGCTAATGAAGCACTGATGGGCTTTTTTCCTGAGTCCATAACTTGAAGTCTTCCTCTCACTCCATAAAGTGTGTTCACATGTCCACCCTTTTGTCGCACCACTGAGCCTGACCCAACAGATGCCTTATCATCATCAAGGAGTGGTTTCATTGCTCAGCGGCTTTTCTAGTGTGGGCTTTTCCCATCAGCGGACAACTGATTACCAGTACACTTTTCACTGATGACATACATTCTGCTGCATGGTGCATTGGAATGGATATAAACACCATCCATATTCCACCTTTTCCATGCAGAACATCTTCTTCACTGAGGGCCAATTAACCCTTTCCATGCTCATGACGAGCTCAGCTCGTCATGATGCACGGTTGAGCTGTGCTGATGACGAGCTGAGCTCGTCATGAAACAATGGAAATGGGCATCATCCAGCACCGGAGGGGAAAACACCTAGCAGCGAAGGTGTTAACAAAAAAGCTTTTATGAGCTTGTGACATAGACCTACAGCATGCTCCTTCACTCACTCATAAAGGCTTCATGAATTGGTCCCACAATGTTCAAATTCCTATTAGTAACATTCATCAGGTGTGAATATTCCCTAATATTCCCATTTTAGTTGTTTGGGGCCAAATCACAAAGGCATTTAAGGGGAAATGAAATAGTATGACAGGAGTACTAGTTCATGTGCTCATAAATGCATGTCTGGGTGTCATCAGCCACAGAGTAATTTACCACTGATGCTTCTATGGGGAGCCATCTAAATATGTCTCAGTGGGTGGGCATGAAAACTGTTCACTCAACCCAGACTTCTTTTTATTCTTCTGCCCTTTCTATTCTCAGAAGGCATAACAATCTGGGAGAGTAAAACTTAGTCCTTTTTGAAGAAGAGAATTGACACTTAATAAGGGTCATGATGTGTAAAATGTCTACATTCTACCAATACTTCCTGTTTTATAATGTCTTGTGGGAAACTATTTGACAGCTCGGCTTAGGTATGATTCATAGAAAAAAAAAACATCAACTCAATTTCCGTACCTAGTTACTACATCCACTGTCTAAGTAAATACACAGACAATTAACCACACACTCTTTCAGAATGCACTGATTATAGCATGTTTTACTGACTAATGAGACATTATGTGTCTATTAAGTGCATTTTTTTCGTTGCTTAATGCAAGTAAGGTGACCACCTCACTCCAGGTCTTCACAACCAATTTCTTCAGTCCTGAAAGTTTCACCTACAAATCATTGTTTTCTGGTGTCTTAGTCTAATTAGTTCAATCGAAGCAAAAAAGTCTGCAACACTCAGAATCTATTAGATTGTCAAACGAAAGCCTTGAACAGGAAACAGTGTTTATATTGACCTGGTGGGAGGTGGTCACCCTAAAGGTAACCATCATAGATGTAAATTGTAGAATGTGCGCATGGTCATTAAAGTAACGCAGTTGCCCAGATTTATCCACAAGATAACCTCTAACAGCCTCTCAGATCTGGTCAACAAAACTATTTGGTTTAAGGGAGGGAAGTATATAGTGAAATCCCGCTAAGGCTGTAAAAAAGTGTGTTTTTCCTCAGGTTTTTAAAAGGGTGCCAAATAAATTCTGGGAGTTTCCCAGAGTATGCCAGACTTGTTCCTTTGCACCAGTGCTTAGTGTGTGCAGCTGATTGCTTTTGTGGGTACTAGCACTCATTTTTGTTGAATGAGCTTATTTTACCTCATCAGAATTTGACCAAGAGCGCTAAAGAGATCAAAAGCCAAAAATAGATGCAAGAGAAAGATAGGAAAACCGTGACAAAGGAAGAAAGCAGGGATGTAAATAAATGAACCTGTAAGCGTGACATGAAGCGACTTGAAGCGATGTATGACACAACCACACATGCCTCAACCACACTTGCCCTAACCATGTGGCCTTGACAACAACTGTATCATTACCATGCATGCCTTTACAGTGAATTTAATTGTAAAAGCATGATTGGTAAATATCCCACCCCAGCCCCCTTGCCATGAACTCTAAAATTCTTCCCCCCAGAGTTCTATCAAACCGTCTCAGCCCTATTAGTTACCCTGAACCGCTACCTAGAGCACAAAAACCCAGCCCCCTATTCCTGAGAAACAACCCTACCCTGAGCCTTAAAAAAACTGTTCCCAGCCCTTAAAATTGCTCCTTCCCCCCACTCTGAGCCCTAAAATTCATCCCCTGTCCTTAACCCCTAGCGTGCTGGAGACGGTCCACGGCCGTCACACGTCACGGGGCCATCCGAACCCCGCCCACTCTTAATTTCACCCGCACAGCACAAAAATCCAGCCAGCCCGCAAGGGGTTACAAACTTCCCCGACCCCTGACAGCATACCCCCGACCAGAGCCCTAAAACCACTCGCCACCCCTAAAACCTACCTCCATCTCCACCCGGCCCTAGCCCAACTTACCAAGCCACGTCCCGGTCCTTTTTCTTGACGCAATCCTTCTGGTTCCACTCCCCGCCCATTGAATCAGACAGCTAGAACACCGACTGCCTTAACCACACATATGTTTGGTTAAGGCATAAGCGTGGTTAAGGCAAGCAGTGTTTTGCTTGAGGGGAAATGGCACGCCTGCTTAAGCCTGCGTTGTAAAGGCAGTTTCCCAGAATGAAGTGTAGGCAGGTGGTAGAAGGAGGCATGAGACAGAAACAACACTTTATTTGTTGGCATCCCTGAGTGCAGCAGTGCTAGCGACAGGCTTCTAAGAAAACTTTGGGCCCATGCAGTGATGTTTTTTTATATATTAACCTCTATCTAACAATAAGTGATTCATTGATCGGATCGCTCCTCAGTGGAATTCCTGTGCATTTCCTTGCATTGCTAAAACCGGTCACCTCTCTCATTCTGTCTTCAAAAGACACTGAGCACCTGTTCTTTTCGTTGCATGTGTTTGAGGACCTGTTCTGCAAAAACCTTAATTACATAGAGAAATTTGAGGTAGTCACAGGTCATTTGTAAGGCATGCAGGGAGTCCACTCTGGTCCAATATAGTGAGACTGGCTCTGGTACACGAGCGCCGAAGCACTCTGGGGCAGATTTACAAGCCCCTTGCAACATATTTACGCTGTCGTTGCGTCACTTCTACGTCAAAACCCTGCGCCTGCTTGAAACAGGCGTAAGGCGTGACGCAGGATGTTAGGTATCGGCAGCCCCTGAGCATTGCTGGAGTTGCGTCGCACTTGCGACACGACTCCAGCAATGCGCCGCCCTTACACCATCAGATGCGTCACACATCTGTTTATCCTTGCACCATGATGCGCCGCATTGTAAATGCGGCGCATCTGTGGTGGCGCGAGGGTAGACTTGCGTGAAGCATCCTACCTGGTGCATCCCTGCTGACATGCAGGGATGCGCCAGTTCTTGTAAATCTGCCCCTCTATATTAACCGACTACAGCATGGCAATGTGTAAATATTCTATTCTATTGCTGAATACTCGCATCTGTGTGCAGAATGTTTACGCAGTACCAATGCATCCTCCAGTATTGTGGACCATACAGTTTTGCGTTGGTATAAAACCAACTCTGAAGAAAGATATACGTGGATCACCCCCTCTTTTCTTGTTTTAGCCCTACAAAATCATGTGTGGGTACATTACCACAGAAGATTGAGCTTTTCCTCAGGCAAAGCACTTTGACAGTGAGGAAGAATGACTATTGTTTATCATAGATTCATGACTATTGGTAATGATAGAACATCTCAGTTCGCAATGGCGAAGCCTTGATTATTTGAAGGGGTGCTAAGCACACGGCTCAAAACTCTGGAACTTAGCCCAACCCCCCACCACCTCAACTCAGACATCCTAAGACTTAGGAAATTTCAGAATATATATATAGTGTGACTGATCCCTAGCTTACATCAAGCTGACTGCCCTTTGGGAGTGAATTAACAAGACTATCTGACCTCAATTGAAGGTTTCATGTCCCCACCCTGACCTTCATGTAAGTCCCTCTGCTTCCCTATGACAAGGCTACAAAGAGACCACCAGCCGGCGTATGAATCATGATAGTTCATTTAAGCACAATATAAATACAATAATTATATCCATACTTTGACCCAGCGCAGAGTTTCAATGCAAGTCAGGAAAATCACAGCTTGGGAGCTCAGCAGATCCCTGTCAATGGTGACACCATCAAGTAAACAGCTGTAAGAGGAGACAGGATCATGATGGCCCTGAGAATTCTACAGAAATAGAGATATGTTTCTAAAGCCCGTATGGATCTTTTTATGTAAAATAAATGTTGTCTGTGCTACGAGACAGTGCTAAGTGGAACTGGCTGCTTCTTCTCCCATCTTCCCAGTACTCCTTGACAAAAACGAGTAAAGCAGAGCATTTGTGAAACAGTGCCTGCTAAGATTTCCAAAACTATCCATTTTTAAGAGAAATAAGTCTAAAAAAACGAATAAGCATTTTTTGTTCAAATAAAACAAAATCTAAGAATAGAAAACACGAAAGTGTTGGAGTCATTTTCTACATAATATATATATATATATTTAAAGTCAACAGCTGTAATCACTTTTCAAAAACCTCTGACCAGTGTGTGTGTGTGCTTGGGGGGGGGGGAGGTTGCAACCTCTCAAATGGTGTAAAATGCATATTGTGTGCATGTGCCTGTACAAATGTTTTGTGTAAATCTTTTATGTATGACAATTGTGTTTATTTAAATTGTGTGATTGTGGAAAGTGAAGATGCAATTTTTGTGTGTGTGCGTGCCATAGACCCCAGCAGTATGCATATTCTTCTGCAGTGTGCCTTACTAGTTTAGGAGAGCCCCAGAAGTGGTATAGTTGTAGCACCGGCCGAGTTCTCACACTAGTGACTTGCAGTTCCAGCACTGTTATCTTCACCCGCAGTGCTCGGTCTGTGACGAAAGACTCCAGCGTAGAGAGTTATCGGAAGAAGCTTCCTGACAAGTCACCAGTTTCTTGGAAGTGTAGACTCCCCACCCCCTCCAACCCCCCAGCAGTTTTCTATCAGTACTGGGAGTTTACAACACGGTAGGTTTACTCCCAGACGTGCCTTCTAGGACCACAGGATTCCAGCAGTGTGAGCCTCGCCCAATATTCTGACATGTTCTATGTTTCCAGAGTTCAGAGACCCCTTCATTCACTTTCAGGATTTCATCTGATCAACAGCATTTGTGCATGCAACACACGTAAGCGGCATTTCTGAATACTTGTTTATATGTGAGTTGGCACATTAAAACCAGACCTGTTGTTTTTGCCAGTCCTTGATTGTATTGTAACCCTCGCTTCTGCTCTCCTTCCCCCTATGTTAAAAAGCAAAAAAGACCCAGCTACAGGAAGAGAGATTGGTATAAGCTTTCATTTTTGGAAGGCCTGAATTATTTTACTGAGAGTGTCAATCAAACAACACATGAAATACATTCAGCTCAGACAAGAGACTGCCTTGCCCTCGGTTCACCCCCTCTCGCACTCTCTTTCTGTTTCCAGTTCTCTTTCTCTCACCTGAATTGACTGTGCTTCTCGGCTGGACACATTACTAGAAAATTGGCATTTCATGGTTGACTTGGTACAAAATGATATAGTCTAGCTAGAGCACTGCTCATTAAGAGTTGAACACTCTCTTCTGGCAGCCTGGCCTTGGCTGGATCAATGCACTTAGGTCTAAGAGAGAAGGCCAAGTACCCCTTCAACCTTTACACTTTCTTCCAAATAAACATCCTTGCTCTTAGACAGGAATGCTTTATGCCTTACTGATAGTTGCAGGATATATTCTCCCTTTTCAACAATTCTTTGCAAAGTTCTCCAACTGAATTTGCCCTACACTTCTATGGGAAGAGGGTTTTAAAGATAAAATTAACCAATGGCTGAGATGTCTTAGGTTTGACCTTGGAGTGACATTGCAGCATCCAAGGCAAAAGATTACCTGACAAACACATTCATGCTAACCTCCTCCCTTTCCCATGGAGAAGGAAGGAGCCACCTTCATTTTTGAGCTCACCCCATCACTATTCTGTTGTTTAGAAGGAAAGGTGTGTTGGGGGGCAGGGGGCGGGGGGGGGGGGGGGTCATCGGCTGCAGAAGAAGCCCTCCTCATCTATTGAGCCATGTCTGAAAATCTTACTTTTCCCCCACCTGAAGTGAGCAGTCCAGGGAGGGGCAGCAGCATGTTTTTGACCCCTCTGTGTACATCATTTTACATGGTGTTTCATGATTTACAGCCTCCTAGTACACTGTGTAGCAGAGCAATTTCTCCTTCCCTGGCACTTTTTTTGACAGGCAAGCTGAATCCCCTGACTCGTGCATCATAGACATGCTGTTGTGCCTAGAGACACGAGTGATCACACACCACTCTTAGAACAACCAGGGCGTAGCCATGAAGGAATGCAAATAAGTTCCCTTTCATTTTGTAAAAAAACTAATTTTTGATGCTGGATCAGCAAACCTCAACCTGCAGTTCTCTGATTCCATGGCAAGGTCATGCACATTTTAGGTCACCCCTTTACATTTATGGTGTTTGTGAACATCACAACCTCGGTTGGTTCTGTAGACATTTATAAACATTTGACCAAAATGAAGTGCAGATGAGTACTGGGTACAGAGAATGACAAAAAAAGTACACTGTGTCCCCATTGCCTATATATCATAGTCACACATCGTACTTTGAAGGTAATGTGGGCATGTGTTATACAGAGAAGGCAGGGAAAAAAGAAATGCCACTACCTGCAGAAAAAACCCTTAGATCATGCCCTGCAGATAAAGAAGGCAGTGCTACTAATCATTGCTACTAATGTCTATACTGGGAGCTGTGCTGGCAAATGTACAGCACATAAAACATGACCCTTGGCAATGACATACAGGGACATTATGTTTGGGAACTGTGCACGGGGCATGACCATGCATGAGTATTACTCATAGGGCCTGGCACGCTCATGCCTCTGCAGGAAGTTACAGATTACTTCCTCCAGAACTGGTTCCCATGGCACCAGTTCAGTGGTACAAAGTTTCCTCTGCTGTTTTCTCCTTGGAACCAACAAGAAGATAATTTAAGAACACCATTTGACTGAGTTCTTTGAGCATCTTACCGGTTTCCACTATGGCACTATCTCCTTACCTTCTAGACATGTTAGAAGCAATTCTCCTCCAGAGCCCTGTAGTCCTCTGTATACCAAATCTCTCCACACAACTGATACAACATTTTGGAACCTTCAGTCAACTCTGAATCTTTTCACAAGCTTGCATTAGTGCTTCCGGCGACCTTATCTAGGGATAAAGGGCCACATGTTTCATTGGTTGCAAACGATGAATCGAGCCGTTTGCGACTGCTAAAAATTCCTAATTGCGAATCGCAATTAGGAACTTGCAAAATGTCTCCGTCGTACATGTAGCCCAAAGTTCTTTCCTCAGCAGATTACACCTTAAAAAAATTTTTTTTTTCATTTTCTGCAAAACATATTACAATTAGTAATACAGAAATGTATAAACGGAAGAGATTGCTTAAATTATGAGTGGTACATGCATGCACATTTCAAAGCGATCATGGGTAGGGTGACTGGTTGCATTACAGAGGAATCATAGTAGGACCCGTACTACGAAGTGGGGCCCTAGTCAGCGGGTCTCGGGGAGTCCTCGGATAGAGGCGATGCAGAGTTCGCACTCTGGACAGTAAGTAGTCACTGAGAGATTGCCAGATACTTCGCTTGTTATATTGCAATATGTCATTCTATTTAGCCAAGCTTTGCAAGATGGATGGGTCCCATTGCCCCAGTTCAGTAATATCTCTCTTTTTGCCAGTAGCAGGACCATTGCAGTAAATTTGCGGCTACTTTTCCATCGAGATCATACAGGAAATGCTGTCAAACACGTCAGCTTCTCCACTGCTTTCCTCCATGTTGCCATTGTGTGCTTATGCCCCAGCATTTCTTTTTTCACTGCGCATTTTAGCAAACCCACTTAACATTGTCCGCTCTTTCACCACATTGCGGTTTCTCGTGTTCTTTCCCCACACCTGTACCCTCAGTGATGCGTCCTCCACCAGAGCCCGTTTTGCTTGGTCCCCTGTCCTCCTGTTGCGTTCCTGAACACTCCTTGATTCCCCACACCCTCCCTCGATTTTTACTTTTCTCCACCCACACTACATTCTTATCTTTTTGTTTACCAATCCAACTCAGATCGACAAACAAAAAGAAAAAAAGGACTTGTGCCTTGTTTGTAGGCAGACACATGCTTGATGTGCATGCCTACAAAATGACGGGGCTGGCCCTGTAGACTTTTGACTTTATTAAAAGCTATGCTGCAGAATATTGAGGATGCTGCACGGTATGGCTCAAACCATTGACAAAGCCAGTAGGTCCCAAATGCATGACCTATTGGCTTTGCCAATGTACTTCAAATGCATTCCTGTACGGAAGAGCGCATCTCAGGAACTAATGCAGCCCAAAGGTCTGTGGTCAGAACAACTGGTAGCCAAAGTCACTTATATCGCCAGATCCACAAACATGTGACCCGCCCCCCACTACATTGCCTAATCCCTTTGAAATTCTTTAGCCATGCATGGAAGGCCAGGGATAGGTGAACTGAGAGTGTATTTTCTGTATTCCCAAAACAATATTCTGATAGCGTTTAATATTAGCATTGCCACATTAGTCAGGCATGAAAGGGTACACACTAACATGTCCAATAAGGCTACAGCTTTTGTTATCTTATACCCCTATAAGAAGTTGCCCCTTTTCACTGTCACTGGAGCCCAATTCCTAATTCCTAATTTTGGTTTGGCTTTTTTGTCTCTCTTGTGACAGAGTTTCAGTTCCTGCAAAGCACACTGATGCATGCTACTCAGCATTTGCATCTCTCTTGCTTTAGGGTGGTCCAAATGTAACATAACCAGGGAGTCTGAATAAGCTATTAATGGTTGACACTGCTCACTGATTACCTGGAGTCATTCACTTCATGTCATGGAGTCATAGAGAGCTGCCCTTAAAAAAGAAAGACGTCACGTGAGGCACAGTATCTGTGAGATCCGGTTAGCAGTGGTCAAAGTTTAAGGCTCAAAAGAAATGGTACATCTTGGGATACAGCAAGGGGGAAGGAATTCAACCCAAACACCCATCTTCTATCTATGGGTGGATTCGTCAAGCAACCGAATAGTGAATTCCATTCAGGCAAGTTGGCCTCATAGCTAGTGATTGTGGCTATTAGGTAAACCTGAATGGATCTAATTCCCAATGGTTGGACAAGCCAACCTTTAAATTCACCTTAAGATGATGCACAAGAGGAGTAGTCAGCAGCACTTAAGGAGTATACTACCTGAAGCTATAAGAATGAAAAGGAACAGAGGGCAGAAATCAAAGAAATGCTAGAGTCCTAATTAAAAAAATATAATGCACTATTATTAGCTTTGACATCAAAGCATGGGCTTTTCAGTGGGGACACTAGTGTCTGAATCTGTACAGCGGAGCTTAATCCTGAGCCAGCTACAACAGACAGAATGGGGGTTGGGAGCACACTGCCTCACAGTCCCAGCACATTTTGCCCCTTTGCATCCTGGTAAATGCAGTACAGAGTTCAAACTTACTTCAAAATTAGCTGGAGTTTTTCACCAAAGTTCGCATCTCTTGGAACCACTTCAGACTGATGGGGCAAAAGACTCTTCTGAGTGACTAGTATTTCTCTATTTACAAGTAAACAGGAAATGCTGTCCGAATTGGGAATTATAAGTCATGTGGAAAAAAACCCAGGGTCCTCTCTTTTCCTTAAGCACCTCCCCCATGCAAACTTGTCGCTAGCTAAAAAAGCCTTTAATGTTCGAATAGGAAACTAGTAAAAAACGGACAAAAATAGTGAACGAATACACAAACTGGGCGTGGAACACACATTTTGACCACAATTGCCCATTTCCCTGGGACATTCAGGTTGCAACTCGGAATAACTAGATAGTCCATATCTGGGAATTACCAATAACTGGTTTCAGTAATTTCAGGTGCTGGAATAATTTACCCTGCTTACCATGAAGAACTTTGGGTGCCAAACAATGTAATTTCTCTTTAATAGCCTATAGCGTTTTCCTGTCTTTTTTGTTGAAATTTGCAACCACAATTTAAAAGGAACTCACTATCTAGGGGCCTTCAGAACATGGCATCACAAGAACTGACATCTGTAATTATGCTAGAACGACTCGATTAGAAAACACTCAGAAAAACGCAAATATGGTGAAATATATTTCCGTCCTCGATATCAGAGGGATATTTCCCAGGAGTGTTGTATCTGCTGTATCACATGTCTGAGTTTTTCAAAATTGCAAAAGTGTTTGATTGAAATATTATGAAGTGTTTAGAGAAAGGAATATCTCTCAAAAATGTTGCAGAGCTCTTTGTGTTATAATTAAACACACAACCGTAGTGTTATCACTCTCAATGGAACTATTTCTCTGTCTCAAATCAAGAAGTAATTACAACTTCCTGTTTGGTCTAAACAGTTATTTCTCAGTTATATACTTTGGCAGTTTTATGTAAGAGTTGGTCTGGTATGAGCACAGATCTCAAGGGCACAGAAGGACAAATGGCAAGGTCTCCATTGCTTTCCTGAAGATGGTTATTCATTTACTGATGTCCATGGGAGCAGATTTCCAATCCTGATCAGGCTCCATAATCCTTTTAGCTGCCATTTTATCTGAGCTCTAATCTACAGAGAATCTCTTCCACATTTTCCTGATGTTGGATTAGTCTTTGATTGACAAGCCTGCTCTTATCTACCTTCTCCTATCTTAAGACGTGGCAAATACTGCACCTCCTCGGACTGCCCATTAGTTTTTCCCCAACACAGATGTTGATAGTGGTGTTTGAGCATTTTTTTAATAGGCTTGTTATACTTTCACTCGCCTGCCTCAGTTGTGGATGGTAGTTCTTACTAAGTCACGCCCACTAGTGTGTGATAACGAGATGCACATCAAACGTTTCCTTCATATGATTTAATGTTGCATTAAAGCGCATTTAATTAATTCGTAAACTAATTCATTTAATCATTCTTTTATTAATTAATTTCTATAGAAGAATTAAGGATGCGAAACATGTATTATCGGGAGAAAGCCTATTTCCATGCCCTATGCATTGATTTGTCTACATTTGATCAGATATTTTACAGCTCTAGCCTTTGCTTTACGCTATGACATCTACGAAGAATACATTTTCTCTCTCACTCTCTCGCATACACTCTCTTGCTCTATCTTTACCTATCTCCCCCACATTTATGGAACAAAGCTAAAGCTCAAATATGTGAATATCTAAAGTCAAGGCATTCCACTCTATCACTACAAACAGGGGTTTTCTCAATGCTTAAGGCTTTATAAAGAGTTTTAGTAAGTGCTCACGAGGCACCATCACTGTTATGATTTATGATTACATTGGTTGCATGTAAAGGGTAGGCCTGGGCGTAACTGGTAGAGTTTCACTCCGGGGAATTACGCTGAGTTACAAAAAAGCAGCTGAATTCAGTCAATGGCCAGAAATAGGCAGGTCGCACTGCTCACACTTTAATCTAGCGGCAGGAGCTCGTCCAATGCTGCAAAAATCAGTCCGAATGGCACCACACAGCCAGTGGCGTAACTCCGCACTAAATCTAGAGCTCCCCGGCAGAAGTGCGGTGCTGACGGGGCCTCCTGGAGGGTGAGGCCCCCCCGCACCGCGGGGGCTGCAGGGGCCTGTGTTACGCCCCTGCACACAGCGCACCAGAGGGAGCAGCTTCTTGAGTTGATTTTGCTACAACTCCAGTAAAGTTTCTACTCGATCAGCAGCTTTCTGACCACGAATGGTTGCGAATGGTTGCGACCACCTTCGCTGGAGAAATCTCATCGAGTGCCAACTATCAGAGTGAGAAAACTCTCTGCCAAGTGGCGGTTGGCGTAATTTGGCTGGAACTGCGCGTTACTAGAGTAATACGGAGTGGCCAAAATTCTGTTAATTCCGCCCGTGGGGCAGAATATATCACACACCCTTTGTGGAGGGTTGTTTATGAACACAGTTGGTAGACTGTTAACACAATTGGGTGGACTGTGACCACAATAGTCTTTTCACATAGTTCACAAAGAATTACCGGGGGAGAAGAGAGATGACTATACCAGAGAAGTACCGTGAAATGAACGGTAAATCAGAGAATGTCAGACACATAGTTGAGGGGTAGTAGTAAAGGGGATGGCAAAGAGGCCCTAGAGGAATACTGATAAAAGGGGTGACTGCAAGAGACACAACAAAAGGCTTTCAGCATGAAGGCCTTGTGAAGTGGAAAATCCACCAAATATGAACACACAGGAGTAAATACAAAACCAGAAAGAAGCAAAATACAGGCACCACCGCAGTGAAAAGAGTCATGCAATGAGCACTTCATCACACAGACACTTTAACAATTGTGACTACTGTATGCCACTTCGAATACTCTCATTCATAGAAAGTGAGGAATATATTTTATTTGTGAAAGTATTCCTACCTCCTGAAATATTGAGGCTGGACACATGGAACGATAAATTGACATAGCTTCAATCCAAGACTTCATGGGCAGTGTTATTAATTCCAAAATTATTTTTATTGTAGATTACGATCCAAAATTGCTCGTCTAAGAGAGAAGGGAGCATTAATTGGATATTATGAAATGTAATTAGAATTGAAATGCCCATCTGTGATAGAAAAATACATGAATACAAAGGGAAGAAATGTATATTGAATAATCATAAACGTATATAGATGGCCAATCAGCCCATGTGGACCTGGCTAAGGGAATTAGCAAACTCTGCAACTGATAAACATTTTTTGCTGCGGAAATTGGGTTTTAATAGTAGACTGTCAGAAGTGCAGAGAAACGTCAGTAGGCCATTCTAAATTATTCAAAATTATCTGAATACTAATAAAGTGAAATAACATATATAAATAAGAATCAATGGACTTCGGGAAGACCTAGTTTTATAGAACATTATGAGAACCTTAAACCACAAGAGCGCAGAATAATATTTCGAAGTTTTGAGTTCATAAAATATTTTGGGGACAGTAGTTTGTGACAACTCTGTTGAGTTGTAAATGTACTGTAAATTCGCAAAGTCCAGTTTGGTCACATACCTGCCAGATTTGTGTAGTGCACATTAAAAGAAACAAAAAGTGAAACAGACTTTTGATGACCTATTGGCCACTAATGTTTTAAAATGCGGTGTCCTATTCTCAGTGCTTAGCTTGAAAAAAAGAAAGAGTGCTGTTGCCCAGGGCGCTGCTCAGAAGCCCCCAGCGATCAAATGTCAGCGCACCAAATCCCAAGGCTGCATAGTTTTTAATGCACCTCGTGCCTTTTTAACCCGCTAACAGAAATTCCCTACCCGCTTATCTCACTCTTGCAGGATCCTGCTTTTCTTCTGTTGCAACGGTTATTCCATTTTTCTCTTACTCCGCCTTTCAACATTGTATGCTTTTTCCTCTCTTGTTCTTATAAATGGCTAATGCTTTAAAGTAAATGACGGGCCCCTAGAATGAGTGCCAGTGGCCCTCACCAGAACCCACTGGCTCAAATTAAGCACTGCCTATTCCACTTAATGAAACATGCAGCGTCACACAGATATTGAAAAGTGCATGAAGCTAGTCACTGTTAAAAGACAGATGCGATCTGAAATTCTGATATAGCTATAGATATGTTCAACTTACAGTCAAAACATAACTTCTTTTGCATAAATTACAACCTGTAGGGTTGAATCCAACAATATTAAAGATGATAGTATTGGCATATTCCCCTACCTGGGTGGAGTTACTAGGAGATTTTCGTAGTAACAACACTCAATGAATAGATAATGGATAAAATACCTTCAGCTGTACATTATTGATATTGCAAGTCACTGATGAGGTACCTGACCATATTGAAGCACAAGGTTGCAGGCCCAGGGCCTTTATTAAGTCACAGAACAGCAAGATGGCTTGAAATATTCTTTTTAAAATGATTCTCGCTTCTCAAGGACTCAGCATACTGTAGCGCCATGGAACCGTCAGGTGTACGCGCGCTTTATAAATAATTTAAAACTCAAACTTAAACTCAAACTCAAAAGGGGATACAATATTTTCTCTATTGTAAGAGGTGTATATGATATATATACTATGTAATTGAAGGGATAGGCGCAGGCGCACAGCAAAGGGTTGAGGAGAAAGTTGAGGAATTGGGGTGGAAGATTTAGTCAAGTTGAAGGTGCACTGACAGGTAACGCAACTGTCCAGATGCGTTAGACTAACAAATCAAGTTGAGTGCGCTACGTGGGTACGTGGGCGCATCCCTGTATCATAGGCACACTTGTTAGAGTTCAGGATGGCCTGACTCAAATATAAGTTCAAACGGAAACAGTTAAAAAAAGATAGATTCAGAGTTTCATCGTGGTTTGTATTTGGTAGTTTCACAAAGATTCTGTGATCAAGCGTTACATCACGCTGTATTCATAATGAGTTAACAATGATTTAGCAATTGCTCCGATGCATTTCGGACTGGAATAGTCCTTTGTCAAGGAGCGCTGTGAAAGGATACAAACAATGCAATCAGATCAACGATAGCAGGAAAAGTTAAAGATATCATGTCAGGGTCGTGCTGGTGATGAGAATATGAACATGCTCTACGGGATTGTGAAGGAAGTGGGGGTGGGTAGTGATGATTGTGGGTGTGATGGGTAATTAATCGCAAAAACGGAGGTGAGTATGCGTAGTGGCGGATTTGTGCGAGCTAAAACGGGAGTTTAGGTGAACAAAAAATGCGGGAAAATCAAGTGATTCTTACGCTTCAAGGACTTGAAGAGGTGCTCGCATCAGTGCTGCAATATAAAGGAATGAAAGGCTATAAGGTGTGTCAGACGAAAAAGCGTCCGTGAAGATAGAGAAGCGCATGCAGTCAGCGTACTTACTAGGAGTGGTAAAAAGGTTGGACCGAGTTTCACGAACTCCGCGGAGTTACTGCGGAGTTGCGGAGGAGTGAAAGGGTAGTAAAAATAGGTGATGGACTGCGGAATTCCGGGGAACCAGCCGGAAAATAAAAACCCGCTTGAATGAGCACAAATCCAACATTCGAACTAAGAACCCCAAATCGAATGTGGCGACACACTTCAATGAAGCGCACCACAGTGTGGCCCAACTCAAATACCTTGTGCTTGAAATTGTCACCCACAAAGAAGGAAAAGACAATAACAAAATTCTCCTACAAAGGGAGACGTCATGGATCTACAGACTTCAATCTTTAAAGCCCTTCGGGCTCAATGATCGAACTGAATTAAGTTGTTTTTTGTGATAATCTGTTGTGACACTATGTTCCTTCGTTCTGCATTTCTAATGTACTTTTCATTTCTTTCGGGTCACTAAAACCCACTACAATATGGCCGCCTTCACCCGGTCACACACCTTGGGTCCTTCACCTATTTCTATCATCCTCTCACTCTCCCCGGAATTCCGCAGTCCATCACCTATTTTTACTACCCTTTCACTCCTCCGCAACTCCGCAGTAACTCCGCGGAGTTCGTGAAACTCGGTCCAACCTTTGTACCACTCCTAGTAAGTACGCTGACTGCATGCGCTTCTCTATCTTCACGGACGCTTTTTCGTCTGACACACCTTATAGCCTTTCATTCCTTTATATTGCAGCACTGATGCGAGCACCTCTTCAAGTCCTTGAAGCGTAAGAATCACTTGATTTTCCCGCATTTTTTGTTCACCTAAACTCCCGTTTTAGCTCGCACAAATCCGCCACTACGCATACTCACCTCCGTTTTTGCGATTAATTACCCATCACACCCACAATCATCACTACCCACCCCCACTTCCTTCACAATCCCGTAGAGCATGTTCATATTCTCATCACCAGCACGACCCTGACATGATATCTTTAACTTTTCCTGCTATCGTTGATCTGATTGCATTGTTTGTATCCTTTCACAGCGCTCCTTGACAAAGGACTATTCCAGTCCGAAATGCATCGGAGCAATTGCTAAATCATTGTTAACTCATTATGAATACAGCGTGATGTAACGCTTGATCACAGAATCTTTGTGAAACTACCAAATACAAACCACGATGAAACTCTGAATCTATCTTTTTTGAACTGTTTCCGTTTGAACTTATATTTGAGTCAGGCCATCCTGAACTCTAACAAGTGTGCCTATGATACAGGGATGCGCCCACGTACCCACGTAGCGCACTCAACTTGATATGATATATATACTCTCATTACTCTCATACAAGTCTTTGGGGATCCTTAATCACACTTGAGAAAATGTTGCAATCCTATATAATATTTTTTGCATTCTAGGACTTGTGCTTTCCTAATTAAGATAGGAAAAAAGAGCCGCCAGGTCCCAGACTGTGAAGAAAGAAAACTGGATGCTAGAGTCAGTCCTAGCATGGAAGTTTGTTTAACGCCTAGTATTGTTTTTAATCTCTCTCTCCACATAAAGGGGCATCGGCCACCACAGCTTTATCAGGGCTGTCAGCAGTGTTAAAAATGTTTGTGAGTTAGCAAATAATCAACACATAGCAGCTTGCCCTGATTCCTGCTCTGTGTGCCATGCCAAACTATGCGAGTGGTTTATTGGTCCATCTAGTCAGCCTCCTTCCTCACTATTCCACTTGAACCAAGCTGTACCTGGCTGATGAGACCTGATAAGGGCGGAACCAGTTCCGGGTTACTTGTGCTCCGCTTCATGGAAGCCCTGGCAGTTCGAACTGGACTGTTCTATTTGGAGCAGGGTCAAGACTGATTTGCATATGGCTGGGTCAAACTCAGGTGGCATGGTGGGCCGAAACAATGGACTCAGATTTGGCCCAAGCAATTACCAGTGGCTTAAATTAATTTGAACATTCCATCTTTCACCTTATTATTGTTACAGTTGACACCCTAAGTGTGACGGGTATGCCCAGACATGGGTCCCGTCGTCGCTATACCTGACTGATGAGCCCTAATCAGGACAAAACTAGTCTTTGGTTACTTGTGTTTCGGTTAAGGGAGGACCTGTGCTGGCAGCTCAAGCTGCTCCTATTGGGGTAGAGTCAAGACTGATTTGCATATGCTGAGGTACAAACTGAAGTGGTAGAGTATGCGAAATACAATGGATTGGTATGCAACCCTGAGCAATTGCCAGTGACTGAGATTAATTCAATCATTCCACCCATTACTTTGCATCAGCAACTACTCTCACAAATCAGCCAGTGATTAAAACAAACAATATGCTGTTTGATTTCTCCAATATTTATTGTTTTTTTGTGAATTTGGTATGTGCTGGTTAAAATACGTAAGGATGAGACATTGCCAATATCAGGCTTTATTGCAAAATGCAGAAAAAAAATGTACAGTTGAGTCAATATGAAGGATAGCTCAGATCTTGATTATCCTGGTTATTCCTCGTTTTGCAAATGGTATTTTACCCAGAATCTCTACCAGCTTTTAGCTAGGGGAGTCTCCCAGTGAAAGACATCAGAACCACAGTGTTCCTGCAGGACTCATAATTCTGATGTGGCTGGTATGTCCCAGGACTGGCTCTCAGAATTTAAAAGGAAGTGACAATGAAGCCCTTAAAATTGAGGGTTATCCTACAATACCATAACATTTGTATACATGGAGAACATTTTTATAGTCTTGGCTAGCTGTCTGTTTGTCAGGCCTGTTGTTTCCAAAATACACAGAGTGGGCTTTGGGCCAGCCCCTTGTTCATGATTGGATGGCTTTGGTGTCTGTCTTACTTCCCTGTTCCTGATTTCCTCCCTATTATTGTGGTTGTGTCACACTGGGGTGTTTTGGTCTCACATTGTTCTGATTGCAATAGTTGTATATTCCACTGCTTAGTTGAGGGGCCTCCTTTTTAAAATGCAATTTTCAGTACTCCATGTTAATGCAAGAATGTTGCTGTTGTCTTCCCAGTGTGCTCTATTCCCCATATATTACACTCCCCACGAGAGTATTGTGCTTCTCCTGGTCCTCCCATCTCAATCTGCTTAAGTACCACAGTTCACTACCAACTCCTCTATCTCCCCACCTTCTCTCGCCATCCGGAAGTATTTTCTTTTCCCCGTCCCCTCCCTGCTGCACCGTGCCCCAGTTCCACTCCATCTCATGTATTTAAAAAAAATATATATTTTTATTTTTTCGGGGGGGAGCCGGGAGATACAATTTGTTGTGAGACACTCATGTCTTTAAAAGCACTGTCACATTTTTTTTTTCATTTTTCAAGTTACTTCTCCAGGATGGGCATCCTCCATCTTGGATCAGTAAATTAAAGAATGGTCATTGTTGCCGTGTTATGATGTATGGAGCCCATCTTGGAATGGGTTTTCTTCAATGAGAAGTCCA
Organism: Lissotriton vulgaris; assembly: GCF_964263255.1. Taxonomy (NCBI): domain Eukaryota; kingdom Metazoa; phylum Chordata; class Amphibia; order Caudata; family Salamandridae; genus Lissotriton; species Lissotriton vulgaris. Next base: position 1,131,377,076 of record NC_141697.1, read on the forward strand.
CTCCAAGATTGCAGACTGTGTTTGCATGCATCACGCAACCATTCGCATGCCTGAGTATGCAAGCATTTGCAAAATCAATAACTCTGATATTGAATGCTGAGGCCTATTAGCTTTGCTTTAGTTATGCAAAATGGTTAGTAAAAGGTACCAGTAGCAAGATGCTTGTAAATTATCAATTGCAGAAAATAGAAACCGTAAATGATGCTTAGGGAGAATGAAAGAGTTTTCTCACATTTTCATATGTTTCCCAACAATTTCTACATTTTAAGATTTAAATATTTTAGAAAATGTATCGCGTACAAGAGAGAAATGGTACTGTCATTGCTGTTTAATGAAGCCTTTACTGGATTTACTTATAAGAATCCAAAGTTTTACAGATCTAGTAAAAGGAAGTTAGATATGCACACAACTAGAATTACATTACATTCCTTTTAAATAATATATGTAGGATAAGTCTAGATTATATTATTTCCTGAAAAATAGGGCTGTGAATAAGTAATTTCTTGACAGCAGAGCAACCCACATTGCAAAAGCTGACAGTACACTAACCTGTTCAGGGGAACAAAACAATGTCTTCCATTCCTTGAGCATTGTGTCCAAAACAAATTTGATTAACCAATCTTGTGAAGAAGTGAACAAACAGGTTCCAACTCCGTCATGCTTAAGGTAACTACCTAACCAGCACCATTGCAACAATGCGCACGTGATGCTTTGACCCTGTACAGCAGTCCATTGCCTTTGGATCCGTTTGCACTATAGAAAAATTATATATGTGCATACATGAATGTAGAGTTCAAGTTCAAGTCTGATCAATTTTGTTTTCCAGAGACTAGGCCTGCCTCAAGTCTCTATTATCAGTTGTTACATACACCAGTCATGCTTGAACATGTATAAGTAACTGGTGACAGCTAGCACACAGTATGAACCATTTGTCAAAGGATGGACGCTGTATATAGCCTCTCCTTGGCAAAGTGGGCTTGAGTCAAAAACAAACATTAAGTGCAATACAAATCCTGTATATATCCACAACCAGAAGGGTCTCAGGGAAATAACAATACATTGCTTATGTAAATCAACCATTGTGACCAAAAATTACAGATGAAAACGACGCAAATGGCAATTTTTTCCTACTTGTTTTAATTTTTATTTTTTTATGATTATTTTCTTTTAGAAACTTTAGAGGCATCTACACCTAAGATCCTGTGCTGATTTTAGAATTGTGTCTTCGTTTCAGAAATGTATAGCTTTTCGAGATCACCCATGAGTTTCAGACCTATTTCTACTACCAACTTAGGTTGAAACCACATAAATTAGGAGAAAAGGACTAGCTCTTGCAAAAGTGCAAAAATGGTGGAAACATTGTTTTTTGATAGAATTCTCCTTGTTGCTGATAGCTGGGATAATGGTCATCCTTGAGCAGCAAACCTTCAGTTGATGCCATTTTTGTGAAGACAAACATACAGCAAAACACACTCTTGCACAGCACTTTTCTCCATTTTTCCCACAAATCCCAAAATGTCACTATATTTGGCTATTTTCTCAGTTTCCTCTAGGGAAATCTACAATCCTGAGGTACCTTTAGAAGTCCTAGGATGTTGGACAGACAAGACTCAAATTTGGCATGTACTCCATTGGTGGAAAAAATTATGACGTTTTATGCATCAGTTACCAAAAGCATGCAAAAAAATGCTCAGCATGGGGGACAGGGTGTGGGGGTTTGGGCCAAAGCCCTAGCAGCCAAGAGGTTAAACCTACACTATATTCTTCTGGGGTAAAGCCAGGGACGTAGCTTGGTCAGTAAGATTGGGTGGGGTGACATTCAAAATTCCCAACTACATGCTGGCGTATCTAGTAAAAATTCATTATATGAGAGCAGGGCATCAGGGAGGCTGAAGGGGCAGTGCGTTAGGAGTACCTAAAACACAATATTGTTCAATTTAACCAACATGTTTTAAGACCTTCAAAACAGAGACAATAGAGCAAGTGTGTGTGAGTGTGTCTGTGTGTATGTGAAAATCCCAGGAGAATTCCGACAGACACCTCACCATACCCAACTGAAAGCACTTGTACCCAACCATTTACCACAGAAGAATCTTTTAAGGGGGTGTATCACCCCACACTGCCCTCCTCACCCCCCCGACTGAAGCTACGGCCCTGGGTAAAGTTGGTACGAGGGTCCCATTCACAGCCCGAGTAGATGAAAAGATTTCACAATGTGGTCCAGGAAAAGAGCACGAAAATGACAATGAAAAGAAAGCAAAGAAGGATATGAAGTGGATTAAAGAAGTTATGCATGTTGAACCCTCTTACATTAGGTTATGTTATGTCCTGCCATTTAACACTTTTTTTTAAAAAAACAACCTTTATTGTCTTTTATAAAGTGTACATCAAACACGTCTAAGGTAGCAGTATACATTGGTCTGGAGCGGGAAATACAACCCATTAGACATGCTGATGCTGTCCATGTCCACACTGTTCCCCGTCTGTACACAACAACTTGGAAGATCACAGTATTCCCCTTAGCTATGTACTATGCAATTGGATATACCCCCCTCCCTCGCTCCCGACAATAAGGCGTCAACCACAACAACCCCCACCCTGCACTGTTGTCTCCCCTTGAGTATTGTTCAGATCGATTAGTATGCTCACTGGTATTCCAGGTCCTGCCATTTAACACATGATCTTCAAACTGAACTACAGCAGTAGATTGGCCTCCAACCTCTTGACTATGAGCAGAGGGGTAATGGGAAAGGAGTTGGCAGTAAAAGAGAATTGAACTGTCCGTGAGAGACCCCAAACCTCTAGGAATGAAGGGGATATCAAAGTGAGGAGGCCAGATCCACATTTTGATTTTTGTTGTAGCTCTGCTTTTATTTTGGGTTTTTATATTAAGTAATTCTACTTCTGTTGATTTTCAAGATTCATACTGAATTTGGTTCTCTAGACTTTTAACATTGTAAAATATCAGCACAGTTGCTTTAACAGAGAGGTGGAATAAATGCTGGCAGTTGATTAAATATTTTTTACTCTGTCTACTCAGCAATTGTCTGATAGCGGAATTAAATAGCTTGGATCTTGGATATGTAAATTAGTTGCTTTTAACTGGCCTATGCATGTAACTAAAGACGTCTCAAAATGCCATCAGCCATTTTCCCTAAACACGATTTTAATAATCAAAGGGACATTGCTGAGTCTTTTTTCACATCTCATGCATTTTACATCAAAGAAAATATTAACTGTTCAAATAGGTTGACTCCGACTCTTTTAGTGTTCCCACAGGTTTAAAATGTGGCATCACGGAGAGAGATTGCCCGCGACAGCTTCATTAAAATCCCAGATGGGACAGACGCGTCGGATGTGCTTGTTAAGTCCAGAGGGGAGCTGGTCTCGGTGCACCAGATGCTGCGTTCCACTGCATTTGTATTTGCAGAGATCAATGTTGATGCGATGATTGAATAAAACCAAAGAAAATTATGCTTATTACGTGAAAATGTTTCACTTTGATCAAAACAGATTACCTCAATATGAGTACTCTCACATGCATGTCACACAATTTTGTAAAGAATTACAAAAAAAATATAAATTGCATGAGACAAATGGATTCCAACCTAGGGGCCCATTAAGATGGCGGGCGGATCGCCCCCACCAGGCTGGCGGTAGCCACCGCAGGCGAGGCGGGGGCGATCCGCCCGCCATCCTACCCGGAATGACCCCCCGCCATATTTGTATGGCAGGGGGGGGACCGCGGCAGACGGAAAGACCGTCCGCCGCTTTTCCGCCCCGTTCTCCTTTTGGACGGGGCGGAAAAGGTTTAATAAGGTGGCGGTGTCTATCAAACACCGCAAGCCAAATTAGCGTGGGCATTTTCCAATGCCTTTCAGTGGCGGCAATGCGGCCATGGAAAGGCATGCAGAGACACCCTGTGGGGGCCCGTTGCGAACCCCCAGGGACTCCAGGGGGTGGGGGTGCACATGGGGGGTACCTATGGTATCCCCCAGCATTGCAAAGTACAACGTGGCAGGCACCACGCGGTGCCTGTCACGTTGTGCTTTGTAATGCACAACATGTATCTGTAGCATTGCAACGGGCGGTGCTTTCAGCACCGCCCGCCGCAATGCTAAAGATACAGGATGCGCCCGCCACTGTGGCGGGTGCATCCTAATACCCCCAACGGGACCCCCGCCCTCATGGCGGGCGGTCCCTACACACGACAGGATGACAGGCGGACAAAGTCCGCCTGTCATCCTAATGAGCTCCCTAGTATCTGATGGCCACCTATGGAATGACTTTTGCAGAGGACAAAAACTCAGCCCTTGGATCTGAGTCAGAATATGTGCATGAACAAATTGTATGAGAATTATTGCAAAGTTTAAAGTGAATGATTTACACCCTGCTAAAAGAATGATACAGCAAGACTGGCATCGATAAGTACATTATTTTTAGGCACATTTGTACGAATGAAGCAAAGAAACAAAACACAAGTAAAGCTCATCAAAATGAATTCGAGATATAAAAAAGTAAGATGCATGAAAGCCTTAGAAATAACCAGTGGATCTGCTCCAGTGTGATGCTCGAGTTATGTGTGGAAAATAAAGTACAATCAAAGAAATTCCCCAAACCCAGGACTCAAGTTAGTAGTTATCTAGCAGGCATGCGACTGTGATCAGCTCAAATTTTCAAAAGTAAAATTTGGGAAAAAAAACACCCGATATTATTTCTATATTGAGGTGTTTGTTGTCTCTAATGCCTTACCGTCCTAAAACAGACAACTTTAGTCTGTCATTCTCACTGATTGTGGGGGGTTCGTAATTTTTCAACTCGGCGCAACCAAAAAATGTCAGCCCTGTTTAGGACCATACACAGATCCACACATGTACCAAAATAATAAGTGAAAAAATGTGTGGCGGAGAGGAAGGCACCTCACGGGCGAACACCCTCGGGGCAATCTGGTCAGATGTTTACCAGAGACTTGGCCCCTTTCTCATCATAGGCGGCCGTTCCTATTCCAGAAATTTGGTGAGTAAGTGAAAAGAAAAGAGAGAAAGTGCATATCAAGGAGATTTAGAGCGTGACTCCTTGAACAAACAAAACAGAGTGAAAGATAAAATCAACAACCACACCACTTAAACTACTTTTATTTATGAATCGGGTGTATGAAGTTGAAATAAAAAGGAGGGTAGCTTAAAATTGCATACCACTACCTGTGACCAACATGTTTCACTGCCCAGAAACCTTTATGACAGATTCATCAGGGTCAATACTCTGTTACTGCACTCCCTTCCAACATCTTTTAAACAGGAAGCTGCCAAGTTGAAAAATAAACATAAAAAACTAAAATCACGACCAGTTCATAATCTAGACCACCCAAGTGTTTGTACTTTTCATAGCAAAAAATATATTCAATGTTAGTTTGTATTTCCAGATTAATTTACCCTTATTCAGCTATGCTCCCTCGTACCAGCTGAACAAAGGGTACTCCGCCGAACAGTCGGTTGTCACATCCTGGGTTTTGGGAATTTCTTTGATTGTATTTGATGAGTGTAGGGCCTTTTCCCAGAAATACCCGTAATACTCCCTCTAAGCTCCTCTTGTTATTGAATGGAAAATAAAGTAACCAAACGACCCAAAATCATAGCTCATGTTCTGCTATTGCAATAGTTCAATAACCCAGTAATGGGCCTAACTATGTAGAATGCAGTGGCAACTAGGGGAAGTTGCCTGGTTAGTAATGGACAAAACAGGCTGCATTAATGGAGAAAGAGGTAGTAGCAGGAAGATTGAAAGCTTAAAGGTTGGTGTGGAGTGCAGGTGGTCTGAAGGCGAGCCAGACAAGCATTATGAATAGTCAAAAGGGATGGCGATCCTGGGTCTCCATAGTTTGTGCTGATATCATCTTTCTACCCTATCGTTGTGCACAAGATTATGCCTACTCTGGTGTCTTCAGAGTAGATTTGTCAACCAGGGTACCAGTTTATCAAGTACATTTGTGCTCCAGAATATTAACTCAGCCATCCTTCATCCTAATGCATAATCACTCACACAGTGTGGCTTGTAATACATACTACTAATGAACGTTGTTAGGGTCTGTACATGCAGTAATCCCTCACTCGATGCTTGCTTTCCGTGATGCTTGCATCCCTGGCTGTCAGAGTATCTTTTTGGGACTGTTCGGATGTTGTGTGACAAGTAAAGGTATCCATGAACTACCCAGGGATTACATTCACTCCATCATATTTCATTGTCCTGGAGGCTGTGAAGTTCTGCACCCCAACTTCGTCTCATTACCTCAACCCAAGGCCCCTAGCATGGACAGTATCTCATGGTCTCCACTTTGCTGGTATTTTATTCCTTTCAGTCACCTCTGGAGGGGAATGGAAGCCTCCTAATCTACTCTCAGAGCTTTATCATGTACAGATTAATTTCCTTCCTGCCATTTTAGTTTCATTGCCGGGTCCTTTGATAAAAAGCACTGTTTACCAAGAATAAACTAAATTGAATGAATGAATGAACGAATAGTCTGACTACTGGCCCTCTTGAGTGTTGGACTTGTCATTGATGATGATGTGCTGATTGAGTAGACTTCAAAAGACCCGTTATCAATGGTGACTCATACCAGTGGTTTAAGTAGCATGAAAAAGTGAGGTGGGGGTCTGTAAAAGTGGCGTGGCCCAATACATTTAACTAACACTCCTTTCCAAGAGGCCTCACATATGTAATTAAATACATGGCTTAAAACATGTAAACTCAAATCCTATGCAACACACCGCGTGCCGTCTGACCAGTATTTGGGTACCTGTTTGTGAGTTTCTGTTATTGCATCCAGGGCCACTGACACAACAACCAACACATACACCTAAAACAAGCAATGCTTTACAAGCTAATACATTAATAATAACAATGATAAATTCTGAAAACATGATACGATTAATTAAAAATTGCTAAAGCCTGTAGAAAGGTTAGTGGTCTACAGAATGTTGCATTCAAAAGGTTCACACTATTATCTTGTAGCGGTTCATTTTAAAACTTTACAGCCCAACAGCCTTTCCAAATGGTCAATAACAGTCAACCCGTGTTTCATCCTATGGACTTCCTCAAGGCTTTGGGCCCCATTCACAAAAGTTACTGAGGCAAAATCCTAAATTTACAACTTTCGGTATTCACAGAAGGCATTTCGGAGTACTAAAGTTAGGATTTTGTCTCAGTCAATCTTAAGTTTTGGTCTTAAGGTAAACTTAAGAAAAACTTAATTTTAATTGAGACAAAATCCTTTCTTTACTATTAGGATTTTTTTTCAGATAAACTTAAGTTTGTCTTAAATTTAATTTAAGACCAATACTTAAGTTAAACTGAGATAAAAACCTAACTTTAGTAATCCTAAATGCCTTCTGTGAATACCAAAAGTTAGAGAGTTAGGATTTTGTCACAGATTACTTTTGTGAATCGGGCCGTTAGTGAGCAAATCGTCCTAATCCTTACAAGAGGATGATACCCTTTGTTTCATTTGTTAATGGTGAGTAAATAATAGTAGTCCGAGTAAATGTATTTGTTTCAAAACTTTCTGTAGAAGTTAATTCTTGACCCTACATTTTTCCAAAAACTTTCATCAGCATAACTCCAACTTTCCCACAGTGCAACAACTTGCACTGTGGACTCTGCAGAGAGGCCAGGGACTGGATGTACATGCCGGCACACCATTATGATACTCTCAGGTACTGCGAAAAACTTACACTGCCTTTAGCCTCAACAGCAGAGTCATATATTGCATGAAAATAAATTCAGAAAAATAAAATATCTTGAAAAGCAAATATCCTTATGGAATGCAAGATGAAATAAGGGAAGTAAATGTAAATTGAAAATTGATACTTGTATAGCGCACTACTCACCCGCAAGGGTCTCAAGGCGCTTGTACGAATACCGCTGTGGAACCCATCCTGGCTTTCCCTGTGAGGCGTCCACTCCTGGGCACCCCCAAGGTGGAGGCGAGGCATCCTTAGCGTTGTGGGGGCCGTTGTGGAGATTAAGCAAGCTATTGCCCAGAGTTGCAGAGTGGGACTCCATGATTGGAACATGCACCGAGGCGAGAATTATCAGGTCTGTGGAATTTTGAGCCCAAGACCCCCCCGAGGCGGGGAATTGAACCCTGGTCCCGAGCTAGACCGCTGCATCAGGGTCTGCCGCTCTAACCATTGAGCCGCACTACTCCATCTGAAATATAAAAAGGAATTGGATCGCTGACGCAAAATACCTTATGGTTTTTTGCAGTCATTTTTGAGAAACGGATTAGTATGTTTGCCAGTAATGTTAAGGACCTGAATTAAGAGTCTGAATGGGACCCGTTTTAAAGTCAGTATTTAAATGCTGTCAGACCTGAGACCTGGCAGGCCCGACCCACTTAAGGCCCTGGCTCGGTCTCAGGTGAACAGAACACTGCAGCCTTTCATTGTACAGTTAACTGAATCACTACAATGCACTACACTGGAAGATGTTCCTTTTTCCTGAGGCACCATCCTCTTTTATCCCAGGCTTTGGTAATAAAAGCACTCAATCTAGGTGTTGCCAGAAATCAAGACGAATTGCTTACCCCATGCTGAGACATGTGCCTGACTCTAATCAGGACCTTCTATTTTATTTAAAGATCTTTATTTGCACGTTTTAACTATGCTCTTAACACGTCATCAAAATCAGTTTTCAGATGCTTGCAAGTGGGGTACCTGCCTTTGAAAGGTCTAGAGCTATGGGCCTGATTTAGATCTTGGCGGACTGGTTACTCCTTTACAACGGTTACAGATATCCTGTTCGGCAAAATATAAATCCCATTATATCCAATGGAATTTATATTTCGGTGGAAGGTATATCCATCACCGTTGTGACTGAGTAACCGGTCCACCAAGACCTAAATCAGGCGATATTTTTGCTCCATATTTTACCTTTCATTGTTGTAGAAAGGAAACCCAGCTAAAAACAACAAGGGCCCAGCGGTAGCAGCTCACAGCTCCCTGTGTAGGCTCCTGGATACCAAGCTTGCCACTTGCCCATAGCCTCCGGTTCCTGCTGGTTCCAGCCTGATCCATCTGCCTCCTTTTGACTAAGTGACACAGATGCTGCCTGGGTTTTCCCACTCACCGTTCTTCCCGCCAACAGAAGCCCCGGCCATCACAGGACCTACTTAATGCAGGCTGCAGAATGAGGAAGGCAGAGGAGTAGTGGTGGCGTTCGTTGGCCCCGGAGGAGGCTATGGTTGTGGTGTTGCATTGGATGGTCATGGGTTCCTGCTGGTGGACGCGGTCCAGGCGCGGACAGGGGCGGATGCTAAGAATATTGAGATACAAGAATATCATGGATAACATTTTAAAGACATATCAAAAGGTACCTGCATAGAGAGGTATTATACGTTAACTATTTCTAGCTCCACCTGTGTACCCTGAAGATATATATATCCCCAAAGTATATGTGGAGTTAGGTATGGAAAATATATACTTACTTACCTTTTAATATTTTTATTCAATATTTTGCCCTCAATATTTGTGTACCTTGATATTCTAGCTTTGATATTCAGGAGGCATACCGAATTTGACACTATGTATCACTTTGTTCAAGTCATACTTTAAAAACAATAAACACTGAGAAATCTTGACCCAATGGGAAACCACTAATATATGGAGTACCATAAGACTCTCCCTCTCTAATGTTCTCTAGAACTTTTTGTGCCCTATATACTTATATCTAAATTCACATTTGCCATACCAGGGCTACAAGGTGAGTAAACTGGCTGAATTTAGAGTCAGAGGCTCAAAAACGACTATTCCTGAAACCAAAGGGCTCTTCATTAGTCACACTCCTCATCCACTACAACTATTCACACAGGGTTGACCCTGACCCGATAAGGTAAGGTAATAGAACAACCATAATTTACAATTTAAGCCCAAACATTGCCTTTTCAGTGTATGGGGCAAAGAGGCAAAATAAATGTTTGGCAGAAGCACTGTAAAAACACAAAGTTATTGTATAAACAGATACCATACCTAAAAACACAAAACAAAATCTCTTGTAAGCCTCTTTGACTAAAAACTCTCAAGTGCCCACCTCAATAAAATGTTATGTGTTTGCCTTGCGCACCTTGGCGCCTCCTTTTTAATTTATCTTTTGTACTTAAGATCAACAACCTGGCATTTCAGTTCAGTTCAAGACAAAGTTTATTTGGACTCCACAATCCTTAAACATATAAAATGAGCATAAATATAATTCCTACAATCATAACATTTTTACATACACTCATCATCTTAAAATTCATGGTTTAAAATCCTGTACCATATTTCAGACCTAGTAATTCTCTTTACATACCATGAGTCAAGCTTTCCATTACTAACTCTGGTCGGGTTTCTTTAGATTTTATATATACTCCCCCCAGGCACAGGCAATTAATACATCAGTTTACAATACTGGAGTAACATCCTTAAACCTTCCTTGAATCATATGTTTTATCTCAACTCTCTCAACCTGGCATTTCGATATACATTTTAAGATAGGTATGTAAAACAGAGGGTGATTGAGGTGTTGTACAGTGGTACTATTTCATGGTAAATGGAAACAAATAACATATAAATTAAGTTTCATACTGTGTGGTTACAGGACAGACATATTGACAGTTTGATGCGATGTATCCTTAGTTACTCTTTTTCTTTGATCTCATGAAATAGCTTTTTAAACTCGTTTTAAAGTCATTGAGTGAGAGGCGGGTTTATTTTTGGCAGGATGTGGTAAATTAAATTTACTTATTACCTCATTTCTGAATTTCTATGCTTAATAAATCATAATTTCCTGTCAATGCAAAGCGAGGAGTACGTGGTGAGAGCATGTCACACACAAAATGGGTGTTTGTCTGAGAAAAATGGCTACCAGGCAGAAACAGGGAAATGATGGGGCACAATTGTCAATTTTATTTCCACAAGGAGGTAGGGCATCCCAATGATGGAGATCAACAAAGGGGAGTAGTAAGAATGTTGATGCTGCATGATGTACCCAGTAAGGTATGGTTGGGTGATCATACATTCCTTGTGGGCATGTAGCTTGTCAGGTTGCTGCCTAGGAAGGCCGAGTCAGTGCAGTTGATCATTCATAAAGAATCCCACAAGAGTCACACGCAATCTCATTCTGTTAATGTGTCTGTGACGGTGTTTGGAGGAACAAGGAAATAGGAGTAGACACATTATTTGGCTACTTATGAAATCAAAGTCCAAGTTTAGATTTATATGTCTAAATGATAACAGCACCAATTCCCAGAAAATAGAAATCTCCACAGAATCGAATTCTTATGATTTACACATGCACATTACTGGATTGTCTGCAATGTGTAAAATCTACAGTAGTAGGGTTAATCGAAACATGTAAATACCTTTTTTCTTTTCTTTTTTTCCCAGTTGAATTAATTTTTGCTCATGGACTTATCCTTCTTTTTCTCCCTCACAAACACTGCAATATTGAAAAATTCCTCATACTAAATGTACCACCAGTATAAGTTAATATGTGCAACTAGAGTGAGTACTGACAAAGTGACTGTTTTGTTCATGTTCACATTTGTAAATGGCACTCTTTTGATGCTCCCCCAAAAATCTGTGTAACCGGCTTATTTGAAATAGGATGTGTTGTTTGCGTAGCCTTTTCCATCATCATATCAATTTTTTAATTCCGTCAGGTAGTCACCCATTCATCAGTTAATCCACATTCGATTGTAAGCTTTTTTTCTGGGTACAGGTGAGCAAGCAAGTTCCTCCTCATCACCTGAGAAGGTGATGGGTGAAGTCCTCTAAAAAATCATAGACAATTGCAATCACTTAGGATAATGTTCCATATGACTGGTATATTTGGCGAATATGACTCTCCCTGGACCCCAGGTTTGTCCATTGAACTTGTTCACATTGCTTGCTATATAAAAGTCATGCCCAACATTCATACCCCACCACTTTTAAATGTCACCAGATGTCGAACTGGACGTATATAAAGACTTTCTGGTATGGCTGGATGAAAATATATATATGAAGTAATGTGTGTGTCATGTGAAAATGTCGGTAATACACAAGTATTGAAGGTTTCCCCCTATTCCAAGGTCCAGAAACTTGGATTTCACAACAGTTGCCGGCAGAGTTTCACCTGGATTAAATTGTGTGCAAATACCTTGAAGAGTATGCTATTGGCCCTCCGTCAGATTCCTGAATCTGACACAAACAGGAGTTTGTACCTGAAACTGGATTTGTGCACCTAGAAAAATGAGGATCTAAAAGTTCAAGCGAGAAAGGCACCTTCATTTTAACCATCCTCTTCCTCCACTTCATATGTCTCAATGATGTAAGTGTGGGTGCTGATATGTGTGTGTGAGCTGTAGGTCAAAAGTTTCAATCTGAGCAGGACCAGCCCAGCTGTTCATCCTCCTGAGTTAATTAAATTAAGTGCCAGTTGGATGGATTCTAATAATACCTGATAGGCACTGTGCCGAAATGGCCATTGTACCACGCACATTTTGAAAGGCATAACATTACATCAGACATGGATAACACAGCTAGACAAAAACGGACCAGAGGGATTTCGATTTAATACATCTATTGCTAGACTAATTAGCATCTATGTTTGGAGTATTTTTGCAAGATAAAGTTAGGAATACTCTTAGCACTAGAGTCTATTCGCTGTGCGTTTTTTGTTCGCTAATTACGATTATCACTGTTTTCAAAATGCCTATGTTTATTTTGGTAATTTTTTCCAACTGTATTGTGGCACCTTCTCTTCATTTTTTTTTTTTTAAAATTTAATGTATTGCATATATTTGTAATGGGATACTGCTGATAACATATTTTAAATATTTCACTCTGTTAATATTTTATTCTACTTGCATATATTGGAATGGCAAAGGTCTCTTGAAGTACACTCTGACTCTTTAACATGCATCTCTTCACGTGAAAAGTACATATTGCGAACTTACCAAGAACTTACACTTGGCTTACAGACCACCCATTGCTCATCATTGGTTAGCTTAATTTTCACTCTTATGTGCTTGCTTCTTATTCAGTGGCTCTCCTTGTACCATCCTGTACATCTTTTGTTCATCCATCCCATGGAGCACAGCCTCTTTACCTTCCTTTTCACTTGTTGACTTGTATTCCTCTACTGCTCACTTTTAACAAACTCCTTTTTCTTTTTTTTGCACTCAAAGAGAGTGTATGTGTTTTCAGCTTTCTCCCTCGTGTTCTTCTCCTGCCCTACCAAATACGCGCTCCGTACTCCATGTTGCTGTCTTCTATGTGTAATTCACTATCTCTCTTGTGCACTTCTCATTTAGCCCCCTCACACTCTGTGTTACTCTCTTCCTTGTGTGCTGCTCCCCATCACAGTACTTTCTTCATCATGTACCTATTTTCCCTTCCTCCCCACTTACATTAATATTTTTATTCCCACCCATTGCTTCCCCCCATTCGCTCCTCCATACCCCCACCAATCTTTTTTTTTACATATGTAATTGCGTTTTTTGGACGGCACAGCAGCTAATTGCTGCTTGCGTTTCCGCTGTACAAAAAAGAGAGGATATGGCATAACGGCCAGTGTTGCTGATTTAGGAACCAGGTTTGAGTCTCGTAATTGGTTCAACATCCTATGATTCTGGTCAAATAACTTAATATCCCCATACCGATAAAAACAAAACTGAATGTGTAATATAATTGGTGAATTAACACATTTAGAGTGAGTCTCCTACCTATTTAACTCATATTCTGAATAACCATTTCCTCATAGTATTTAAGGGTACAGTGCCTTGGAACCTGTAGGGTGTTTAAAAGAATAGCACAAAAAAGGGGACCCCCTCTAACAATACTTAAGGCCAGGGAAAAGAGGGGATGAAAGTCTATATAGCACTAAATAGTTCCCTCATAGCCTATATCACTTTTACATTTGAACATTGTTCATATCCATTTCATGAAACATCAAAACACAACAGTGGCACATATGCTCATATTATTATACTTTTTTTTTTTTTATTTTATTAAAAATGTGTTCTCTTTCTTCAAACTTTTTTTATTTTTACTTTTTTATAGACATAACATATTCTTTATATTGACATGTGATACATAGTTCATCTCAGTTTCACATAATTCATAAATTACTCCTTGTTTGATCAATACTTTTTCGATGCATAAAGAGACTTGACAGTAAAAAATAATTTTTCAAAAAGAAACAAACAAATCCCTGGTTTGGAATACAATAAATACAATCATACTGCAATCACTCCAATTCATTCACTTTCACACCAACCACATACATCCAGAATCTGTACACTGTAGAGTGCATTATATGACAGGGGAAACCCCTACCACAACTAGAACCACATAATGCTCCACAGAGTTCGACGCAGGGTCGACGCGCGTTTTGGTGGGATTGAAAAGGGTGTTTCAAAGAACCCTCACTCACCTACCTGGTAGGTGACATGCTTCATCATAGACTGTGATGCCTAATTACATCAGAGCTGGGTTGCTTTTTTTTGGGGGGGGGGTGATCTATGACTGTGTGAATGTCAGTGAAGGGTGATGTTTAAAATTGGTTTGAGATTTCCTATCACTAGTCCTGAATTTCTTAGTAGAAGTCTCGGTCAATGTTAAAAGCAATGGTGGATCAGTGTGGGATAATTAGTTGATCCCACATATCCTAGGTGTGGTCTACATGTTTCAGCCATCTTCTGTTGCCTCTCAGGGTCAGTGTGGCTTTCGTCAGGACCAGAATCAGAGAAAGTGCATAAGCCCTATCGCATGCAAAAATGTGTGTGTGGTTTGTACTTACAAACCTGAGGCGTTACGAGGACAATTCCTCTTGTGTTTCATCCTGTAAAAAATGGAATTGAGAGAAAGTGGCATTGTAGACATATGGGTAGGTTATGTGTGAAACCAGATAAGGTCCTTTCTTTCTGGTTCCTTACCATGATCAGTTATCGCATTTGGTATCATACCTTGTGACACAATTTCATGTCATCAGATTATCACAAATACTTGAGCACATACAAGACAGATATCAAGACTTTAATCATATTTATCTTATTTGCTCAGTAATTGGGGACATCTGGCACAAACATAAAGGCAACCGCCAGCCTTTTACCACCATTGCCGCTGTCAATCATCTCATGCAGATTTCTCTAGTGCACCTGATGCCCACGTAAAAAGAAGGGGCCCATTTTGTCTTTTTCAAACTGGCGGAACGCGCCATTCGCCACTGCATGTGTGGATGCCAGATCGCATGCATGTTTTTTATTTGTTTAGAATCGAAAACTTTACTTCTCTTATCACGGGCATATGAAAGTAATTCTAATCGCTCTTAAGATTTGGACCCATAGGTTCATTCATACAAATTACTGATCTTTTCATAACTTTTGTATGTGAATGAAAGGAGAAAAAACTAGTTATTAGTGTAGTAGCATGTTACTGCTTGGGCAACTCCAAGTGAGTGGGCTTTGTAGTCCTACTCTGTGGTTTATAAAGAGATTGAAGTTATTACAAATTGTTATTTAAAAACTGTATTTTTCTCTACATCAAAGCGTCATGCTCCCCCATTATCGTGGTTTCACTTACTTCGTCAAGGTATCTCACACTCTGTTGTATCTGCTCAAAATCCGTAGTCCCGCATCTTGTGGACTGTCTCCAGGTTCACCCTTAAGAATCGTTCTAATTGTGTTAATTTATTGATTGGATAGGAAGGCGAACAAGTCTGCACTCAAGCTTAACTCTCTCTCTCTCTTTGGTTATATATAATAAAATTAGTGCCCATGTAATGCACTCCAAATCATTCAGGGCAAGTTCTTGCTATATAAAACTGCAAATTAATAAAATGCAAAGAAATTGCAGCATCTGTTTATGGGCTGGCTTGTCTGATGATGCATTGACATGCATACTTCATTACACACATGTGCACCTATAAAATGATGAGTCCACCAGTTTTTCTTTCTTTTTTATTTTGGCTGATGCTGCACTGCATTGGCTAAAATCATTTTTACAGATGCTGTGCAGTATCAGCCAAAAGGCATTGCTAAAGACAACAGGTGTGATGTGTAATGCTACTTGTGATATTCATGGCTAACAAATATCTTAAATACCCTAAAGGTCTTGCAGTTCAGTCTCCCTCAACTATTGGTATCTTTGGCTCAGGGGTATTCAGTTAATGGCTTGTGACGTCAGACACATCTTGGATCACCCAATGATAGAAATAGGGGTCTCTAGTTGGCAGTGGTAGGTACCTTTGTCCAAATAGGGACCATCTTCCTAGTCAGGATATGGGAGTTCTACTCCTAAAATAACCCCTGCTCACCCCCTTGGTAGCTTGGCACAAGCAGTCAGGCTAATCTTAGAGTTAGTGTGTAAAGCATGTGCACATAACCAACAGTAATACAGTGTAAGCACTACAAAAGGACAACACACCAGTTTAGAAAAATATCCAATATTTTTATATACTCAAGACAAGAACAAAAACAATAAAAATACAGTACTTCGAAATCTTCAGTTATCAAAATAAACTTCAAATACAGTTCCTTGAAGTCAATAGCTCTGTCCGCGGCTATCCCAGTGTCCAGAACAAACAAATCCAAACAGTTCTGGCTGACCGCGGTGTCGTGGGCCAGCTACGGTGCGGGAAAACCGACCTCACGTTGAGCTTCCGAAAGCACGGTGTTTGCAGCCGTCGGTTCCGGAGGTCGGTGCAGGAGTTGTCGGGCCCTCAAAGTCACACGCGTTGCAGATCGAACTCCTCGCGTCATGTGATGCGGTGTAAAGTGCAGCGGCGCAGCATGCGATGCCCTCAGGTTGCGATGGGAGCAGTGGATCAGTGGTGGTGTCAGATGGCGTCGTTGTTGAGACTAGGGTCACGGTTCGAAGTGATGCGGTGCTCATTGTGGTGCTGGCAAGTCACAGTGCAAGCGGCAGCATCCTAGTTGCTGAAGCGATTTCATCGGCTGATGAACTGGAGTCGATGGCGCCAGTGTAGGTAGGCCAAGGCTGCGGTGCGGGGTGAGGGCAGTGCCCTCACACCACAGTGCAAGCCGAGGCATCGATCTCGGCATGGAGCGGCGTCATCGGGGATACCAAGGTGGTGTCGTGAAGTGAGGCGATGCAGAGTGTGGTGCCCACAGATCACGGTGCGAACAGCGGCTCAGTGGCGGCGTCAGCAGGCATCACTGGTGAGACCAGGGTCAAGGTGCGGCATTGCGGCTGTGCCCGCTGCGGTGCCTTCAGGACACGAAGTCGGCAGCGGTGCCGTAGACTGTGTTGGGTTACTTTTTCTTCTGTTGCAGAACAAAACGCACAGTCCCCAGTGCTGAGGGCAGAAGAACTTGAAGTCTTTGTTGTTCCTGAGACTTCTTGAACAGGGCGCAAGCTCTACGTCAAGCCCTTGGAGAAACTCACAAAAAAAGATTGCAGAAAGTTCAGTTGAGTCCTTTCACTGCCCAACACAGAAGCAGCCACTGCAGGCCAACACAACAAAGCACTCAGCAAAGTGGTATTCCTCCTCACAGCTTCCCCAGCTCTTCTTCTTGCCAGTCTTCTTGGTCCAAAAGACTTCTAAAGTTCACGGGTTTGGGCCCCACTTTTTATAGCCCCAAATCCTTTACCGTCTCAGGGAGAGAGAGTCTGTGCCCATCCAGAACCAGTTCTCCCCTCTCTGGTGTGGCTTCCTGGCAGGAGGTGGAGATGGGATTGTCAGAGGCAGACCGGGTCCATTCAGGTGAAAGGAAATCTCCTACCCCTACTCTAAATGCAGCCCAGGTCTATTCAGCCCTTTACTGACCCACCTAGACTATCTGGAGCCACTGCCCCTTTCCAGCCCCTGTCTTCCAAAACCCAGACAGCCAATGCACAACCTAGAAGAGGCCTACTGGATGGCTGAGCAAGAAAATACCTACTGTCTAAAAGTGGTATTTTCAAGCACAGAATGTAAAAATTACCTTCACTAAAAGATGCATCTTTAGATACTGAGTTCAGGCATTTTAAACTTTATTTTTCTACCTAGTTCCCAGAGCCAGTTATGTTTAAAATATGTTATAAACAAGCTCCCCATTCTGTCCTATAGGAACAGTTAGCCTTGCAATAGTGAAAAACGAAATTGGCAGTAATTCACTATCAGGACATGCCACACACACCAGGGCATGTCCAACATTTCAACCTTTCACATACATTGCACCCTGCCAACATGGGTAGCTTGGGCCTACCAGAAAGACTAACATGTAGAAAATGGAAGGTTTAGGGCCTGGTAAGTGGGTGCACTTGCCAGGTCGACATGGCAGTTACAAACTGCAAGCAGACTCTGCGTTGGCAGGCCTAAGTTACCTTTTTACCAGCTACTTCCGTGGGTGGCACAACCTGCACTGCGAGTCCACAGTAGCATTGGATTTACAAGCCCTGGCGCTTTCAGTGCACTTTACCAGGGACTTACCAGTGAATCCAAAATGCCAATCATGGAAACACCAATCCATAACACAATTTGGAACAGGAGCACTTGCGCTTTAACAATGAACAGCAGTGAGAAAGTGCGCAGAGACACTAAACCAGTCAAAACCAGTAGGTCAGAATGCAAAAAGACAGGGCAAACACGCCAAAAGATGTCTAACACCCAACAAGAGTGTTTTTATCTCACCTTTTTCTGTGGGCTATGTGGGTTTGTCCACCTGTCCGTGTGGGTCTGTTCTTATGACTAGTGGAATTCATAAGGGACAATTTTACATCTGAAGTGTAGACTTTGTCATCACACATTTCACGTATTGTATATTCACTGTACAACGCATTGTTTATTGCTTTTGTCAGTGCTCACCTATTGGCTTTATCAATAATTGTTTCCCCTTGTATGTACAGCTCAGAAAACCAGCATGCAAAGCACTTATCCGAAAAGCCAAGACTAGATGAGTGTGTCACAGATAACTAGGGCCACTTGGCAGCTCTTTGCCAATAGAAATGGTATATTACAATCGATTCTCAGCTCTTTCCCAACTACTAACTTGTGAAGCAAAATAATAGGTCTTAAAACAGTTCCATGCTTGATTGCAGATGGGAAGTAGTATGCTTTTTAAAATACAATTTGTGGGAATCATTGCATGCATGGGTTCTACGCCCACTTGAGTCTAAACACGTCAACATACGGATGTAAATTTAGATTTCAGGAGAACTTCTAACCTAAATAGCAAGCTTAGATAAACAACATATTTAATTGTACAAAAATAGCTCTTGGTACAGTTGGACCCGTGACTCAGAATCATTTAAAGGGAAGGTAAATTCTGGCATTAATATGATATTTTCTGAGCAGCCGCATAACTGTATTTTGTATATTCCAGACTGTATAACTAAATTTAAATAGAAATCGAAAATAATTTTTAACCAAACTGACATATAAAAACATTCAATTATTTGATATGAACTGCATAACTGTTGCTGTAGCATTAGCATAGTATAGAAAACAGTGTAACATTATAAACCATAGTAATAAGCTGCTTGCAGTAGTCACCATCTGAGGTCAGCCAAGGAGCAATAAACTGGATTAGCTGTCACAAGACTATTGTGAATTATTTTTGCCTGCCATGGTATAAGGTATTAGCATATTGTCTCCAGATGCTGTAGGTCTCCTCGATCAGGTGCAAGTAGTGCGTATTAACTATCTATACATACATATACATATATATATATATATATATATATATATATATATATATATATATATATATATATATATATATATATATATATATATATATATATATATATATATATATATAATTATATTTTGTCCCTGATAGTCTAGAGTGAGATATTTTAGGCCCCATTCGTTGTCTTCTGAATTATGCATATTCATAACACTTGACAAACACGTAAAGAATCATAACAGGAAATCTAATGGTTTAGATGAATGGGTTGAGGCCTTGCATAGTAACCTGCAGTGCATGATGGGTGATGATGATCAGGCCACCCAGTGTCCTTGAATCTAATTGGCAATCTTACTTCACTTTTACGTACACAGAAGTTGACATCTGTGACAGAAAACCTCACATCCTAGTTCATGAAATAAAGAACTCCTCCTCCGGTCGCAGTTGGCACTTACCACAGAAAATGCACCAGGAGGGCCAGTTTTCTACAGTCAGTCATACATGTAAGGTGGGGTTTTGGGAAATGAGTATTTCAATCAGATTGATGTGGGAGTTTTCATTGAAAATATGGCGGACTCAAACAAAGTAGTAACTTCTTGTGTATTCGCAAATAACATTCTAGTAAATTCAAACTACAACAGTTGGACAAACATTACAGTGTCTGATCTCCTAAAATAGGGAAATCTTCAAGTTCTTACACCATTGTCATCTGCGTTTTTGTGAAACTTCTCCATCACATTTAACTTACAAATATGATCAATTAAAAATATGAAAGTAATTTTCAGGGATTCAAATGACCAAAGTAATCCATGCACTTATTCCTCAATATTTAATTCCTGGTCCCCTGTACTTTTCCTCACTTAGGATATTCCTCAACACTGCATCCATGGTCCCTTGTACTGTCCTTCTCCCGGAGAATATTCCTTGATACTTCGCCCATTGTCCCTTGCATTTTTCTTTCTCATTGAGAATGTTCCTTGATACTTCATCCATGGTCCCTTGTACTTTTCGGGGCATTGCTCTTGCAGGGTGACACAAGGCAATGCATGCCCTTAAGTAGGATTTGCTGAGCCACGCAAAGCCACCTTGCGTGGCTCTGCATGGTTAAGTAAGTCCTGAATAACTCTAGGCAGAGCAGATTGATTCCTTGCATTACTGCATGTTGAGAATCCTTTCCATGATTGGAGCATGGATGTTTCTGTGCATCCACCCATGGATTTTTATGGAATCCCAGATTTACTAAGGTAGGTAAATCTGGGAATTCGTCAAAATGGTACGCCTTCCCAAGTGAGGCGTAACAATGAGAAATATCTTTATTTCTCCTCGTTATTTTCTCTTTCCATGCGTGTTGCATCCTGCAGTGCACATAGGAAGAGGAAAATGCCTCTAAGGATTGTTTTTGTGCAGGAAGGTATCCCATTGCGTAACAGTGCCTGTCTTGGCACTAGGCAGCACACAGTGCACCAGCGGAGGAGCAGAAATGTGTTATATCTTAGTAGAGATGGAGCTTTTGTGCTCTTTCCATGTCAAGCAAAGCAGCAAGTTGCCTTGCTGGGCTGTGTGACATCTTAGCAACCCACAATTACGTAAATAGATACGTGGGTCTACTGAATCGAGGGGAATTGCAATGAACAATAAAAGAGCTGTGACTCAATTGTATGGTAAACAGAGGGAAGATCGAGCTCAGGAAAGAGCACATTTACTGAGGAAAATCCATTACAAAGGACGGATTCCCATCATTCACCAGAGGTGACATGCTTCATTATCTGGGTCTCCTCCTGGCCCACACTAATGTAACCAAGGGCTACAAGCTTCTTGCACTGAGAAGGGAGCTCATGGATGTTTTTCAGGTATTCAAGAGAAAATAGCTCTCCGCAATATCGCAGATGTGAAGAGGTGGTTCTAAAAGTGATGAGCGCAGTGCATAGAAAGCGAGAGTGAGATTAAAAGTGGATTGCAAGAGAAAAGTTTGTTTATTGAGTATCTCTTGTTACCCACACTCCACCTCCACATATGGCTTAGTTTGGCCACGAGGCAACGACGGACAGAGCGTGGCCTCTTTTTACTGAGCCGTTGCCAGGTGAGGTAGGGACCACTCCTTGTCAAACACGGGTGCACACTGCGTCCTATGTCTGACAGAGGATTTGAACACCTGAAAGCTAGGTTATATGGTCGTATCTGTCCAACCTTATAATAGATAGAGATTCTTGATAATCTTTACCATTTTTCACACATCGCAGTATGGATGGACTTTGTCAAACAACCACACCCAATCTCAGATCTGGGCCAATGTTCAGCTTTATGTCCATCATCTTTTTGTGTTTAAACTTTCTACAAGTGGCATTTTCAAAACTGTAATTTGAAATCCGACCATAAAAGAGGACTTTTCATTATGATTCCGAAGACACCAAATATGAATTGATTAGCAGTTCTCATTTGGAAGTTATACTTATTAAATGTAATGAGGTAACTCCAGTGTTATCCTAAAGGAGAGGTAGACATTGAAATAGTGAAAAATGTATTGAAGAATTTTGTTCTATAAGGATTTATAAATCTTAAATATATATGTCCTACTTTTTAAATACTTTGCACCCTGCCCTGTATTCTGTTTAGGGCCTACCCGGGGGGTGACTTATGTGTATTAAAAAGTATGTTTTAGGCCTAGAAAAAAAGGTTGATTTGCTAGGCCGAAATGACAGATCAAAACTGCACACACCAGCTGCAATGACAGGCCCGGGCATGTTTGCAAGGCTACTGAAGTGTGTGACACAGAGTGCTGCAGATCCACTAGTAACATTTATTTTACAGATCCTGCGTACAGCTAGATATTCTTTTTCTAGGGACTTATAAGGAAATTAAATATGCCAATTGGGCATAAACCAATGTTACCATGTTTTAAGGAGTGAGCACACGCACTTGAGCACTGGTTAGCAGGGGAAAGAGCTCAGTGTTCTAATGCCAACAAAAGCAAGATCAGAAAAAATATGGAGGAGTAACGCAAAACGTTTTGTAGAAGACTACTCTAAGATTAACAGACCTAACATTTATGCACTAGGGATGTGCAATACAGTAAATGTTACCTACTAGTAGAAAGTGTGGGTTCTGTCTTCCATCTCTACAGAGCAGCGATCTGACTTTCATTGAAGAAGTGCAGTCGGGGCCAGACTGGCCGTTGCGGGCAACGGGCAATCCCCCAGTGCGCCGCAAGGGTGGGGGCCGGTTTTGTGCCCCGGGGGGCCGGTTTTGTTACAGGGCAGTCTTTGCAGCAGTGCCACATTTTGGAGACAGTGCTTATAGACAGAACCAAGTATTGGCTTTAAAGGAATGTTGTATGGTAATGTGAAACATTACAATTAAATAGGATGGGAATGGAGGTGCATTTGTGTGGTGGCAAAGAGCTGTACAATAATATTGGTGTAAGTTAAAATGTCACGTGACAGTTACACTGTCCAGCCAGATCTAAAAATCCATGTAGGTTTATAACCGCCCTCTTCTCGTGTGCTCTGCTTATCTAAGACACTTTAATAACATTCTAATGTTGTGTATGTGTCCCTGAAAGTTCAAGCTCTGGCAGCTGGATAAATGAACAAACAGATCAGAGCTGTGAGGAGGGCAAGCCCTTTTTTTGTGAAAGCAAACAACTTCCGCCCAATCAAAACATGTACTCCTGATGCCAACATGTGAGCAGAGCCAAATCCCTGCTATAGTGATACTTACATAATTGTCTATCAAAAGCTGTACTTTAACGCCAGTCCACAAAAACAGTGATGTTTTCGTTATTCCTCTCAGACAACCCCAACTTCAGAACCCAGAGCCAAACTCGGGAATGATGGAGCAAACATAAGCAGTCTGCCTTTCTAGATATAAGGATAAAATGTTAACTGTCACCACAGGATCCCGCCCAGTGGAGAAAAATAAGCACTTACAGGAAGCTTCATCCATGCAGCTGTGTTAATCACTCAAGTGCAGAATGCAGTTAAACACGATGTTAACATTTCCACATAAAAATAGGCCATAATTCCACCCAGCACAGAAGTCTGTGTGCCAAAAGAAGTCACCTGAGAAAAAAAGACAACTCTGAGATACCTGAGCAGGTTGTGAACAGGCAGCAGTAATCTATGTGTAATTTGAAAGAAAGCTGATATTTTTCATATCTTCCATTAGTTTTTTGTAGGGGAAAGCTGCTTTAGGTTACTTCCTCTCTCAACCACCTTTGCCTTCAGCTCACAGTTTTTAATCGTTTCTGTATCAGAGGTTACATAGGTTTGGCTGCACCCACAGTACAGCACAAATCATTGTAAATTACGAATAATAAGTGACACGTAAGCACAGGTCAAGAATCCAGTGCAGAGAAAGGTCATTTCAAAATAGGCCCCAAGGAGAGACATGGCATGGAAGCTTCTGTGAAATCAATTGTTTAGATAAAGTAGGAAGTGCACCAGGAGTTGTCCGAGTATTCTGTCCACTGATTAAAAATGTCTTGAATAATTTGATATCTAGGTCGAAGGCCAGGGATTTTTCATTTTAAATGTCTTTATTGTCCTCCTCCTCCTCAATCAGACTCAATTGGCTGAAGAAGGGCAGTCGAAATGTTTAAATTGAAAAATCTGTGGCCTACAGTCTAAATATATAAATATTCAAGGTGCAATTTAATTGGTTAATAGAGTAGTGATGTAATTCCTGGTGCGCTATAAATCCGGCATGTGAGCTTTCCTACGACACCGTGGGGCATATTATCAAGCCCAAATCCGCTGCTTTAGCTGCCGTTTTCGGCCAAAAAGCGGCAATTTAAATATCGCTCTATTATCAAGGACACAGTAGCGTTGGTTCCTTGAGTCAGTAGACGTATTTTCTCCACTTTGCTTGTCAACGATGTATATCTCTAATGACATGCAAAGTGGGCATTCCTCCCTAAACCTACAATGAAACAGTCGCAGTCACTACTACTCACTATTTACAATGCGGCTCAGGACCCGCGTTGCGATAAAAAAGTCGTGCTAAGCGGAGTTATCGTAGGATTTTAACACCTGCTTTATTCTTGACTTAACCATCATTTGCATGGGAGGTGGATTGAAAGGTTAAGTGCACACTTGCCTATTAGCAAGCTGTTCAGTAGCGATGTACAATTATCACTGCATTTCCATTATTGCCGCTTATCGCCGTCTATCACAGGATTTTACATCGCCTGTGAGTTAAGCTTTGCTGATACGCCGCTAAATAAATAAATAAATCGAATAACCGAAATAAATCGAATTTTGGTGCGTGCACTGCATCCCCAAATGCGATGCAGTGCACGAAACAAAATTCTTTTTATTTATTTATATGGTTACTTACCTGTAAACCTCCGTAATCCATAGTTTACTCCCCCCCACCCTGACCCACCCCATCCCCATGTCACCACCCAGCAGGTACTCCCACTACCGACCGCAGCTGGCTTCAACCGCCACCAAAGAAAGTGTATTTTATGGAGCATACTTCACATGTCCCATGATGCTGTCTGCCCCAATTGAGTGGTACTCTCAGATGACTTAGGGCCTGATTTAGACTTTGGCGGATGGGTTACTCCGTCACAAACATGTCGGATATTCTGTCTGCCATATTATGATCCCCGTAGACTCTAAAGGGATTGCAATATGGCGGCCGGGATATTCTTCACGTTTGTTACGGAGAAACCCCCCTCTACCAAACTCTGAATCAGGCCCTTAGTGTCATCCACGGGTATCGGCAGCAACATGCTGAATGCCTGAGCACCTTCATGAGGAAGTAAGGCAGAGATCAGGAAGAAGCCTTTATTGCAGCCAAGGGAAGCATTATGCATAGTGCCAAAGGGACACAGCGGGCATGTGCACCCCATGTGTGGGCCCCTGAGGCACTAAGATAGTGTGGAAGCAGCCGCTTATGCATCTGCTTCCCCTTTCTGATATTAAAAATCTAATACCGATAGTGCTGGTGCACAGGTAGTGCAAGCCTATCTTATGAGGACATTGTCTCATTTTCTTGGGGGTGTGGCCTCATTCCAAAGAGGGGATTACTTTGCTTCTGTGCGCGCTTCTTTTATGGACATGGTCTTAGAAGCAAACAGGCCTTTAGGAGGTACACTGACAGAGCTCCACAAAAAGGTGGCACCTTGGTAGTGCGTTGTCTGAGGGGAATCTTCTGGAGGGAGGCACAGACATCCTCCAGCAGGTGGTGCGGTCACACACGTCACCCCCCGGCAGGGGGATCTCTGTCCCCTCTTTAAAGTACAGGCAACTGCTGGATGCATCGTGAAAGACGGAGTGGCTTATGAAAAGTGCTCTGGTGCAGAACGGGAAAGTGCTCCTGTTCAATAATCAATGCCCTGGTCCACTAAAGGAAGTCCCACTGGCACCTTCCAGTACAAGATAACCACTGCTTGACAAGAACAATACTTCTGTGGGGCATAAAGCAACAAATGAACAGTACAAGTTCTACCTCCTATGATGCTCCTGTGCTGTAGAGCCAATTCCCAAAATGTTTCTGTAAGTAGTTTTGTCTTAGTCAAGGCTTATGAGTGCCATATTCATGGGTTTTAGGGAGAAAGACATGCTTATTCATTGTCCTGATACACAAAACATTTTTCCTCCTAAATAAGCATGTCTTTCTCCTGGGGTAAGCCACCGGTGCTCACCGTAAATGCTTTGTGAACCCGGAAGGGAAAATAAAGAGAAATTCACAAATAAGATATGAGTAGGACACAGCGAATCACAGAAAAAGGCTTTGTGAAGCAGTCCCATAGTGTCTGACAGGAAAAAAACATTTTATTTAGTATAATCTTTCAAATATGGGAAAAGCAAAATGTAATATACGAATCTTAAGCGATTGTATGAGAAGAAAAAAGAAATAACACCTCTTTCTGGTCTGATACAGGGACCACAGCCTGTCTCTTTTCCCTACAAATAACTAAGCTGAAATGTATTAAAACACATAGAAATGTCCTTACTCATAATGAGCACCAAATAATGAAATAAAAAAGAAATGTAGTACTGACCTCCAGTCTCCCTCACCCAAAAAAAACCATAAAAACTACAAAACGTTCCTCTGGTCTCTGGTCTTTCATTTCTGGCAAAGGTCATAGGGCTGTGTACAATCATGCTTCGGTCATTCCGCACTACTGAAACAGCTATTCCTACAATTGCAGATGATGGTCACTACAATACCCTTATTCATCTAGACCTCTTAGCTGCCTTTGACATAGTGGACCATGGCACTCTCATATCGACTCTGATAGACATAATGGCATGCTCCACAGCTGGCTCATTTCCTGTTTGAACAGTTAGTATCAATTCATAAAAATTGCTGTCTGCTCGATAACACTGTCATGATACATCAAGGAGTGCCTTAAGGCTCAATCGTCTCCCCCACTCTTTTCAGCCTTCACATGGGACCTATAGCTTCCACTCTCAGCCTTACTAACATCTATCAATTGTAAGCAGGTGATTCTCAACTGTGTCTGAAAGTCTGATCCTCCAAGCATGAAAAATCATTGTCCAAAGCTCTACAGTTCACCCAAGAATAGATGTCCACAGAAATTGTACCCTTTTCAAGACTGGGTTCTTCCTTTATTTCCCATAAAATCCTTGAATCAGTTCCAAACGTGGCTGTACTCAGTTTCAATACTAAACTTTGACCCTGTAATTGTGGAGTCTCCCAAAAACTGTTGATTTATTTTGGACACAACCCATAGCCTGCTAGCAAGCATCAGTCCCATGATGGAAGGAAATCAACTGCAACTCTGACTTAAAATGTTTGAGCCAGAATTTAAGCCAGTTATCCAAACATTTATTTATTCAAAACTAGATTACAGCAAGTATCTACTTACAGGTGTTCCAAAACTGCACTTAACTCCCCTCAAGGCTAGACAACTCCACATGCCTCTGATGGCATGGCAACACGAGTGAAATACATCTGATCTAATAGAAAGTTCTGCCTATTGAGGCAAAGAATATCTACAAATTAGCCTGCATTGCACACAGAGATATATGTCCGACATTTCCTGGAAACCTTGCACAAAGTTTGCCAAATTCAGGTGTGCAACAAATCCTCTGAGCAAGGATAAGCTCCTGATGGAAATTCCAGGGTTCAGGAAAGACAAGACACAGAAAAAGTCCTTCTCTGGAAGTGCTCTTAGGGTGTGGAATTCTATTCCACCAGGTGCCAGAACCATGGTGTTCTATGACGTATTCAAGAAAGAGGTAAATAACCTACTTTTTTTGTTTCATGTCCAAGCTTGAGGTTCATTGACCTTTTGTTGTCATGTTACTCTATTGTATATCCTACTCATTTTTCTCAACTGGTATTTGTCAGAAACTGTTTGTTGTGTTATGCACTATTACCCCATTGGTTTTTATCCACAGCATAGGAAAATGCTAATAAATAAATAAATCATGACGTGATATTTTCGGGGCACACAGTAGAGTGGTCAAACTGTCCTACATCAGACAGTGCCTGATGGGCTGGTCTGAGAGGTCAGCGTGGACCAGTATATTTTCGGCTGTTTGAGGGCCTGTTTATTTGATCTGCTTGGCTAGTTTTTACTGCTGATTTCCCTGATATTAAAACATGCATTGCCTGCAGCAAGCTAAAATCCATGCAGTCTTTCATACCTTGCAAAACAATTATACAGCGTGTCAAAACTGCCCAATCTGCAAACATCGGCCACTTTTTTTTCTTTCTAATTCACTAATGGAGAACACTTTAACGCCTTAACCGCGGCGGTTTTTCCGCCGCGGTGCGGGCGTTCTATTAGGTGGGCGGGGCTGCGTCGGCAGTTGGCCGACGGCAGCACTAGCGAGGTAGTGCTCCCGTCGGCCAAAAGCCGACGGCAGCATGCAAGGAGTTAATTTTGGTGTCTAGGCCTATTTTCTATCCCAGTATGGCCCAGCACAGTAGTGGCCTCAGGAGACTGGATTTGGTTAATTTAATGCAAATCAAAGCAATTACCTCACAATGTGCCTTCCTAGTGTGAAAACTAGCATTAATGAACCACTTTAATTTTTTGGGGCCTAATATGATCTCACCACATCTATCGTGGTCATCCTCTCACAAATTAGGAAAGTGGATGTAGGAACTTGACAAGTTATATTAAATGCAATGTAAAATATATGGGATACATATTAAGTAGATTTCTAGCAGGAAGTTTGAAGATCCTTCTATGCCACACATTCAACAAAATAATCGAAATAAAGGTCATAAACAGAGGAACTTCAACTTGCGCATGACTATGTCTTTATCTACCTGCATAGACACACAAGCAATCAGTCAATACAATAATTGCACATCATTATCCTAATATAAGGTGAATTATACTACTGCAAACTATATATGCACCATTTTTGCACAGTATGAAAATAAAATATTGAAAAGCAAAGCAGCCTCAAAGGGAAAATAATGGATATGATCAATAATGGATTAATTATTCACATTGTCCTTTTTTCAAACAACAAAACGTGCAGGATAAGTTTGACAAATTCACTGACCTACTTGATGGGAAGTAACAAAAAAGCCTATTACATTATTGCATCTGAACCAGGTGAAGACTGGTGGGTATCAGTACTGTGGTGGCTCTACAATCTGGGTGGCTGAGGATCAAGGATTGGATGGCTGTTGGGAAGGATTTTTAATATGTATGCTATTATGTTAAGTAAGACTCAGCGTTTGTATCAGATAGTTTGTGCCATCTTGGTAAAGGATCCTTGAAGAATAGTCTTATAATGAAATCTACAGTTTTTTCATAGGGTGAGTTAGGAAGTCAGTTCTACAATTTATATTTGAGAGATCCAATTGAGGATCTAGAATTTAAGGAATTCAGCTTTGTTGCAGTTCAGTTTAAGGTAGGCATTAGACATGTTTGCTTGGATTAGGGTGAGCAACGCCTGCTGACAATCCATGTTTGAGTAGACTCAATCACAATGTCCACGCAGAATGCACTTGTGCCACTAAATCACAGCACCAGCGGTGCAACATGCCTATTTCCGCCCATTGGCAGACCTCTGCAGAAAATCGCAGTGGTTTTTTGGTAACTCTGCAGGATTGTGCAGAGTTAAATTATGCAAGTTCCACCCACCCCTACTTTTAATGTGTTAGTTGTTAATTCTTTACAAATTCCTTTTTCATCTTAGTCACAATTTGAAATGCTAGGTAGGTTCCATTGAAGTAGGGGCTAGACAGTGATGAAGCGATAGCCAGTTCACACAGAGTACATAGTGGCTAAGGATAGCAACAGGTATCAGCTCACAGAAGAGGTAAAAACAGCAGAGGCTCCAAGATATGGGTTGTGTGATTGGCACACTTCAATATTTGCATGTAGAAGAGGAGAAATGCTGTCTATGACTCCTTTCCTCTGTGTCTATGTAAACTTTGTATCCGGAAAATTAGGAAAGAGCAACCCATGTGGCACTGGTGACAATCATCTCCACATTGACCGCCTGAATTATTCCTGTTGTGTCTAACATTGATAGATGTTTTTAAGCTATATAACTGTTTTAAATAGCCACATTTTTTATTAAAGAAATTCCATAGGCACAAAAAGTGAGAAAACTGGGGAACACTGCGAGCAAAAGGAATTTTTATATAGCACTTATTAAGTGTATGAACTATCGCTTCCCAGGGTTTGTAGAGTTGCACTTTAGAGTAGAAATAATACATTGAATGTTCTACTTCAACTTTTTTTAAACTTTAAGCGCAGTTATGTAAAGGTACTTTTGAAAGGTATTATGAGCCAAAACAGGCCAATGCTAGAGCAACATCAGAAGGGAACAAGAGGAGCCAAACTATCACCTTTGTAGCATTTAGGACTAGGAAAAGGATAGCATCACACATGGTTGTTGGTGTAATCCAGTTCTTCAAAGTTTCCACAAGATCCCGACCAAAGAAACACTGAAAAGTAGTGCAAAAAAAGCAGCGGTCAAAGTGCATTAAAAAAATACGAGAACTGCGATGCCGCACACAAATGAGTGATCGTGGGGCGGGTCCAAAAGTGTGGCTTAAAAAACGAAATATTCTATAATTATTTTGATCTTTCACCTTCAGGTAACTACATATAAAATAACGCATACCTTAAATTAAAAATTAATTCAAGTTAAGTCTATCAGTTGAAAATGCACTATTGTACATTATGAAACCTCATAATGCAGGGGAAAATAGTGAGCTGTGTATGTTTAGCACTAGGAGATCTGTGACACAAGTACTGTAAATATGTAACGCATTGTAATAATCTGGCATATTGCACACAGCAGAAGATAGGCTGCTAAAAAATGAGCAAAAATGTTTAAGATAAAAAAGGATTTCCACAACATAAATGTTACTAATACCCAGACTTTAAATAGTGACATTTATTTTTATATAACTGTCTTTTAAAAGCACACATTTCACAGCTCAGCTGGTAACTCTCTTGCAATACCACTCAATAAGAATAAATCTCAGAAATCACAAGGTACAGGAAGAGAGTCACTGATACCATGTCTGAGGTGAGTGGAGTATCGATACCTATGGACAATCAATGGCTTTTACTAATGATTAAGGGGGACTCTGACTGGTCCAGATATGTGGGCATTTGGTTGGCTCTTGCAGCGGGGCTAGCTAAGTGAAATATAGCCAGAGGGTGGGGGCGTCCTTACCTCCGACACTGGAAGAATGGATGCGTGACCTTGACTGGTGCCAGCGGGCGGAAAACCGTGTACGAAAGTAGGGTGTGTGTTAAGAAGTGAAAGAAAATATGGACTCCCTGGCAGAGGTACAGGGGAACGTGCATTGGAGATTACGTACACCAGCATAATGGGGTGGAGGGGCACAGTGTTGTGTGACCTGGGTAGTGCTACTAGCTACATGTATTTGTTATGGGGTGCAGGTTCACCGGGAGAAACACTCCCTGGGCTCTCATTGTTTTATGTTCCCTCGGGTCGATTCCTAGCATTGATGTAGAGTATTCACCTTATTGTATGTCACTGCAAGCCATTTATGTGGTGTATGGTCTATTGAGTAATGTTAATAAAAAAGAATTTGAAAAAAATATATATATTAAAACTGCTGATATGCAGATACATACACTTACTCCACTCATTAATAAATGATAAAATATGCTGACGATGTTTTATGAAATGATAACATTTTACCCTAATTAACAAAATCACTTGAGGCAGCTCTTAGCTTAATTGAGCAGGGTAAACAATTAATTTGTTTATTAAAAAAATCATGCATAACCCACCACTGGAAACACGTAGTCTCCTTACAGAACGTGACCTAAAAACAGATGTACTCAAACTTTTATATTAAAACATAGCATAATGCACATTTGTACAATGCTCCTTCAGCCCAGGAGCCTCTGGGCTGACATTTCACTGCAAGACAAACACAGACTCACTCTTGATTCTAGGGTTTGCCCTGCAGTGATTGCTGCTTTCTATTTTTTAATGTGAGGTTCCCCCCGTCACTGCTCTTCTCCCCACATGGCCAACGGCTATATTGCCAACTACAACTATTTAATTGGTTGCAGCAGTGCAGGCGGCAAAATGCCTGTTGAGAAGAGTGATCCAGGTCAAAGTCTGAATAAGAGATGCCTCACTGTTGCCCACTTCATTGGTACCAGGCAGGGCCTGCTTTAGGGCAGTACGACTGGTGCTGCCGTACTGGTCGCTGACCTGTGGAGGGGACACTGACGTCATTGAGAGGGGGTGCTGTGTTTAGCAATAACTTATGATTAGAGAGATGAGGGGCACTTTTGCGCAGTGGTTGTGAGAGAATCCAAGGAGGAGGTCATGGTGGTTGGGGTGCCAAAAATGATTGTCGCACTGGGTGCCACTGGACATTTTTCCTTTTCTGTTAGGTGCCATAAGCACTTAATTCTAACTATGTTTAAAATATATATGAACATGCAAGCCCTCTGGGGAAAAAGAAGATATCAAAGCTGCGGCACATGGCACCATTTAGTACCATGGCAAAGTAAGCTGCCTCATTTTTAAAAATAACATTACGTTTGCTTTGAATCGCTTTGCTATAG
Source organism: Lissotriton vulgaris (assembly GCF_964263255.1). Classification (NCBI taxonomy): domain Eukaryota; kingdom Metazoa; phylum Chordata; class Amphibia; order Caudata; family Salamandridae; genus Lissotriton; species Lissotriton vulgaris. The sequence goes on from NC_141697.1 coordinate 1,131,409,736, forward strand.
AAGCATGTGACTCTGGGGCAAAACACTATTCCTGCACCTATCTTTGTGATGTCCATGAATGGTTAAAGTAACTAAATATGTTTAAAAAAAATAATTATACATGTAATTATATTTATTCAATTGAATAAATACATCAGTGATTACCAACATTTCAAATATATGTATTTTAATACAGGTGTTTTGTAATTATTGCTATTTAAACTTTTTTTATTATATTAGTTACATTTTCGTATAATGGTACATTTTTTAAAAGTGTGTGAAATTGTATTTTGCATTTATAAATTGAAGCTAATAAATATATTTTCCCAAAAATTATATTTTGACCATACCAACCTTTTTTTAAATTCTTATGACATTGGTAAATTTAAGCACATAGTCCAAAGTTTGTTTCACTGCAGTTACCATAGAAAATAAACTCTTCCTCCCAATTGTATTTACCTACCCCAATGTTTGTCAGACTAGAGCTAGAATAGTAAATCTGTCCCCTCCCTAATCATATGCACTGTCTTTGTCCTTGTAGGAGTGATTATGCCTGCATCTCCCCATTACATACACATTCCTCAAGGTTGTAGACTAGAGGTAGAATAGTAAATATGCCCACCCCAATTATATGCATTTACCCCAATGTTTGTAGGACTAGAGTTAGAATAGAAAATAAGCCCATTCCCCAAATATATGCACTTACTCCACTCTTCGTAGAACTGGAGTTAGAATAGTAAATATTTCTCCTCCCTAATTAAACGCGTTTGTAGGAGTAATAATGTCACACCAACTCAAATTTTATACAATTATCTCAAAGTTTGTAGACTGGCATTAGAATAGTACATATTCCTACCCAAATTATACGTATTAAAACCAATATCTGCTGGAATGTAGTTCTTAAAACTCAATATTATTCTACTCTATATTTCGGTAGTAAATAGTGACCTTTTGCAGGTTTTGCATGGCGGTCTTTTGGAATCAATATTTATGTAACTTTAATTAAAAGTATAGGATAATGATATCAGGTCATCGATATTTTACCCTAGATAGTATTTTTGCAGGGCGAAATTGTTATGCTTGGTATTCAGGACTGCAGCCTGTGGAGTCTTGTCCAATGAATTTGCTTGTTTTAATGTGGCTAGTTTTCTAGCCGGGGCGGTCATGCCCAGACGGCAGTGTTGAAACCAGTTATTCTATTGAAAGTGATTTGCTGGTTAACCTGAAGCAGATTTTGTAGTTTTAATACTTTTACCTTAGATTGTTATTTGCTGTCTATATCGATGGAGTCATGTTTTGTTTTAACCTTCACTCTCTGTTCCTTCACTCTGTGTTCGCCGAGTGTATAGTTGTATCATTGTACTGTATGTTTTCATTCACAGCAACTTTTATGGCTTTAAAATAATCGAATAAAGAATTTTTGATGAATGTTGCCTGCAAGGGTCCACTCAGCCAACAGATCAGACTTGACTAAACACTCCCTCAGTTAATCCTCTCAAAATGCACTCTTACTAATGAGGATACAGATCAAGCAGCACACTACATGGGTTGAAGTACAGTTCAAACATCTTACAGAAATAGATTATCTGGGTGTTGAGGTACCTTTTCCAATGCTGGCTGCAAGGACAGTTGTCAGGTGATGAATGTGAGACCCCCCAGCTCAGAAATCTCATGAAGACGAATGGCAGATCGAAGTGCATATCTGCAGAAAATAATCTGAAAGTTGAAATGCTGCAAAGGGAATGCTCTCTAAATGATGAAATGTGCCTTCTGCAAATGTTGTTTTCAGGCAGGGATAGTTAATATGGTAATATTCGTGTTAGAGGGGTGCCTGTTCTTTGAATGAGCCTGGCAGCATGTGTTTTCATTTGTGCATCTCCACAAGCCAGCATTAAGGATTTGCTTCTATTCATAGCCCACGGCTCTCTTTTGACTGCCACCGACAGACCTCCGATGCAAGCTGGATCTGTGCCCGGCTGACAGACAGCTCATTTTTCCTGTGCGAGCCCTTGTTTCCTGGGTTGTAGTCACTCAGGAGATTGGGCTCCACTGAGCCCTCTGTTGCTTTCTTACTGTGTCGTAAATCTTTATTTCACATCCTGGTTTTCATAAAAAGCATATGCGCAGCAATACATCAACTTTTATACCGTTGAATCATAAATAATTAAAGGAATGGAAAAGTATACAACTAATCTAATATTTTTGCCCGTTGCTGTTAATTAGCCTTGTTTCTTTTACTGCAATGATATGTACAGCTATTACACAGTACATTACACTATCTCCTCCCAGTGTCTCACACCAATCATTATTTCATTATGAGAATACTCTGCATAAAATGTAAAGGGGCCATGCGGTGAATGATGTCTAAGGGTGGGCGTAAAATCCGTTTCGCTGGTGAATTTGCGAATCTCGCGAAATCGCGGTAAAATCCGCGAATCAGCGGGGACGAATTTTCAGCCAAGCAAGGGTTACAGCAGCAGGTGCAAAAGTTGAACCTAATTTCTTTGTAACCTTTTACAAAAGGGTTACAAACAAATTAACTTCAACTTGGACACCTGCTGCTAATTGCTTCCTGGCGCCTCGTTATCTACTTGTAACTATTCTCTGACCCTGCTCTGACCCTTGAAGCAGGGTCAGAGAATAGTTACAAGTAGGCAACGACACCCCTGTCCAAGGAATTAAACCTCATCAGGAAGCACTTACAGATATAAAAAACAGCAAGAAGGGAGAGGATGGCAAATACACCCATTTTGAGTTGCCAGGAGGGGTTAAACTAAAAGAGACCTTTACAGCACAATTTTCATATGCATTTTGCTAAAAATAGAAAGCTGTGTGTTCTGTAGGGGCAACTCAGGAGTCTGACCCTTCAGAGATCCGGCCTCTCTTTCTTTCTCTCGTTCTCTCTCTCCCTCTCTCTTTCCCTCTCTTTCTCTCTCTTTCTATCTATCTATCTATCTATCTATCTATCTATCTATCTATCTATCTATCTATCTATCTATCTATCTATCTCTCTCTCCCTCTCCCATAAACGACTGCATGGGTAACTTCGCTATGCAAGCGGCTCGCGAAGACGCAAAAGCCCAGTGAACACGCAAAAAACCCTGCGAACACGCAAAAACCCCGCGAACACGCAAAAAAACAAAAATCTGCAAATTCGCACAAATTCGCAAATTTTGCGGATCGCGAATTCGCAAATCCGCAAATTCTCGGATCGCGAATTCGCAAAATTCGCCCATGCTTAATGATGTCACGATACACCTCAGAAGGCAAGCAGGTGCCATCAAATAAAGCAACATTCTGGAATGCCTGTTTTTTGTGATTGTGAAAAATGTTTATTCCTACAATGAATGGACCTTCCAAGACCCTTTTCGTGGGTCATATGTGTCTTCCCCGCATCACCCACTCTTATGGAGGAAAAACTAACTCCAAAGACTGGATAACAGAACGTTTTCGACCGGCATTAATGGATGTTTTTAATGCCTACTGAGGCAGGGCTTGGTGCAAACACATTTTATTATGGAAGCGGCTTTCTAGGGGTGGTAATGTTGCAGTAATATTTTTGCATATTTATTGTTCTTTACTTTTTTGTGGTGGTAATGTTTTGTGTTGGTTTTTGTGCTGTTATGTTTTCGAATAGCATTGTTGCATTGTGTTATTTGTGCGTTTGTACTGTGGTTGCTGTTCTGCATGCTGTTTTGACTGTCGGTTGTGCCTTATTATGTTTTTATTGTGTTGTTATTTTTAATTTATGCAATGTTACTGTGCTGTATTGTTGCTGTCACAAAATCCTACATTTCCAGTGAAAAGCAGCACATTCCTTTAGCGTTCCCTTTTCAAATCACCATATATCACTGTCTACAGTGGTAAAATACCACTGCTCCAGCTCTTCATTTATTGAAGACACCAGTCAGCCCAAAACTGTGGCAGAGACTTGTATTAAATTAGGATACTCAATGCTCAATTTGGGTGATACGGCCCTAGAACTTCCTTCTCGTGCTCTTTGATCCAAATCCAAGCATCATCTGCTAACTCCCAGATTCAGGCAAGACTGCAGGGGGAGCTGAACCATTCCAGTTTAGCTCAGATGTTATGGGATGCCCTTCCATATAACATCAGGAAATATTGAATCACCTTACATTTAGGCAGTGACATAACACAACTTGAGGGCCCCCCTGCAGAGTACATGGAGGGGACCCCCTTGCTCCGCATCCAGTGAGGTGCTCTCAGGCCAGGGGCTGCTGCCCGTGCACAGTGCCTGTAACACAGGGCTCCCAACACCACAGGGGCTGCGGGGGCTACTGCTGTGCCAATGCACTTAGAAACTATTTTAAAGGTACTTTTTTCCTAGTAATCTCTGTCTTCTGAAGCTTGTTTTGAGCAACATTCACTATCCTAGTGGATTAACATGTATGTAGCATGTGAATGTGTGCTTTATAAGTATTTCTTCACTCATTCTTTCATGACTTCACACCTCACTGACAGTAGCAAATTTAAGAGGACAAGAGGTTTGACAAAATAGTGTGCATATATGATAATGACACCTTGGAGAAGGCATTGTTCAATTTCCCTCACCCCATAGAGAGGATTACATTGAACTAAAAGTACATTAAATTGTCTGCATTAGGGGTGTTGTGTCGTCATCTGAAATCTTTCCTTCAGAAATGTGCTAACTGGTCCTATTGTTGCTATTGCATGATTAATGCGGATTTTTAGATTCATACACCAAACCTATTCAATGCCAGAATGAATACCATCTTTCATTTAGGTTTTACCCACAGATCTATTCGCAGTCACTATGGTTCTATTGTGAGCTCCATATAAAATTGTCTAGGGGTAGCAGAAGTGACATCACATACTCTATGACCATAATGACATCACAGGAAGTGACAGCATATGGCCCTTGACCCAGATGTTTTCCAAGAAGGTATATCACATAAAGTTAATATCACACACACTCTTTTACACTCCTTTACACTAATTCTTATTTTCTTTCGCACTCACACACTTGCATTCGCTCTTAGTCCCACTCATAGTCACAAACTGACTGACACTCAGACCCAGGTTTAATAATGCTTTGCCCTGTTTGCCGCACTTGTATGGCACAAACCCGGCACAAAGTGTTAGAGAAGGATTTACTGTCCAACGCAAATCATGATTTGCATTGGATAGTATCCCTGGGTAAAGCAAAATGGTGATATACTCTGTTTTGTAATTTTACGTCAAGGGAGAATTCCATGGGTGGATTCCTTGTTGCATGCGTTAAGAGGAGAACTGTTTTCATTTCTCTGAATTTTTTCATTTTGCATGTCTGCTGCATTGTACAGCACACATGCAAAGTGGGAAAGCCTTAAAGCATTGCATTTGTACTGAAGGGACTCCTTCAGGTATAAGAGCTATGCTTCAGAAAGTGTGTGCCTCATTGCACTATGGGGCAAGGTTGTGTCCATAGGTGCGTAGCAACCAAAACTGCTCCAGCCCACAGAGAGAGAAAAAATTTGCCATATCTTAGAAGATATTTTGATTTTTTTTCTAGGCAGTGCAGCAAAGTTGGTGCAGCCTTACCTTGTGTAAAAGAGTAAACCTGGGCCTCCATCTCACTCATTACCTGTGACTAACTCTCACTCACACACACATGGTCACACATACACATGTGCAGTTTCACATAAACACACTCTCACTTGCATACAAGTACACAACATAAAATAAAACTGTTTTACATACCATATCTTCCACTTCATTTTTTTATTACACTAATAGTGAATAATAGAATAATATTCCTTATTAGAATTATGAAAAATGGGCAGCAAATAAGGAATACAGAGCTGGACCTATGCGCTTGGAACTGATTTGACCACCTCTGAGTCCAGGGGTCGCAAATGCAAAGCCTGGGGTTACAAGGGGCAAGCCGGGTGTTGCAGCTGCAACGCCTGGTGACCGCTAGACAAATATATTCATGTGTGTGTGTGTGCGCGCGCATGAATGTATAAGCATTTATAAGTGTGAGAATATATGCATATTGTTTTAAAACCATCTAGCATCTTGTACATTGTTTTGTGTATCCCAGATCTGTTTCTTTTGAAATATCTCTAGATTATGTTATCTACCCATCGTATATCGTCTATATAAATCTAGAATAATTTTAGTGTAATAAGATTATTCACCACCTAATTTCAATTGCATATTTTTTCTGTTGAGATCCTTTTGATTAACATGGCAATTCAGACATGCTAGGTTCTGGATTGTGAGAAATGGGGTTGTTGGTTGACTGAGGTGTAAACCCTGGTCAAACAACAGCCACAATCCCTTGCAGAATGACCCACACAAAGTCACTAAACTAACCTTTGCTTAACCCTGGGTAGCTCAGAACAAAAAGCATTCAGGCTTAACTGAGAGGCAATGTGTAAAGTATTTATGCAGCACACAAACAGAAATAAAGTGAAAACACAATACAAGAAAAATCCAAAATGGCAAAAGCAGTAGAACCAGAGTTATGAATTTCTTATATTTTTAGTGAAAACTATTGCGTAAAAGATCAAGTCACCAACAGCGGACATCTATTCACGACAGACCTGGTCATAATCTTAAAATAATCAAAAAATATGATGGAGCGAGGTTTTGGTTACAAGCAGTGGATTGGACCTGATCATTGCTTACCTTCGGACTTCAAAAAATCCTCGAGAAAAATGTTCTGAGAAGGTAAAGTCCAATGGAACAAGGCTGCAGAAGGTGTCCAGAGAGGGGGCATTGTTGCTGGATAGCTATAAGTCGAAGCCGCAGAGATGATTTCTACATTTGGACCTAATCTCTGAAATGGAAGTCGAAAATCTCCAGCAGGACGAGTCAGAGGGCTATAGCCTAGGACAGTTCCACAGCCGGGTACACCTTTGGCATTGGACCGCTGAAACAGATTTGCTGCTGTGGAGGAGAACATAGCTGGAGAAGCCGTGAAGTCAAAGTCAATCTCACTGATGTTGTACCTCGGGCAGGTAGACGAGCAGATTGGTCCTGGTCTCCTCCTAGTTCTCAGGGAAGTTTCTAACCCAAACCATCAGTTTTGAGATTGGCCATCTGGGCAACTTTACCACCACTTCGCACCACTTCCAATGGTCCAGGAGTGGAGGAGCACCACTTGAAGGATCATGAATCACACAGGTTTGGCCAGGCGTGGTCTCAAGATGGAGGAAGCATTTTGTGTCCTTTGGCTCTGAACAGGAGGCCAGCAAACTAGCCTTGTGAGTAATTCTGGAGGTCCTCGGACAGTTGAAGATCCAGTTCTTGTCCCCAGGCAAAAGATAGCAGAGCAGTAAGACAAACAATCCAGAAATTCAGCTGTGCAGCAATCTTCTAGATTAGAAATCTAGCAGAGTAGCATGTCCAGAAGTGTACTGAAGAGTTGGTATCCAAGGCCCCTCTTTATATATCCTGGTGCTTTTGTTCTGGAAGGTGGGAGAAGGTTCTAGACAATGACTTTGAAGTGCATGACAATTCCTGCCTCCCCTGCCATGGCTCCAAGCCGGCTGTAGTGGCAATGTGAAATTGTTATGCCCTTTGTGTGAAAGCAGAGCAAAGGCTATTTAGTTGCAAGTGAGGCTGTGCTCAACTCTGTCCCTCCATCCTGCCAGCAAATGGCACTTTGAGGTACACCTAATCCCTCCAATGTGTGCCTGTCTGGAGGGAATTCACAAGTCTAACTGTCGATTACACCTAGGCATGTGACCCAGACCAGGCTACAGGTACAAACTGGCAAAGGGCAGAACAATGGCAATATTCTAAAAGGCAGTTCAGGCTGCACTGCTCCCATGGGAAGAAGGGTCAATAATGATTTGCATATGGCTGGGTTTAAACTGGAATGGCATGGGAAGCAAAAAAAATAAGGATTTAGGCCCAGATCTCTTTACTTGGGTGAATGTTTAATATTGTTCAGCGTTTTGTCCATCAGTTGTTCTTTTTGAAACTTTCTAAAAGTAGGATTTTAAGATTGTGATCAATAACCTGACTTTACGATTAAATAGGGCTCTTTACCACAATTTTAAAGACACAGAACATGGAATAGGTATCAGCTCCCATTTGGAAATTACTGCTTATTAAATGTAATAAGGAATCCCCAATGTTATCTAATGGAAGGGGTAGACCTCACAGTAGTATAAAACAAATTTGGATTTTTGTCACTACCAGGTTATGTAGAACTTAAAAGTACATATCCAATCTTTTAATTACACAGCACCCTGCCCTATGAACTACCTAGGGACTACCATAGGAGTGACTTATATGTAATAAAATGGGAATTTAAATATGCCAAGTGGGTATAAGCCAATTTTACCATACTATGGGGCGAGAGCATAAGCACCTTAGCACTGGTTAGCAGTGATAAAGTGCACAGAGTGTGAAGACCAACCAAAACGAATTCAACAAAAGGTGGAGAGTGAAGAAAAAAGGTTTGTGTTTGACCCTGCAGAGAGGGCCATGTCCAATATGGATGAGCAAGCTTCTCATTTGCAGAATAAGGCAAACCTTTGACTCACTGTGAAAGGCTCATATGTTTGGGTACTAAACCTCTCCTCAACACCCTTCCCTAGTCTGAATTTATAATAACGGCAGATGTAAAAAATAGGTACAGTGTGGATGTTGTGCAAGTATGCTCTACACGTCAAGCTTTTCATTCCTGTAGGATCTTAAAGAAAATAGGGTAATATAACCTTTGATATAACCTTTGAGCATAACAGGTACTAATAAGTACTAGATCTATATTACTGTGCATAAACATAATTTGTGAGGTAGAAAATATTTTTTATTTTAAACATAAATAGGCATGGTGTACTTTACAATGGTAACCGTGGTTGGATGCTGTTGCACATCCTAACACAGTTGCAGTAATTGAGAACATTGAACAATTTAAGGGATAAAGTACCCCCTTCTGTTCATTCTAAGGATATTGCAAGTCACTCTGGATTTCCATAAACATAGAGAGGAAGTATGCTGAAGGCCACGTTCCTTTATAAGGTTATGGAACTCCAAGGAGACTTGCAATATCCTTGTCATGTATGCCAAGGGGTACTTTATCCCATATAATACATGGTCACACCATCACCTTCCCCATAAACCACATAAAACCTTGGTGCATATCTGTTTCATATGAAAGAGCAAGCATGTTTTCAAACATGAGGAATAAACATATAACCTCTAGTGCAAAATACAAAACATGAAACAGTGAATATCAGAAACAGTTCAATACAAGTCAGGTTTTAGAAAAAGAAAACAAAAGCTGCAGTAGCTCGGAATGTGTAGAAACATGCAGAAAGATTAAAACTTTTCTCTAAGGAGTGCAACAAATAAATATATTCTCCGTACTTGTCTTTGTAAGCTTTTAATATAGAGCAGAAGAAAGAAAAGCAACATTCATTTTCCACTGCTTCAAACAGCTGCTTCAATTAAACTCTGTGACTTGACCTGCCTTTCACCTTGGGTTCTGGCTCTGGCAGCAGGAACTGTGATGTCAGAACGTGGCTGTATCCTATATACACGTGGGTTCTCAATCTAGTGCAGCATCTTGCTACTGTAGATTCCAAAAAAAAGTGTCCAACCATTTACACCTGAAGTAACCAGTGAATGGAAGCACACCGTCTGATTATATATACACACACATCAGAAGTACATGATCCAAACGGTAGTAAATGGTCATTTGACATTTTATTCATGCAAAGATCTTTGTTACAGCTCAAATCTTTGTACAAACACATTGGTGAGATTAACCAATCTGGGAGCCAGCCACGTGTTTTGTCCCTCCCAAATGAGTTATAATAAACCAGCTCGAGGGTTACACAAAGTGTTTCGCACAGAATAGTGTACATTTTGGCATTTGATAGTGGATATAGAGCAAAAGTGTGTACTCGGCCTGGCCAAGAGCATTCGATGCATGAAGCACGGCGGAAATGTGTTGATCTGACAGAGGTAGTCAGGAACTATTGATGGACTATCAGGGAACATAATGAGTATTAGTGTTATATGGTGGTGTAACATCAGGGAGCAGGTAGTAGCCTGTAATATGCATGAAAGGTAAATGCTCAGGAAGTTACAATAATTGACAAAGATGTTTGTTACTAGCTAGCCAATAATTTTAGAATTAGAGTTGGCTCTGTCTGCAACTGCTTATTGGCGGAGTACATTTCTGCGGTGGCAGGCCTCCGGGTAGTTACGCGCTATATAAGTGCAATTTTCATTTCATTTCATTTCATCATGACTGCCCGACTTCACTGACGACAAAGTAACTGAAAAGGATTCTTCTGACCTCTTTTTAAATGGTTTGATACCAGGGGCTACTTGCAAATGTGAGAATTGGTTTCAGATTTTAGGGCACGCTTAGATCTACTTATGGACATCTCAGCATGGAATTTCTTTGCTATGTTGAGCGTGTTAGCCACATGTGTTGGTGAAGTGTTATTCTGGGGTTCTAAGGCAAATGACTTTGTAGACTCTTCGAGTTCCCTTAAAGATTGAATTTGCTTTGGGTCTACCGTGTAAGAGCATCATTTTAGATGTATGTGTGTATTTGCATTAGCGTCATGATACAGAGTACTTGTGCATATTTGCCAGACTTCTTTGAATTTTGAACAGCGGCAGCTCCTCCACAAGAGCAGAGGAGTGTTGCTCCACATGCTACGAGTGCAGCAGGCAAATACACAAAAATATAACAGCATAAAAATACGTAGGCTGGGGACGGGGCTGAATCCTCCTATTGCAGGATTACTGCTGCCCATTTGAGTGCACATGTTGAGTTAGCCGGCTGGCTACATATGGCCAGCCCAACATGCGCACGGTAGACCCAGCAATCACATAGGGGGGATTGCTGACAAAGGCCCCAGACTCACAACGAGTATGGGGATAGCCTGCTCCCATCAATCTTGGAGCTGCTCTCAACTGATGAGAGTCATTCCAGGATTGGTTGGAATTGTGTTCCACTGACCAGGAAGGAAGTCCTTCCCTTCCCGCTCGGTGACACCGGGAGAAGTGCAGCAGTTATGGTGAGTTTGGTGCGATCGCGCCCCACAATATTTTGTAACTGGTAGCCGGCACTGATTTTGAGCACATTTATCTGAGTGGAATAAATATGTCATGTCATGCTTAGTAGCAGAGTAAAGATACTAACTAGTGATACACAAACGTGGCCAACATAGTTGCATCACATGCTCCCTTCTGCATTGCAAAGATACCAACTAGTGATACTCAAACCTTGCAATAGCTCAACATTCTGCAAAGCCCCTTTGGCATCCATTAAACTCTAAAAATATGTATTTCTGCCTCATTCTGTAAAATATCAGGGTACCGTAAAATCATTTTGTACAAGGCAAATTGTTTACGCAGTGCTTCACATGAGAGTGAACTTGTAAATAACTCTCAGAGGAGGCAGAAAAGGGACCTGAGATCCTACTGAACTACATGACTTGCCCTGGATCCAATGGTTTGGTCGAGTGTGTTTGTACAAACTAAACCTCATGGCTCTTGATTCGAATTCTCAAAATGTGTCTATTGGAAAGGGGCGACCACTCGGTCCCCCCGAACATATGGTTGGGGCCCCGCATCCTCCCGGGAAACCATTTTGGGCGGGGGGTGTGTCACGGCTGGTATGCCCGGGGCGCGCCTTTTCCCGCCCAAGAAGGGTTGTCCTAGACACCTACACCGATGGCCACGCCCAGTAGGCGTACCGGCGGAGGGTTCACGCCCTCCCGAAGAGGAATAAAGAGAGCGGGAATCTGAAGAAGAATCCTCTTGTTCCTGTGCTTGGAAGCTGCACCCACTCTTTGCACGTGAGCCCTCGACGGAACAAGGAGCAATTTTGAGAACTTGTAATTCTTGTGTTTCTCTTTCAGCGACTTCGAGGCCTTGTCGATCAATTTTGGATCGGGTATCCGAAAACAATGTCTGGCAAGAAGGCAGGAAGGAAGCCCGAAACTGACCAGGTGCTTCGCATGTTGGTAAGCAGAATGGCGAAGATCGAACGGAACGTTGTTATGGTCCCGGCGCTTGGCCGAGATATGGCGAACATGAAGAAGCAGATGGCTGCAATGAACAATCCGGGTATACCAAAAAAGGTAATAGGGCCGGCATTGCCAAGAGTTGTCCCTGAGGGTAGGGGTAAACGGGTCTGGAATAGGGCAGCAGGGGGGGAGGTTCCGGTCCCCGAAGTACCCCCGGCGACCCCTGCCATTCCAGTAGAGTTCCCGGTACCAATCCCTGACGCAGGTCAACCAATTCCGGTTGTGGTGACGCCCGCCAACGAGGAAGACATGCCTCCCAAATTAGCCACCCAGTTGGCCGCATGGCTCGGCAAAAAGACAGGGGGTGCTAAGGCGCCCGGAGACACGGCCGAAGAGGCCAGGTTACTAATACAGCAGTTGCGGCAGACGCGAGATGCCGCAAAGTCGAATCTCCCTTTTGTCCCCCCACAGGTGACCCCGGAAGGACCGGCAGCTGGCGTCGAAAAAACAGCGGGAACGTCAACGGAGCCGGGTAAGCAGGCATTGCCGATTGCGGGGGGGCTCTTTGCCCTCAAGACGGGAGAAAGTGGTCCAACATATCCCGTTGGCCACGAAAGAATTGATATGGGCTGACAAATATGTAAATATGTTTTCTCTGTTGACTGACCATCGTGAGATGGAGTACGCTAAGGCGCAGAAAGATTTGTGGCACCTGAGTGTCTGGCGAGCCAAGATGGCGGGATTCAGGGTGGATGAGACAATCACAAATTGGGCCAAGGCCTTTGCGATGTTTACTGCAATTATGGGGGAACGTAAGCCCGAGGTTTTGCCTGAATTGTCTTGCTATCAGGCCCGGATAATGGATTTTTATGAAACATCCGAAGGCAATGAGTGGATGGGGTATGATATGAAATTCCGTAAGGCCAAGGAGTACGATGCATCCCTGACGTGGGATTGTCTCGACTCGGTATCTTGGCAGAAACAACTCCTGCCGGGCGCAACGAAGACGTCCTCGGCAGGCGGAAATGGGTCGGGGTTTTCCCGCCAACAGCCCGCGGTGCCCTTTCGAGCGGGCCCCGGTGGCGACCACCAAGCAAGGACTGGTGGGAATGGGGGAAAGAGAGGGGTCTGTTGGAGCTTTAACAGGGGCAACTGCACCAGACCACAAGGGACATGTAAGTTCAGACATGCGTGTGCAGGGTGCGGGAATTCCTCACACCCCGAGAGTTCGTGCAGATCCAAGAATGGCGGGTCGGGAGGTAGAGGAGGGTCCAAACAGGACTGAGGGGGACCACTGTGTACCATTACCCACCCCGTCGATATCATGGCAATGATCCCCTGGCTAAACGAATACCCTGATCATGTCTCCGCTGGGGTGTTGAGGAATGGATTCTTATATGGTTTCCGCATCCCGGCGGGGAATTTTCGTGGGGAATCACTATGTAAAAACCAACTATCGGTTCAGCATAACCCAGCGGTGGTAGAGAGGAAGATTGCAAAAGAAGTTACCCTGGGGCGGGTTGCAGGCCCATATGGGCACCCGCCAGTATCAAATTTCATATGTTCCCCGTTAGGAGTGGTCCCCAAGACAGACCCCGGGGAATTTAGGCTGATCCATAACTTGTCGGCTCCGAAGGGTCGTTCGGTAAATGATGCGATTGACCCGGGAGTTTGTTCGGTGCGGTACGCATCCTTCGATGATGCCGTCACCATGTTGAATCGCCTGGGCCCCGGAGCGCTGATGGCGAAGTCAGATATCGAGTCGGCGTTCCGGTTGGTCCCGGTACACCCACAGGATCAGCATCTGTTAGGCTTTGTGTTCCAGGGACGTTACTACATGGATAGATGTATGCCAATGGGTTGCTCCATTTCTTGTGCTCACTTTGAGAAATTCAGCTGTTTTTTGGAATGGGCATTCACCAAAGCCACTGGGCATAGTCATGTTATGCATTACTTAGACGATTTTCTGTTCTTGGGGGCAGCCGGCGACACAACATGTGCGCAGGCGTTACAGGATTTTTGCATCCTCATGAAGGAATTCGGAGTGCCATTGGCACCAGGTAAGACGGTTGGACCAGCTACTTCACTGGAGTTTCTGGGAATTGAACTAGATTCTGTGGAGGGATGTTTCCGTTTGCCGGTAGGGAAAGTAGCGAAATTCAGGGCTTCCCTGGAACTGTGCCTTAGTAAGGAGAAGGTGACCCTGCATCAGTTACAATAAGCAGTGGGTCAGCTTAACTTTGCCCTGAGAGTAATACCAATGGCCCGCCCCTTTTCCCGCTCTATTGCACAGGCTATGGTTGGTCTCAAGGAAGGACACCACCGCACGAGACTGTCTGCAGAGGTTCGCCAGGACATGCGCATCTGGTCGGCATTTCTGGCGGACTTCAACGGTCGAGTGGTATGGAGCAAGCCACCAGCGTCTTCGGACGAGCTAGGTTTGTGAACAGACTCGGCGGGGAGCGTGGGTTTTGGCGCCATCTTGGGCAATCGATGGTCGGCGCAAACATGGCCGTGGTGGCACACCAACGGTCTCACAAATAACATTGGGTTCCTGGAGCTCTTCCCTATTTTGGTGGCTCTCATGGCATGGCCGGACGAGTTCAGAGATCGCTCTGTGGTATTTTTGTCCGACAATATGACTGTTGTAGAATGTATAAATAATCAGGCAGCACGCTGCAAGTGGATATTGAGATTGTTGAAGGAAATTGTACTACTTTGCATGAGACTGAATGTGCAGTTCAGGGCAAAACACGTGCCGGGTGTATTGAATCATGCGGCTGATGCACTCTCTTGTTCACATATGCAGGCGTTCAGGGGTTATCTACCTACAGCGGACCTAGCGGCAGCACGATTCCCCGAAGTACTCTGGCTACTCAGGGCCCCGGATTACAAGACCGCGTGGCAGAAAACTTAGCCCCCAGGACGAGGAAGGCATACGAAGGAGCGTTTCGTTCCTATTGTGCATTTTTGGGTCCGGCAGGGGAGCAGAATTGGGGTCAGGAGGACTCCTTCCTAAAGTTTCTGGTTGCATTACACAGGGAAGGCCGATCAGTGGCAACGGCCAATAGGCACCGGGCGGCCGTTTCATTCATGGCGCAGGTGCATGGCATCAAAGACCCGACAACTTCCTTTTTGGTAAAGAAAGCCCTTCGTGGCTGGCAACGCCTCGAGGGTCGTAGAGTAGACGAGAGGCGCCCGATCGGGTTGGAAAGGTTGTCCCTGCTTATGTCGATACTAACCACGACATGCTCCTCCCATTTCGAAGCAGTCTTGATCCGGGTCGTTTTCGCATTAGCGTTCCATGGGGCTATGCGGGTGAGCGAACTGGTCGCAAAGAATAAGAAGGATGTGGAGGGGGGTCTGTGTCGGGATCACATCATGATCAGGGGTGATTCCATGGTAATCACAATAGCTAAGTCCAAGACTGATCAAAGAGCTATGGGGGACAGTGTTGCTGTCCAGCGCATGCGAGGGTCCCCCATGTGCCCGATAATGTGCATCGAGGAATACTTGGCGCTGAGGGCGGATACATGGGGTGGGAGTTTGCTGAGACACATCGATGCCACCCCACTGATGAGGTTTCAGTTTCAGAGGGTGCTAACAATGGCAATCGCAGCGGCGGGCTTGGACCCGAGAGAGTTTGAGACCCACTCCTTCAGGATAGGGGCTGCTACTGAGGCTACAGCCAGGGGTCAGAATGCGGAAGAGGTGAAACTGTTAGGACGATGGTCCTCGGACTGTTTTAAAAGGTATGTGCGGTTGCACATGTTGTGAAGTCAAGTTACATGCACTCACGCTTCTTGTCTTCTGTTTAATTTACAGTTTCGCGAGCATGTTATGCGGGGCGGAATTTGCAGTCGACCCGGCACCAGGGAATCAGCGGTCAGAGATCACCGGCTGAGGAGAGAGAGGTGTGGGTCGTGGGCCACTCATACGTGAGGCGGGCCGGGGACGTATTCAAAGCAGGTGACGCAACTCACGCAGCTGGGGAATACGGGTACAGAGTGACCTTCCACAGAAGGGGCGGGCTCTGTATTGACCAGTTCGAATCTTTTCTCGAGGGACTCTTAGGGCGGCAGAGGTCACCGCCATCTGTAATCATAGTACACCTGGGGGGCAATTACATGGTGACACTCGGTAGGCGAGTATTACTCGAGCGAGTTTTGTCCACCGTTAGCTGGCTGGCGAAAAGAATCCCTGGGTGCACGATTGCATGGTCCCACATGATTCCCAGGAAAGTGTGGCGGGGGGCCTTTCGGTATCGGCACTGAACCATTCAGTAAAGAAGGTCAACAACAAGATTGGTAGGTTGTTTCGCTCGGCGCAGTTGCACAGTATTCCGCATGGGTGTATTCGGGGTGACCACATGTATCTAGATGATGAGGTTCACTTATCCCGGGAGGGGAATGTCTTACTCATAGGAGACTTCATAGCTTGGCTAAGGGGTTTGAGGAAGCATGACCTTTAGGAGGAGTTGTGGGGGGGCCGGATAGCCGGTCAACTATCCGGCCTGTGGCGGTAAGGTCATGATCGGTGAGCAGTAATTTCAAGGTCCCTAGAGGGGGGCGCCACCCACTATGGATGGGAGCGCCCAGGGGGAGGCGGCCATTGGCCCCTCCCACGGGGAGGCGGCACCCACTAACTATGGGTCGCCTAGGGGAGGACGGCCATAGGCCCCTTCCAGGGGAGGAGGCGGCTATATGCCCCTCCTACGAATTTCCCGGGGCCCGGATATCCGCGACGGCGGATGTGATAGACAGTGTGGGGTGGGGGGGGAGTCCACGCTGCCTTCTTACAGACACCTCACACGGGTCCTCGGACAACCTTTAAGATGGCGTCGAGTTTAAATGGGGGGCCCCCAACAAGACAAGGGAAATTGGAGTTGGCACAGAGGGTACAGTCCTCTGCGCGGCCGCCACTCACACCGTGAGGGCAAGAGTTTTGGTAGTAGGGATCTGACACCGGTTGCGACCTTGCCGTTGACCCGTAATGCTAGGTTGTACAATTTTAATTTAGAAAGTATGATTTGCAGGATGTTAGACTCGGCTAGGAAAACCTTTGTATTAGAGACTTGTTAAGGTTAGCCAATGGACATGTCTGCATCGGAATGTAAATGAAAATTGTACATGATATGAAACTTTTATTTAATGTTTTAATTTTGTTTCATATTTTAATAAATACGGCCGGGAGGGTAACTCCCTCCCGCCTTCCAAAAGTTCAGAACTGCGTCCGTCTTCCCATCCTTGGGGATTGTGTTGGGAGGGGGTGACAGGCATCCCGGCCATATGGAAAGGGGCGACCACTCGGTCCCCCCGAACATATGGTTGGGGGCCCGGATCCTCCCGGGAAACCATTTTGGGCGGGGGGCGTGTCACGGCTGGCATGCCCGAAGCGGCGTAGCCGAGGCGCACCTTTTCCCGCCCAAGAAGGGTTGTCCTAGACACCTACACCGATGGCCACACCCAGTAGGCGTACCGGCGGAGGGTTCACGCCCTCCCGAAGAGGAATAAAGAGAGCAGGAATCCGAAGAAGAATCCTCTTGTTCCTGTGCTTGGAAGCTGCACCCACTCGTTGCACGTGAGCCCTCGACGGAACAAGGAGCAATTTTGACCCACCCACCAGCCCCTTATGGCAATATTAGTTCTGCAATAAAGTCTTTTTCTCTGATAACACCTTCTTCCATCTGTTTAGCGGCATATGAAGGTCTATTTTAATGTTATGACTTCTGTGTCTGAAGGTACTGTTTTTCTTGTCGAATAAACAAATGTTTCAAGTAGACGAGGATGTTTTTTCTCCCTTAATAGGTAACCAAATGTCGTATTTATTTTTTGGTTGGGCGGTAAGGTCATGATCGGTGAGCAGTAATTTCAAGGTCCCTAGAGGGGGGCGCCACCCACTATGGATGGGAGCGCCCGGGGGGAGGCGGCCATTGGCCCCTCCCACGGGGAGGTGGCACCCACTAACTATGGGTCACCTAGGGGAGGACGGCCATAGGCCCCTTCCAGGGGAGGAGGCGGCTATATGCCCCTCCTACGAATTTCCCGGGGCCCGGATATCCGCGACGGCGGATGTGATAGACAGTGTGGGGTGGGGGGGGGAGTCCACGCTGCCTTCTTACAGACACCTCACACGGGTCCTCGGACGACCTTTAAGATGGCGTTGAGTTTAAATGGGGGGCCCCCAACAAGACAAGGGAAATTGGAGTTGGCACAGAGGGTACAGTCCTCTGCGCGGCCGCCACTCACACCGTGAGGGCAAGAGTTTTGGTAGTAGGGATCTGACACCGGTTGCAACCTTGCCGTTGGCCCGTAATGCTAGGGTGTACAATTTTAATTTAGAAAGTATGATTTGCAGGATGTTAGACTCGGCTAGGAAAACCTTTGTATTAGAGACTTGTTAAGGTTAGCCAATGGACATGTCTGCATCGGAATGTAAATGAAAATTGTACATGATATGAAACTTTTATTTAATGTTTTAATTTTGTTTCACATTTTAATAAATACGGCCGGGAGGGTAACTCCCTCCCGCCTTCCAAAAGTTCAGAACTGCGTCCGTCTTCCCATCCTGGGGGATTGTGTTGGGAGGGGGTGACAGGCATCCCGGCCATATCGAATTTACCTTCTTCCTAATATGACGTTCTTGTTGCCAGTTACATCTTTCTCTTTAAAAATGCAAATAATTTGTATTTATAACTCGGATGTTGATTCCACCTGACCACCTACAACTGACGATTATTGGATACAGATAGTAGCATATGGGTTTCTGAACATTAGATGAGCTACTTTCAGGTCAAAGTTGCATCTTAGAATTGGTTTTGAGGGGGGGGGCAGAACTGTGTTTATGGGCTTCACGTCGAATTTTTGTTTTTCGTGAAAAATATTCCTTGCCCTTTCTATTGAACCTAGCACCATTATGTACAAACGATATACCACAAGTGGGTCCTGAAAATGTCATTTGTAACTGGAAATGTAATGTTTCTGAAAAAAAGGGTAGCCTGAAGTAAAGAGACAGATTTTTTACAAGGAGCTGATTATCCAAATTAGTTGATTTTTGTGAAGGCTCTGCTCTTGTTTAAGTAACGAATCCTAAATTAAAAGTGTAGTTCTGTTCCTGCTCCTGTCTCAGTGCGGTTTAATGCCCATCGACTCCTTAGCTAAGATACGTGGTATGCCCTCAAATGGAGTTTGACAATATCTGTCCATGATCAGTCAGGGCATCTGAACTGATAGCATAGCAAGGCTGCTTGGGAGGATATATAATGAAAGCAGCAGACTAAATACTCAGATGATTAACCATCCATAAGTGACAAGATAGGCAGAGCACACAGTCAACATTAGACAAAGGTAAGAGTTTGTGTGATAAAGACATGTCAGCTTGCAGATTAGAGCAGAAAGTCAATAGGGACATTCCTCGGTTTTGTACTCACTGCCCACGCAATTTAGAAGAAACACTGCGGATGATCTTTCCATCTGAGAGTTTCGCTAATAAAATGAAACGAAAAGCAAAGTCAAAAGCATGCATAGGCGATGGACTAGAAATATCACATGAATTCACGTCCAAATGATAACATATTTCAAAAGCAGCCCAAGATCTCAAACCCAGGTGTACCATAATCCAATTTCTTTGATGCTCTTTATAATTCTCTGAAATTTATATGGCTAGTTTTTTACGACTGGAACTCAAACACAAGGGGCATGCACAGATGGCAGATGACCATAGTTTTAAACAAGCATTGGCAAAGCCAATAGCTCTGGCATTGGTCACCAGCCTTTCGGCAATTCCTTTTTCCTGGTTTTTGGCAAACGTTATTGTTTGCGAAGTTGCTGGCCCTCAATCAATCTAAGAAAAAAAACTTTGGCTAGTGGCAGAAGTCTTTTTTTGGTCTAAAAAAAGTGCACATTGCTATGGTACACCTGCACTGAAGGAAACTACCTTCTGTGAAGATGTGGTCCTAGTGAGAGGGCAGCATGTTGTAACTCATAGTTTCGTCTGTCTTTGTCTGAAGTGAACTAGCATTGCTCCTTGCTTCATGCTGGAGTAGGTGAAAGAAAATGTGAATGACATAGTCGCAGACTATGGATGAAGTCTGGCTGAAAACCCCTATAAGTAACTACATCATACATACGTTTAGTTAAATCAGAAGGTCATGGCTAACACAGACCTAAAAAAGCGATCAGTCTGGCATTAGCCGCTAGCTGCGCCTTTGAGAAAGAAAGCAAGAAAGAAGGGAAGATGAGGAAGAATGGAAGGAAAAAGAAAGGAAGAAAGACAAAAAAGGAAGGAAGAAAGGCAAAAAAGGATTGAAGAAATGAGGGAAGGAAGGAACAATATCAACAAGAGTGAAAAAGGAAAGAAAAATTAAAGAAGATAGAGAGCAACAATGAAAGAAAAAAATTAAGAGATGTAGGGAGAAAGAAGGCAAAAAAGGATGAGAAAGAAAGATAGAAGGCAAGGAAGCTAGAAAGGAGGAAAGAAAAAGGAAGAATGCAGAAAAAAGGAAAACGAGATAAAGAAGGAAAGATTGGAAGCAAGAAGGAAAGAAAAGAAAATAAATAAAATAAAATAGATAAGACAAAAGGAAGGAGGTAAGAAAGAAAGATGGAACGAAAGAAAGCATAAAAGAAAGAAAGAAGGCAAAAAGAAAGAGGGAGAGAAAGAAGGCACAAACAAAGTAAGAAGGCAAAAAAGAAAGAAGGAAAGCATGAAGGAAAAATATAATTAGAAAAGAAGGCAAAAAATGAAAAGAAGAAAATAAGGCAAGAAATAAAGATGCAAAAGGGAAAGAAAGAAAAAAAAGGAAAAGGATAAAAAAGAGTGAAGAAAAAAATGAAAGACGGTATAAGAGGAAGCAGAATAAAGAATTTAGAAAGAATGAATGAATGGAAGAAAAAAGGCAAAATGAAAGAAGAAAAACAGAAGGAAAGTATGAAAGAAAAAGGGAAAGGTAAAAACGAAAGAAAGAAGGAAAGATGGAACAAAAGAAGGACAGAAGTCAAAAAATAAAAAGGAGAAAGGGAACAAAAGAAGGAATGAAGGAAAAAAGTAAGAAGGAAAAAGAATGAAAGAAGACAAAGGAAGAAAGAAGGAACGCTGGAAAAAGAAGGTAAAAGTAGAGAAGGAAATAAGGTCAAGAGATGCTAAGAAAGAAAAAGAGAGAGAAGGAAAAAAGAAGTAAAGGGAATATGAAAGAAAATGAGGAAAGTAAGAAAATGGAATGAAGGAAGGAAAGAGGGTTCACAGTTAAAACATATTGGATACTAAAATCCAAATTACACCCCATCTATTTTAAATAATATTGTTACAAGTGTCCTGCAAATTAAGCGCAATAACGTTTGGTTTTCTTTCTGGGCAAAGTTATTAACCCCTTCGATGCTCATGACGGAACGGTTCCGTCATGAGCATCGGTTGGGCTGTGCTCATGATGGAACCGTTCCGTCATGACAACACAAATTTACATTGGGGCTCAGCACCGGGGGTAAATCGGGGCCGCAGGGAAGGTGTTAAAGAACCATTGGTGAAACACAATATGGTATAATGTAAAATTGTATCAGTCCACTTCAAAATGAATTTACATCAGCATTTGAAGATCTAGTTTTTGATCCAAAGAGCACCACTTGTCATTACCAATGAATCCTGAGAGGACTTACTCTCCATGTGTGACCCTCCACTTATACATTCTTATATGATTCATAGGCCCCCAAAACTTTATACGTGTGCTCATGTGTCTTTATTTCATGATATCAAGAACCCCTGAGACCCAATGTGTAGGTCTAAGCTGATCCGAATCGATGCTTTCTTATGCTGTTAACACACATATGTAGCGCCTTGATGTAAAACGTGATCGCCCACCTGCAGGACTCACGGCATCATTATGAGTGCATTTGTAATTCTGATGGGTAATTTCTCACCCTAAATTGTCAAAGCTGGGTAGACAAGTGATTCTGAGATGAGAAAATAGCAGAACGTTCCAAGCAGTCTCTTCAGAATACAGGATCATATCAGAAATCATTGTTCCCTACAACGCCATGCCTACATATCTGACGATTTCCGGGGACAGATTCCTCCATGTTTGACTAAGCAAATTTGCTCCAGAAGCATCCATGGTCATTTTGTGTACAGTAATCACCAGTTCGACCATGAACAGTAGTTACCGGCTAGTTGAGGATTTCTGTGGAACTCATAATGATGACCTAAGTTCGATCACCCCAGGATATTCTCTACAACTAAAGAACATCTTTATTTCCAATACTGCTTGTAGAATAAGTGCTCCTAACCATGAGTGCGATTATTTCCAGATTTTTGCCTGCAAGTGTACATTTCCAGGTTTTTACCTAATATGCCCCCCACACCCTCCCAGAGGTGCCTCACAGCTGTAATATTTACTATCAGATGGAGAAAGCAAACCAAGGCGGAAAAATAAAAGAATGTAAAAACAAGGCAAAGCCAAGAAGTGAGAGGTAAAGCCATGAAGTGAGGCAAGGTCACAGGTGGGTAGATCCTGCGGTAGAAGAAATCAGACAAGAAGCTGCCGGCAGGAACAGTCCTCCAAAAAAAAGTCAGGTAGGACACAGGGACCTAAA
Source organism: Lissotriton vulgaris (assembly GCF_964263255.1). Taxonomy (NCBI): domain Eukaryota; kingdom Metazoa; phylum Chordata; class Amphibia; order Caudata; family Salamandridae; genus Lissotriton; species Lissotriton vulgaris. The sequence goes on from NC_141697.1 coordinate 1,131,432,270, forward strand.
AAATTAAGTGGCAGCACTTTAGAGTAGGCCACAGAGCTTTGTCTGTTTTTTCTGGATAATGGCTCAGGGCCTCCAGGCCCCCACTGCCTACAAATGGGACTAAGCTCATCCCAAAATCATGAGTGAATTCAGAGGGAAGGACAGCAGGCTCCCAAAAAAGATACATTGAGGGGAAAAGAGAGTGTATGCGAAATACAAGAGACCATTCGAATGGAGAACACACTGCAAGGAGGTCACACGCAAAGTGTATGTGCTGAGGTGACCAACCTAGGCTGTACTGCATTAGAATCATTAGGAATAATGATCTAAAACGAATAGAACCAAATACCAGATTGTCCAGTGTCCAGTGAGCATTGACATTAGCTTAAAACTGCTGGAAGTCACCAGAATATTTTGCAGTCCAAGAAGAAGTGCCAAAGGCCTTTACACTCCCGGATTCTGGACCAGCAAAAACATTCTGCTTACCTCTCATAGGTGAATCATGTGGTGACATGCACAATCATTGGGTGCTCCCTAAGCAAATAAGGTGCGCATATCTTTTAGGTAAAGAAAGTAATCTTAGTCTTGAATACGTGAATATGAATTTTAGAAATTCTGTAGCAATAAATAGTTTTTCGAGCTTTGAAAGCAATAGGATATTTTGTTTGATTACCTGTTTTTTCACTTATTACCTACTTTTGGTCTTTTAACGTTTTCCAGATGGATGGATCGCCTGCAGGTCTAACTTTAATATGGAAAAATATTTGCTCGATACTTGAGAATTAAATTGTCTTTACTTTTTGGCTTACAAATGCCATGAGTGAATACTGCTTTCAGAAACTATCTGTTTGACTGTATTGATATTCAGGGTTAATTTGGATCAGAAGGCACAGTAAGAAATACACTGACCTACACTAATTTAAAATGTAAATGTTGTGGGTAAATATGTTTTCCTCTTGTGGGTGAAAATTATTGTTGGGCCAAAAAACTATTTATTGGGGCCTTTTCATGCTCGTACAAGGAGTCAGTTCTGACTGTTTTTTCCAAATTCATTGACATTTCGGTGTGCACAATATGTATATGTGTCTAACATAAACACTGTTAAAATAAATCTATCCTGAACATTATTCTTTTCACACTGAAGCTAGCTTTCAATGTGTGAAACTGTACTGACGGATAGTTTATTCATGATCATCATTAATCTTTATTCGACTATCTAAAGATAGCCATAAAAGAACGGTCATTATAAAATAAAACTAATACAATCAAATTATAATAAACATTACAACTTATACATGTGCATTGACCATAACATTCATGCTTGTACATCATGGAGGTGATTCATAATTATTACAGGTAAAATGATCATTTATAAAAACTAATCATGTTTAAAACCATAACAAATCAGTACTCCTATGATCTTATACTTTTCCTCTTATTAATTGCTTTCATAATGAACAAGGCCACACTATAACAGGTCAGGGGTCCCCTAATCGTACCAAAAATGTCATAGCCTCTATATGTGACCTGATGTTATATGAAATAAATAGTGGCTTTAAATAAAAACATATAAAAACCTTATAAAATGTACAAAATAGCATAAAGTGCAACATGCTCTGTTTACTTCTATTGTCACATGGACATAAAAAATCTGCAGGCGGATGAAACCGCATAGTAGGAAAAGCTACAATAAAATGAACAATGCCACATCTAAATCTCGTCAATCTCGTCAATACAAAGCGATGCCGTGCATAAGTCACACATGACAAATAGTTATTAGTAATCACATCGCTGCTGTATGACATACACTGAGCCAGAATAGGTTTGTTCTTTTCAGTCAAAAGCCTTAGATCTATCCTATTTTGTAGAAAGGAGTCTCTAATTTCTTTTTTAGAGTAGAGGATAGTTTATTCAATGAGTATGCTACACTGGCTTAGGGTTACAGAAATCACTTAATTTCACCTTTTTTATGTTTTTTCGGCCAAACACAGCTGTGTGCATGACCTACTGTTACCAAATCTTTGCACTATACAGAGTGAGCTTAACTAAATCCAGAGGACAATTACCTTCTCACCTTATGCTAATCGCTGTTTGGTATATTATTCAACTTTCTAGGAAATTCTTCTACGAAAATGAACGGAGGGGCTATTTTACATATGATAATTACTTTCAATCATCATTCTGTTTGTGACGTTCACTTATTTCCCTTAAATGGTTTCTATGCAGAAAGCAATCATTTTTGCTACTTTTTTTCAGTTTTGTCAAAGCCAATAGAGTAGCCTCTATAATGTGATAAACACAATTTTTGCCTGAAACATACGTAAACAGCATTTGTAAATATCGTTGATTACATTCTACTCTTCTATGTTCAATGTAACATCTTTCCTACATTAAACTACTACATCCTACATACACGTTTTCTCAACCCCCATCAGATCCACTTAGGAGTGTTACATGCCCGCATAAATATAGCAAAAGCTTTTCAAAATCTCTGGCTGAACTGTACAGTTTTGTGGGCATATGCAGGATATTTGCATTGCACAACCATCCATACTCATTTGATTTTCCCGGTTGTTCTTGATAATGTCACCGTAATATGAGCAACACCACACACTTGCTCAGATTCATCGAGAGCATTTGTTATACATTTGCCGTAAAGTCTAAGCTTGTATAACCGCACTGTTACAGATGTCATAGATTTGTAACTTAGGGCCTGATTACGAGTACGGTGGTCCACAGGAATGTTGTGCTCGTGACGGCAGTTCAATCACCGCCACACTGCGGCTCCACCTGCAGTATTTTGAGTGAGGTGGTCGAACTGCCAGACGACCATCGGCTCCGCCGGGATCAAGGATCCCATGTGGTGGAGGCGGTGCTGACAGGGGCAGCAATATGCAGGTGGTGCCACTGCAGCATGGCCAAGCATATTTCAAGTTGCCTGATCACCGCCCATTTTAATGGTGTTGATCCCGTCATGAAAAGTGTGGCAAAGAGGTAACTAAGAGGGCCCTAACAGTGTGCCCTGCCTCTCCTGGGGGGCATGCAGCGGGGCACATGTAGTGCCCCCCTTGATTTGCACCCCCAGTTCATGCACTGTGTGGCATATATGCTACACAGTGCAGCAAGGTACAGTTGGCGCTCTGACAGTGGTGTCTGACTGGCATAATGAAACTTGAGGGGACCCCCCTGCAAGGTACATGGAGGGGCCCCCTCCGGAATCAATCAGGTACTCTCAGCCAGAGTACTGTGTTGAGGTGGGACACTGGGGGCTGCTGGGGCCTGTGATATGCTGTGATATGCCACTGGTCGGTCTGAACGTTAGGCTCTTCTATGAGCCTTACAGCAGCCACCGTCAGACCGCTGCAGGACCACCCGCCAGACCAGAATTTAACTCCTAATCTGGCAAAAGTCGCACTTTGACGATCCTGCAGCGGGCGGCGCGCTGCTGCCCCCGCTGTAGGACAGCAAAAGTCGTAATCAGGCCAGTAGACATTTTTGGCTTTTTTGGATTCCTGATGAGGCAGATGAAAATATTTACCTGTAGAATTCGTTTTTCTGAGTCCTTTGCTAAAAAATGATTGTTTTTACTGGTTTGAAATAAATAAAGCAGTTGTAAAGGATCATAGTTCTGCTGAAGAGCTACAAGACTGTTTGTGGCAAAGTTAGTCCCTTTGTGTCATCAGTCTGTGGTCTGGTTCCATGATGTCCAGCTTGTAACCCACTGCTTCTTGGAAAGACTCTTCCTGCAGGCAGACATTCCAGCAAGAGCAGTAAAATAACCCTTTAGGCCGAATCAGAAAACTGCCTCATCCAGTTACATAACAAAGTTCTGCACACCAAAATAATAGTCAAGAGGCAGAGACATTTCCCAGGGTTCCCTTGCTGGGCAACTGACTAAATTAGCCTAGTAGAGGTTTTCATAGACCTACACTCCCATGTTTACTTCTAAGCAGTGGAGGTCCTGTGCCTAGGACACAAATTCTGCCATAGTATTTATGTTCTAAAATCAACAAAAAGCATAGAAGTGCTCAGGGGCTAATGAGATCTATTTGGTCACAGATAACCAGTATGTGCTAATATAACCCAAACCCAAGTATAGTCAGTGATGGCTCATCCATAGGTTTGTTTGAGCTTTGCCGCCCTCGAACCCCCACTGTGTGCCACCAAATTCCAGACTTGTTTTTCCAAATTAAAATCCTGTCTCACTTACTGACAGTCATATTCCTTCCTTAATGGAACAGGCCATGGAGCTCTTTCTTCTGGCGAAGAAGTGATTAGGTGTTGGCTTGCATTTGATAGATTGGGGCGGTCCGCTGATCAGACGCTGTGTAACTGAACTGCACATGTCAGACTGTCTTATGTTTTGCTCTGGCCAGTCCAGCAAGGTTAGAACTATTAGAAGTTTTTTAATATATCAAAGATACACCTTCTGATTTACCTTATAAATCTTATTCGTTTTTTAACCTAACTTGTTTTAATTTTTTTCTTTAAAATGTCCAGTTTGGTACTCAATTTTTCAAACCATTTCTAGTCGAAGAACACTTCGGGACTCCTCCCCCTACCCTCAATCCAATGAATTTAGCAAACGTTTACATTGCACTGTGCTAAAGTTGGAATAGCCACACAGCATAACACACAGTATATCATATCTGAAAAGTCAAAACACTACAATGCACCCAGACATGATTATAAATTTGAGTCCAGAAGGCCAAATTGCATGAAAGATGCAATTTTGTTGTATGGAGTATTTAAAATCCTGAAATTGACTTCAATGGTGGATTAACAGTTTTATTCCAAAGACATGTTCCTGTAGCCAAAAGCTGTCAATTCGGATTGAGGAGAAGCTGAAGGGATTAAATATTCTATCTCAGACTTTCATACCAATCCCCATTGAAATGATATAGGTTTCCCCAAATAGCACTGCTGATTTACAAAACTAGGTCATCAATATTTTCAGAGGATGGGAATGTGTGACAACATAGTCCCTGAATTAGAGTTTGGTGTAGAGGACAGGTCATCTGATGGTTAGCCATTCGACTGCCCATCCTATTTAGAGTGGGAGGTCCCATAACATTGGAGGGAACTTTCATGGTGTGGGGGCCATTAGTTTTACATTTTTCAATAGCAAGTTCCCTCTTTGGGAGTTTGTTTTGGGAAAAATGTAAAACATTGGAAAATTTCACAGAGGGCTGTCATGTTTGACATAACCATCTGTCAAACTTTTACAACATTGACAGGAACCACTATAACAGAACTTCCTTCTAATCTTAAGAGATTCTTGCAGGGTTGGTGGACATCTCTAGTGCACAGCATGTGCATCCGAGTGATGCAATATTTTATCCTGTCGCCCTGGCTGACATATAAGTTTCCCCCAAAGTCTAAATTAGTGCCCTAGGGCCAGATGTAGGTAATTCATATTTACCGACTCTTAAATACCAAATTTCACCGATTCAGTATTTAAGAGTTGGTAAATATGAAGGGGGGAGATGTAGGTAATTCGAATGAAAGAATTACCGAATCGGTAGGATTCGGTACTTACCGATTCGGTAAATACCGAATCGGTATTGCCTTGAAGCCCATAGGAATCAATGGGCAATACCGATTCGGTATTTACCGAATCGGTAAATACTGAATCCGGCAGGGGTGCAGGGGGTGTCCCTTTGACACCCTCTAGCACCCCAAATACAGGCATGTGTGACATGTGGCACACATGCATGCCCTAAGGGCATGTCTGTGTGTCACATGGCACAGGTGTGCATGCACAGATGTGCATGCACACCTGCATTCGGTATTTTACCACCCAATTGGATTGGGTGGTAAAATACCGATTCTTAAGGGCCTGTGACACTCTGAGGAGTGTCACCTACATGTGGATTTACCGAATCGGTAAAATTACCAATTCGGTATTTTACAGAAACGGTAAATTTACCAAAGCGGTAAATGTACTGATTCTGTAAAATGATGGGCCCTACTTGCCAAATCCTAAATACTGGTCGGTAACGGCCGAAATCGCCCGTTACCGACCGGTATTTTCTCTCCTACATCTGGCCCCTAGTGTCTTGTCAACATTATAATGGCCCATAGTTATACAACTGCATGGAAAAGACAGGTATACCATTTCTACAGCACACTTGGGGCTGTGGCCTGTTTAAGAAGCCTCAACTCACAGCAGAAGCCAAAGAGCGGAATTTCAAATCAAAAACATATAATGGACCATGCAACATCATAGGATTGCCTGACAGAATACTAAGAGGTGAGAAAACGCCATCCCATTCAGTAACTCCGTCTATCAGATCTGAATGTGGACTTTTTACTCACCCCTCGATCAGTGGCGGCTGCCAACTTCAGCAAGTGGAGAGGTGGGCAAATGGGTGGCCGGTGGATGTTTTCATAAAATAAAAACAATTTAGTAAATAAAATTAAAATATACTTACCATGGTTGCTGCTGCGTGCTCCTCGCTCCGGTCATTTCCCCTCAAGAGTCCAGGGCCCCAGCTAACTTAAGCAATCCTGGTGCTGCTCTTGTGCCGTTAACGAGCTGGGTTAGAGAGGTTTAAAATGTGCATATGTGGCTGTCCATCGTAAGACGGCTGACGAAAGAGACATGCGCACTTTAAACAAGTGTAAAGTCAGCCCACCCTCCTCCCTGCTGCTGCTGCCATTCAGCAGGTCCCGCCCAGTCTGACACTCGGACGGAGTGACGATAAATAAAATGGTAATGAATTTACTTCACTACAATTTTATTTTTCATCTTGGGGGCATTTCAGTGGGGCGATGCCAGGGCCGGACAGGGAACAGAAATCAGCACTGACAAACTGCTCAGCTGGCCCCCCCCCACCCCCTCCCTTCCCCGGGGTGAGGGGGAGTGCAGCCGAGCAGTTTGCGATGGCCGGTTTCGACCAATTTTGTTATCGGGGCCGATGTTGCTGAGCCCCGGTGACAAAAACGACCCCCAGGGGCCCAAAACCGGCCCCCACCCTAGCGGCCTATTGGGGAAACGCCCGGTGCCCGCTATGGCCAGCCCGGCCCTGGGCGACGCTCCTCAGCTATAACGGAGGAGCCGCCCCTGCCTAGATATATTGTCAGCATGCTCGCCTAAAGCACAGTTAGAGTACTCTAGAGTAACACATCCCTTAAGAAGAAGACTTTTAACAACAAGACATGGCAGATGCTGTTGTTCTAATCTCATAAAAGGGATTACAATGCTTTGCTCTATTTTCTGTCATATGTAGAGCCCCTGGAGGTTATTAGCCCTCAGAATCACACATCTATTTTTATGCCTTGTTATAGCCAAGAGAACATGATCACACATGACACTCTAGGGCCATTTTAAAGAATGTTTACATTGGGCATAACATGCTGTAGAAGTTTAAATGTAATCTCCATTTGATTTCAAACTTCAATTGTCTTTTAAGTTTTGGGTGCTATGAAAGTTACAATTTCACACAAACTTTCCTTTCCATCTGGCTCAGATTTTTACTCCGCTTAGCTTTAACCTGATTTACATTTCAAAATGTTAAGTACTGTATCAGGCCTCATTTAGTTTGATGGATTTGATTGCAGACAGTTTTATGCAGCACATAATAATCTGAGCTTCAATTTCCTCGAAATAGGGGAAGGTTTTTGCTGACCTAATCATTCACACGTGTTTTCTAAAAATCACATAACTTGTGTTTTATGTTCACAATACAGCAAGTGGCAAACCCTAGAAAATTGTATATGTATGTAAGCTTTTCCAAAGCTTGGCTGGTTGGCATTTGGCGATTTTTTTGTCTTATGTGTTAATTTATGTTATAACATAAATTGTGGTCACAAAATAATAAACACAAACAAGCGGACCAGTAATTAATTGCATAATCAGACAGAAAATGCAAATAATGTTTGTCTAAAACCCAAGAAATACATTTTCTTATGTCAAACTTGCAGATGGCTTATTTATGTTGGGTTTTCTTTCTTGATTTATGTATATGCATGCATGTATGTATTTTTTTAAATCTATTTATTTAGTTTTTATTTTTTTTATTTTATTGTTTTATTGCAAGGAGATACAGCGACACATAACTAATAAAATAAGACACATTTTTCATAAAGTACATAACGTATTGCAACCTAAATATAAATATAAAGCAAGCAGCATAATAACTTAAATCCATTCGGCAATTGGTGCCCAATTTTTTTCCCCCAAAGCTCTTTTTTGAACTCCCTTTAATTTGTATATTGCAGATTCAATGTTATACATAAACAATAGTTTTTCACGCCACATAAAGAATGACGGCGGGTCCGAACTAATCCATTCCTTAGTTATATAAGATCTAGCTGCAGCCATGCAAAGAAATAAAAAATAAGAAATTGATCTTGGCCTAGTAACAGTATGATCAATGCTTAGCAACAACAATTCCGCCGTTATCTTAATCTCATATTTGACAATAATAGATAAAAAAATTCCATGTGTTGAAACAACGTAGAAAGTTTAGGACAAAAAAAACATATGCAGTTCATCAGCTGCAAATACGACTGCAATTCGTACCTGTCGTCGTACTCCACTTAACAACTTTACTAGGGGTATAATAAAGATTATGAATGCACATAAAATGTTGCGATTTCATCATCCCTGTTATTAAACAATCTGAAGCCATTTTAATCGAAAGCAAAATATCAACATCAGGTATACCTAGATATTTAGCCCATTTCTGCTGACATTGTCCTAAATCATCCCCATATTCCTGAATTAAAGTTGAATAGATAGGTCCTATACGTGTTTTTTTTTGCAAAAGTTCTAACAATGGGGGAATTAAAGGATGGTTCTGTAGGAAACTTCGCAGCTGAAGAAATTTAAAAAAATCATTTCTTCCCACAGAAAATGTGTTCATTAAATCCTGAAATGAAAGCATTTGGTCATTACTATACAAATCTCCCAGGTAGCATATTCCTTTCTGTTGCCATCTATACATAGTTAGATCACAAAATATTTCTGGTAAAAGGCCCTTTGATGTAAGTTTAGTTTACATAGTTTCAAATGTTTTCGAACTTTTTGCCAAACTCCAAAAGCTGCCTTCAGTATCTTATATTTTGTTATTTTATGGTAACTGGGCTCTACAATCCTCAGAAAGCTGCCCTTAACTTTCTCGCCCATAATCATTTCGTAGATTGACGGAGTCTGATAATTCAACACTTCTACTCTTTCTCCCAAAATTAAAGGGCTTATATATTGCAATGCGGCAGAAAAATAATAGAAAAGAAAATAAGGAACATTCCATCCGCCACATTCATGCTTTCCTATGACGTTTATAACCCCATAAAAACCGAAAAGTACTTCTTTCTAGATTTTTAAAGCAGAGCGGTTGGAATTCTAATGGTATTGTACGATACAAATACAGTACTTTTGGTAAAATCATCATTTTTAAGATGTTAAGTCTGCCATAAAGTGATAAATGTAGATGGTCTAGACGCTGTAATGAAGCATTAATTTGCGTTATTATGGGGTTTATATTGCGTTCTGGTATCTTCTCTATGGGCAGGGAGATCTTAATTCCTAGATATGTGACCTCTGGGATAGTGGAGATATTTGAAGGTGGTTTCTCTCCTGAACAAAGAATTTGAGTTTTCTCCAAGTTAAGTTTGTAACCAGAGAAAAAGCTAAATTGCTTAGCAATATCGTCAATCGCTGGTAGGGCTGTCTGAACATCAGTGGTGGTTATTACTATATCGTCAGCATAAGCTAAAACTCGATAATTAACATTGGCTAGATAAATTGGTTTAATTTTTTGTTCCAAATAAAAACGGTTAATTAAAGGATCAATATAAAAGGCAAAAAGTAAAGGGGAACAGGGGCATCCTTGTCGGGTGCCCCTGGTAATTGAAAAAGGAGGGGACGTTTGCCTATTAATTCGAATATACGCCTTAGGAGCAGTGTACAAAGTTTTTAAGGCTTTTATAATACCAGGGCCTAGTCCCTTCCTAGATAAAATATCCCACAGGTAGTCCCAAGCAACCCGGTCAAAAGCTTTTTCAGCATCTAAAAATACAAGTCCTACATTAGACCGAGTTGCTTGGGACCAATCCAAAAACGATATCACTCGCCGAATATGATCAGCAGTATCTCTAGCAGGAATAAAGCCGTGTTGATAAATGGAGACTAAGGGAGAGATAATGTTGAATAGTCGTAAGGCAAGAATTTTGGAATTTTTTTTACTGTCAGCATTTATGAGTGATATAGGACGAAAAGATGAGGGTAGTAACGGGGGTTTGCCTTTTTTGAGAAACACAGTAAGTATAGAATCGTGCCATGATTGAGGGGCACTTCCCTGTTGAGCTCTTAGGGATAAGTCCACTAGTTCTGTTTTTAAGACAGACCTAAACTGTTTAAAAAAACTCTAGAGGGATAGCATCAGGACCCGCTGCTTTTCCTGATGCTAGAGACATTAGAGAGAGTTCAATTTCCTCCCAAGTAAATGGTAAATCTAATTTCTCCTTCTCCTCACTAGATAAAGTAATATTCAAAACTGATTCAGCAAACTGAGTAATCTGATCTGAACAATCTAACCTAACATCCTCAGTATACAATTTAGAGTAAAAGTCACTAAATACTTTAAGAATATCTTCTATTTTATTAACAGTCGTTCCTGTCAGGTTATTTATTTTATCAATACTGGCAAATGTCGCTTTCTGTTTAGCCCTCTTAGCCAAATGTTTACCAGCGTTTTCTCCAACTTCGTAAACCTCTGTCCTAAAGGCAGAAACTTGTTGAGCAAACTTTGTAGCAAATCCCTGATGAATCTTGACTTTAAGGGTCATTAGCTCCTTTATAATGCTTTCAGTAGCTGATCCTTTATTACACGCCTGCATAAGCTGAATCTCTAGCATTCTTAGATTTTTCATTTCTAGTACTTCTTGCATTCTAGCCTCCTTTTATTTTCTTATTAGGTAGCTCAGTGTTTCTCCCCGAACCCCACATTTAAACGCATCCCACACTATTTCCGCAGATGCAGTGCCTCTGTTGTGAGAAAAAAATTCCGGAATCCAGTTACTCATATGGTCGATATAAGATGAATCATACAGTAATTTCCGGTCAAAAGACCATGATCGGGGGGTGAAAGGAGTAATTGATTCAAACTTAAAAGTAATGGGATTATGATCTGAGATAATTTTTTGGTAGCACCTCATATTCCACTTGAGTGAGCTCATTATATAAGCATTTAGATACGAAGAAGTAATCCAATCTAAAAAGTCTTTGATGCGGGGCAGAAAAGAAAGTATATCCACACATTGCTCCCCTTTTCTCATACCCTACATCTAACATTCTATAATCTTGAATTATCCCTTTAAGTGCCCCAAACACCTTCTTCTTCCTACCTTTATATGGAATACTGCCATAGATGTCAAATGTTTCATCTAAATGTAGATTAAAATCTCCACATAATATGATATTAGATGACTATTGAGCTAACTCCACACTTAGATGATTAAGAGCAGTGGGGTCGTCCATTATAGATGCATATATTGAGCAATAGTAATAATTAATCCTCCAAATTTAATTTCAGCAATAATCCATCGTCCTAATAGATCTTCTTTAACTTTTTTAGTTTCCCCCAATCCAAATCGCTTTAGAATTGCAACTCCTCTTATTGTAGAACTCTGACGAGAACACCCTACGACTTCCAATCCGAGATCTCTTAGCCACCCTCTATTAGACCAAGCAATATGAGTGTCCTGTATGCAGACTATATCCAACCGCATAGTTTTGAGCATCTGAGCCATTAAACCCCTTTTTCTTTTATCATTTAAACCACAAACATTAATGGAGCATATCGTCAATTTAGCCATTATATTCTTTTAGTAATTTAGTACAGTTAAACATATAATAACAGAAGTAACAAAAATTTCCACATTTCGACACCTGCCATAAATGGATCATGAACTTAGAATGAAAACATCTTTCAGCTGTATGTCCTTGCACCCCAAAGCAAAAAGTTTTTTCCCACCCACAACTCCCCCAGCTCAACCCCCCCAGCTCAACCCACCCTTCCCCCAACACCCCCCCACCAGAAGCGTAAGGGCTACTGCCCTCATTGATGGTAAGTGAGTATGGGCTGTTAATTCCGCCCGAGCCAGCCCGACCTAAAAAATAATATGCCTCTGACACAAGAAGGAAAAAAGAGAAAGACATAAAGATAAAGTACAGCTAGAAGGGCTAGCCACTCAATCTACAAATACTTGTTATCCTTAACCTTTATCCTATGACTCATTATTACATAGTTTCTAGAAATTGTTGTGCCTTAATCTCTGATACGAAATAAATAGTTCTCCCCTTATGCACAACCTTAAGCTTGGCTGGATTTAAAAGGAAGGCTTGTTCCCCCTTAGATTGTATTGGTGTCATTAACTGTTTAAGTCTCCAGCGTTGTTGCACTGTGGCAGAACAAAAATCCGGTCGAACAAAGAATTCGTGCCCCAGACCCTTTCTAGTTTTAGATGGTCTTGCCAAGTCATATAGAATCTCACGAAGTAGATAATTCTGCAAACTTATAAGGATGGTTATTGGATTTTTATTTCCCGGCTCCTGATCATGTTTTTGATTAAAAGGAAAGCGGTGAGCTCTTATGACTTCTTTATCCCAATCCCATCCTTTAAGATCCTGAAAGGCATCTGAGAACATCTCTACAACAAACCGTTGAGCATCTTTTCCTTCTGCTTTTTCTGCCACTCCCAATATGCGTAGGTTGTTACGCCGAGCGCGGTTTTCCAAGTCGGTTAGTTTCCAATCAACATCTTTTCTGGTACTATCAAGATCTTTAATTGAGGTATAGTTAAGTCATCCTCTACCGCGGATATACGGGTCTCAGTCTCCTGTACTCTCAGATTAGTGTCCGTACTGGACTTAGCCAACCGGCGAACAACATTCTGGAGCTTGCGCACAGCTCCTTCAGTGCGAAGCCCCTCTGCTTTGGTTTCCTCTCTATGAGTCATAATCATTCTGTACATTGAGGTCTGTAACTTGTATATTGACTTCAATGTAACCTCCTCATCGCCCTCCAATAACTCTGGTGATTCAGGATCGGTTTCTACATTCGTACCAGCCCCTTCCCATTGAAGTTGACTTATAGACCCTAAGTTTTCAGCTGTTTTGGCCTCTATAATCCTACGGACAGTGTCTAGGGCTCCTTCATTCAATAAAAAGTCAGACCCAAGTAGATCTTCTTCTGAGACTTGATTACAGTCATCGGCCCAGTTTTCCACAAGCAGTTGACCCTCGCTAAGTAACTCTTCATCAGGATCCTCTTCAGACGTTATCGACACATCGGACATTGAGAAAAATTGACCCCCTGATTCAACAGAGTCTGCATCATGCTGTTCATTCAGCCTAGGCGAAACTCTGACTCCCTCAACAGCTTGACAAAGTTCGGATAATGCATCGTCACTCACTCCTGCTCTTACTCCAGCTCCTTCTCCTTCCTTATCTGTTATCCTTGCTGAGATTACAGGAGATTTAGCTGAATGAATTGCGTCAGGGTTTTTAGAGGTAGCACCAGGTAGAGCCTTAGAGGAAGTCTGCTCATTACTGCTATTTTTAGAAAGATTAGCTGTATTTATTTTTCTAAATAGTTCAGGTATTGTGGGCTCTTTAGTAATCTCATTTGCCGTTATTGTCGTCGATGCTACTGTCGTTTTTTCTATAACTCCTATAGGTCCTGGCGTAATATTTGCGGAGTTAGCTAAATTGGTAGCATTTTTTTTTATTCCTCTGCCTTTGGGGGCCATAACTGAACCTTCAATTATTGTAAGTTAATTGGTTACAGCCCTTTATGCAGCTCTTTATAATGCTAATTAGGGAAAATTCTATGACAATTTATAGTAGTTTGTCAGTCTCAGGGAGCGTCCAAAAACAAATTTTATTGGATCAAAAACAAAGTCTTCAGCCTTCAATCTCCTTTCAATTTGGCTCCCTTTTTTTCCCCCCCTTTATCTTTTTCTCCACACGCCTTTATCCAATGTTGAAATTCTCACCTGCAGCTTGGTAAGAATAAGCGTGGAGTGTATATATCAGCGCATATATCAGCGCCACACTGTATCAAACTCAGCACAAATTGAAACCGCTCACCGCTTGATTTTGAATAGGGCTCCAGGCGTGTAATTCAGCAATTCAAACAATCCCTTAAGCGCTGCTGCTGCTACAATGTTGCAGCGATAAACTGAGAAAGCTCCTCGATTCAACTCGGCTCCTCGATCCTTGCTAATGCTCTCTGCCTCTCCTGCAGAAACGCCGCAATCGCGTCTCCGCCTGCAGCAGGCAAGCCCCAGCCACTGACCTCAGGCAGCAGTCCACAACAGGGGCGCCACGGACCCCGTCATCACCCAGAGCGGCTGGAGGTGCAGCAACGTCCGGCCACCACACCGCCAAGCGGCAGCCGAGCAGCAACAGTGGCAGCGAGAAAGCACCAGAAACGCTGAGCCCGCTCTCCGGAAGCACCACCAATGCCAAAGTTGGAAAGGCGATTCAGCGGCCAAATAGCCCAGGAAATCCTCGGAGCTTCCAGCAACAATTACTCGAGCAAAGCTGCAAACAGCGACAGCGGCAGAGGAACAAACGCCGGTCAGGACCAGGTCGAGTTGGGCATCAGGCGGAAAACGCGACAGCTCCTCACACGGCTGCAGTAGCGGCCGCCATCTTGCTTCCGTAATAATCCCTTCCTATTTATTTAGTTGTATTGATTTCTTAAGCATTGTGTTTACTTATAGTTAGCTATTGTATTTTTCGTCCGATATACCACCTTTTACTGAATCACTGAGGAGCCCAGACACACAGTTACTGAATACTTGATGTAACATCTCAGTTAAATTGGACTGTTATCCTGCAGTGCATTTGGGTGTACTTGATCCTGGAATTTCTGCACCTGTTATCCCAAACTAACTAATAAAGCCAGGAAATTAATATGCAACAAGAATCACTTAGAAATTCCTTAAGAAGTCATATCTTGTCTGCAAGACTGACTGAAAGGTGTGCAATCCACCTATATCTAGTGCATCATTGCATCAATTTTTAACTATTATTTGTCTCTTTGAGAACTTACTTCTTACAACTAAAATAATTTGGGAGCACGAAAGTCACTTTAATCATTATTTAGCATTTCTGACTTTCTCCAAATAAGACAGAACTGTACAAATAAATGTTGCACAAAAAGACAGCAAACTGTACACAACAAGTGAAAGAGGTGTGCTCATTGTATGAATGATGTGAAGTCTGGATGACCTTAACCATATGAACTAATAAACCTGCTTAGTTCAGTATAAAAATAAAAACAAAGGCCCACAATGCATGTACGATGACCTGTAAAAAATATATCAAATATTCCATAGTTTACTGCTTTGACGTACTCGGGAACCGCCTTCTCGGACTGGGTGATAGAAATCTTCCACTGTGGACCATCTTCCTTTGGGTTTATTTTTTATTTTATTCACGCTTGATTAATTAAATTAGATGCATGCGATGAATACAATATATCACTTGTTCGCAATATACATAAGAAAAATTTTAATAAGTGAATAAAAGATTTCAAATATAATACAATAAGTTATACCCACAGTGGGTGGGGTATAGAGTATGCCTTCAAATGTGTTTCAGTCATAAACAGAAAACTTAAAAGTTAGATATCCAAGATGGCGTCTGTAGAGGCAAAGCAAGCCATGAATGCTTGCCCGCATGACCTGATATTCGTGAGATTCTGGGGCTGCCAGAGAAATGTTCTACTTTCTTGTAAGAGGGCAGGGTAAAGGCACACCAAGTGGATCATATCCTCTCTTGCAGTGTCACATCATCCGCAGGGACCACATTTGACGCTTTTGGCCCACACTGGAATGCAATCAAGCGATGGCTGGCCACCAAATCAATATACCATTACATTTTTGTTTATGAAAAAATTAATTCTCAGCTGTTAGTTATGGCTGCCGTTGTAAACAGGGTAGTTATTAAAAAGCATCCGAGCGGGTCCTGTAATAGAGAACGTTTCCTCATGCTGGAGTTCAAGGTGTTTCTGAAGGTATAAAGAGTGACTGGTGCATGTCTGTGATTATAACTGAAGATTCCTTAAAGAGTTTTAAAGATAAGTTCTTGCATGAGAGGTCGCAGTACCATTGTTTATTTCAACCCAAATGAGTAAATTGATGGACTCCTCTGCTGCGGGTCTGAGCTTGTGGCAGCATTTTGCGACTGCCACTTGTCTTGCTAAGGTCTGTTTTATAATGCCAAATTCAAGTCGACCTTCTGCCAGTGAAGCCAGTTTCGGCAAGCCAAACAGATGTTTATATGTTTTAGATATAATCTTATCCAGCATTCTTGCGCCCCTTCCACACAAGTCCTCACTGCGTAAAGAATGGCAGGTGACATCTTAGATGGGATGATTTTCTACACTGGAGCTAGGGGAGGACCCCCTAACAATTAATATAGCATGGTGAATGCGGACAATAATGCACAGGCTTTGGCTTTAGTTAACTGTTTATGTGGGAGGAAAGATACACTCGAGTCAATTGTTACTCTCAGGGATTTGTACTCTTTAACTCTCTGACAATTTCACTGCCTGGAGCTGTATTAGAGAGAGTGCCCCAGGGGTGCAACAGACATTTGCGTCCACTTTGCGTGCCCCCGGGTCACTTTATTACAGAAGGGGATACAGACATTTGTGCGTCCCCTTCTGTAGTACCAGTAGCACTGGAGCACATAAAGCGCCAGCGCTATCTGCAGGGGGCGCTACCACATTTTCATGCGGGTGTGTCCCATGCAAATGAGGGGATCCTTTTGCCTCTTCGCCCGCGCAATATTACAGACATGGACGGAAAAACTCAGAAGCTGTCAGGAGGCGCACTGACAGTGCCTCACCTAAAAGATGGTGCACCCCATGAGAGCAGTCCTCTGAAGAAAGTAAAGTGGGTCCTATGAAGCCCCCTGACATCCCCTTGCAGGACCATCCTGTCACTGCCACCACCACCCCTTGGAGGCAGGTGCAGTCACTGACTGCACTTTAATCTACCTTCAAAGAGCAGGCAGGTTACTGTCTGCTCTGTGAAAACACGTAGCAGCTTTAAAGCAGCCACTCAATTTTTCACCTGAATGAGCTGCCTCTAGGGCAGCGCAAGTTTGCGACTTCCCTGGGGGAAGCACATTCTTGGTAATAGGGTGCATTTTCATTGTTTGCAACATGTGCACCTGTTAAAAGGCGTGCATGGCTCAAATGTTAAAATGCCCCCTTTCTGTAATTTGGCCGCTGGAGGTACCAATCTTGATTTTTCAGGATTTTTTGGGCTGTAATCATAATTTATGTTGGTTTCAATGTTATCTCTAGGTTGTTGCTGGCTGAGCATTCCACCAGTCTGATCAGTAACCTCTGTAGGCCTAACACTGCAGACGTTCGTTTGGTTATCTCCCCAGCACAATTTCTGGTTCTTGTCTTAACAGTTATTACACCAATTAATATCTCAGAATATAACCAAAATACATTCAAGTAATAGATTGCAATTCGTTTATTCCTTCATACAGTATCTAAACAATGCCTGTGAGAAATGTGCACTTTCAGATGCCCCAATGCATTCAGGTGATACCTTTGTCAGGGGCTGAGCAAATCAATCTGTGAAACAAACACAACAATGCCATAACTATCAAACCAATGCTGCAGTAGGAATGAACACATTTAGATATTCATTATTAACAACACAAGTGTTATTTCATTCTTTATTTATGATTCATTGCTCCTGATCCAGCGCTATGATTGAAAAACTGTCTCACAAACACTACCTATCACCTCAATACTCACCATTCATTATTAAACACATATACAGGCCCATAACACCAATGAGACAATTTTTGAGCAACTGAATCAGGTGATTTGATTTATAATCTATTCACATAATATTTACACTAATATATACAACTGCAGTTTATTCTTCATTATCATGATTTAAAACCAGTTTTTATCTAAAAATCAAACCACTATGGTTGATGGATCAACTAATGGAAACTAGACCATGAATAAACAAGACCAGCTTGTCATTTAAAATCTAATTTTATTTGCTTTATTTTCATAAAGAAAGAGCATTTTATGTTTAGAAACTTTATTTCATAATCAATTATGAAAGCAGCATTTTAATAAGGAAATGAAAATTAGAACTGACATTTCAAAGTAAGCTCAGAAACATGAAGAATTAGAAAAATAACAGTTTCCATTCCCTGAATCTATTTCCCTGTCTAAATCTCTCTTTACCTAGGAAGCAATACATCATTTAAAGTCTGCTGTCCTTACATGTGCCAAAGGTCCATCAGCATAACACACCATTCAGGAATCGGAAAGTAAGAGTTTTTTCCCTACTCATGGTGTCATAATTTATACCTTTCTCTCTAGCTAAACCTTCTACATTTTACATTCTTTCATAGGAATCCAAGATTTTCATTGGCTGTCCCGTGTCAGTCCACGATAAAATTCGTTAGGTCATTTGACTCTTGACCAAAATCTAGGCTTCATATAAGGCCCATTGTCTTTCATTTCCACATCCTCGATTTCCTCAAGAATGATACTTTACTCGAGCACTTCCTAACCTTGGCAGGCATAACAAGAATGCTGTCCTTGGCTGGCCTCCGTGAACACATTCAACACGACAAAGAAGTCGCTCTTTATTTCATAACGACTTTGCAGCAAAATTCTTCACAGCTGCAGATGTGCAAGAAATCACTCTGGACAAGCTTTCGTGTCAGCAGCTCTGTCAGCCATATATCTGCACCAACTTTTAGGCCTCTCTTCGGAAACTATTATTGAACAAACACAAGACATCAATTAATTAAAGAATTGAGACCCATTCTGTTACCCTCCCCCTTTGCTAATTAACCCTGTTAATTATATTACCTGGCAAAAGCACGAATATGCAGCATTTATATTTACTTGTCCTTTTCGAATGACAGGAACTCCAAGAGCTTTTATCACAAAAGACATAACATAAGCACATAAAATAAGCACATGCCATTAAATTAAACTGCCGAATTTAATACTGACAAAGACAATAGACAAGGTTAGTTTATTAATTTTTCTTTGCGTTTGCAACAAAAAGCACATTAGTCCCGCGTGTGTTTCATGTATGTATCTTTAAAACTAAGTTGATTAATAATTTCACCACAAGCTTATTAGACCGATTACTTTTGTTAGGAGAGATTAACTTCGCAAGTTTGAACAAAATTTTGTTTTTTACCTTGCTCCATCACTCCCTTCCCGTGATTAGAGCAAACCTTCATTTATAATGACGTATTAAAAATTGCACTAAATACTCCCCACTGTTACGTCATAGTACTAACGATCTAAACACAAGTCATGTTCAGGATCCATGCCTTCTACAGCAACCTCATCTTTTAAAACAATAGTGTTTAACTTAAAGAAGAATTACCAACAACTGTCTCTCTCTCTCTTGTGGTTTCTAATCTGAGTTTCAAATGGATCACAAATCTCTCTGTTGTAATGACTTTCTTCCTGTATTGTCCCTACATGATGCTTTGAACAGTAGTATTATGCTCCACAAGTCAATCCTGCTTCCTTCACATACAGCATGGTGAGGGGCGTAGTCTGCGTTCTCCCATAAATCCCAATTCTACTCTCACCCACGTAAATGAAAGTGATGTGTTATATGTTGAAAGGAGGGTCCCCATCGTGGTCCAATGAGAGGGCAACAGTGGTCTGTTATTTCTCATGACTATCAGGTTTGTTAAATCATTCTACATTTGTTATTCAGATGATCGATAATGCACTCCATAGGTGTCCCATTTTAGATGAAATTGTGGAAGTTAGGTCCAATGTATTTGTATTTGTATTTGTATTTGTTTAGTGTTTCAATTAATTAACATTTTTAACAAAGAGAAAAAGGTTGGTTGGAGAACACTCCATCCAGACACTTTGTAAGCATAAATAAAACATGATCATTTCATTTAACGAAACTGTTAGTAATATATAAGACATATTCGTTTCTTTAAAACATTCTGATGATTGCTAATTTAAGAAAAAAAGGGGGACCTTAAGATTAAAATTACAGTTTGTCTCTAGTCTTTGACTGAGTCATTATGTAATAGTTCTTTCACCTTGTGGGCAAATTGCGCTAATCTTGCTAGTTCCATTGGGATCTCCAGCTTAAAATTAAGTTTCATGGTATCTAAGCAGGTGCGTATCCCATATTTTAAAAACACGGGTTTCAGTAAAGTGCGGCGTGCGTAATTCAAATGGTGACATATACAGACCATGTGTACCATGGATTCCTCATACTGGTGACCCAATCTGCAAGTAGTGACATACTCTAATGTTTTCCAACGGCTGTTGATGTCTTTTATCGGTAGTACCATCAATCTCACTGACAAAATTTGCTTTAAAATTGACTTATTCGGGGCAGAGTCAAGGTATGGTTGGCTCAATTTATCGTGGAAGGAACTGGCTAATAGCCTGATGTTGATGCTGGAGGACTCTAGTTCCTTCAAGTCCTCTTCATAGGATAGAAATCTAACTTGTTTCTTTAAAATGGTTTTTAAAATTCCGGGTTGATAAATAAAATCCTGCCAGTTGGACAAGTCAAGGTTCAATTCAGTGCAAGCAGTTAAAAGGCCGTTGGCCCACGAGTTGTTGCTATTCACAAAAATTTCCTTCAAGGTTGCCTTCATTGTGTTTGGGGGGGGCAGCACAAACACCTTGGTAGTACCGAACAAACGATGCCAATGTTCATAGCGCTGTTTGTTTAGCCCAAATTCAAGGCGCACCAAGGTGTTTCAAGCATGGGCAGGTATATGAAAGATCTGTTTAAATGCCCGGCAATTGGTGCGTTCCATGATGTTAATTGATGCTGCGGGAAATGCTAGTTGGCCATATGTAATCGAGGGGAGTAATTTGGCTCTTATAACCTTTCTGATGGGTCCAGTTGTCGGACTACTTAGTTTAAAATTCAGTTTGCAGAGGGCATACGTCACTGCCTTGGGTTTTGATTGAATGGATGCAGTGTGTGCTGCAGCCTTCCCACTGCTCATGATCCAAACCCCTAGGTAATTGTATTTAGTTGTTGTTTCTATTTTCAGGTTACCCATTCTTAGTTAGGTCCAATGTGGAAGAATTCTCTTTCTTGAAGCATGCATAGCATTTCAAGTACAGAACTTCATGGGAATCCTAGTCTCTGTTGGTAGCTACTTGACCTTAGGAAAATTAATGAGTTATATATGAATGTGTTGCATTTGTACATAGTTAGCAAATTCCATATCTGTTAGGAGTCTGGATACCATAAGTAACAGTTTTTAACTTTTAAAGCTATTTTCGTGCTGGAGATGGGTGCTCTTTCCATCTCCTTTGAAAATGTTGTGATCCTGACTTGTTGCATATGAGGGTTGCAGCTGCTACTGATATAGTGATTTAATTGACTGAAGCTCCAGTTGAAATAACATTCATGGCTTTCCCTTGCAATAGATATTTATAAATGTGTGTGGTAGTGAGTTGGTGTTGTGGGCATATGTGCTTAGGAACGTTGAGCTTAGTGCCAGATAAAAGGGATTGTGGGGATGCGGAAAGCAGCCTTTACAATGTGGCTAAGACATGCGTGCTGTTTTCCTGAAAGCGTAACCATGCTTGCCTTAACCACACATTTGTGTGGTTAACGCATATCCGTGGTCTAGATGCTTGAATGGGTGGGCCCAGGAACAGGAAGGATCTGGAGAGGACACAGGGGTAAGTGGGGATGTGGCCAGGTTTTGGGGAGTGGGGGTAGTTTTTAAGGGTTGTGGGTAGTTTTTAAGGCGAGGGGGTCATAGTTGTATTCACGGCTGTCAGGAGTCGGGAAGTTTTTAGTGCTCATGGGGGTCAGGGTCGTTTTTAGGACTAAGGGAGTGGTCGGGGTAGTGTTTAAGGCTGGGGGAGTCCGGGTACTTTTAGGATTCTGGGGCAGTTTTAGGTCTCAGGGGAGGTGGGGTAGTTTTTACGGCTCAGGGTCGGTGTAGTTTTCAGGGCTCCGCTGGGATCGGGTACTTTCAATGGCTCAAGGGTGGGCGGAGTAGTTTTTAGAGCTGCATGGGCCTTGGGTTAGTTTTTCGGTCTTGGGGGGCAGTGTAGTTTTTAGAGCTCAGGGGGGTCGGGTAGTTTTTAGGGCTTAGGGGGAGGCTGAGGGTATGAACTTTACAACACATATCCCTTTACCAGTCATGCCTTTACCACTCAATTGCATGGTAAAGGCATGCGTGGTAAAGGAATGCATTATTCAGATGCATTCGTGATTGGGGCAGCATTGTAGAGGAAAGCACGGATTAGCCATGTATGCCTCTATCACACATCCTGTGGATGCCATGGAAAACTCTGAAGAGAATGGTATCATGGCCCAGTATGTCCACAGGTATGGAAAGGTCTTTTTAGGATGAAAGACTATACTTAGGCCCACATGCATCATTGTAGGAATTTGCGATTCCTAAATTGCGAAAATTAAGGAATCGCAATTTAGGAATCACAACTTCCTATGCATTAAAAAATCGCAAATTTTTTTGCGATTCCCTAATTTTCCTTATTTGCGATTCCTTAATTGCGAATCGCAAATAAAGAAACGCTTTACATTGATTCCTATGGGCCTATAGGCCCATAGGAATCAATGGGAAGGCATTCTCATTTTGCGAATTCGCAATTAAGGAATTGCAAAATGAGAATAAATTTCAAGGGTGCAGGGGGGTCCAAAGGACCCCCCCCCCCTGCACCCCTGGAATGTCATGTAAGTACATTTTACTCGCACACATGTCACAAATTACCATGAAGGTTCACTTCATGGTAATTTTTCCCTTAAAAATTGCGAATTCGCACATTTTAAATAATCATGCATAGCATTTAAGAAATCGCAAAATTTGCGATTTCTTAAATGCTATCGCAATTTGAGAAATCGCTAAAAATTGCGATTTCCTAAATTGCGATAATACAAAAATAATGATGCATCCCAAAAAGTGATTTTGGAATCGCAAACGGCCGAATTTTGCGATTCGCACCGTTGCGATTCCAAAATCGCTTGATGCATGTGCCCGTAAGTCTTTCCCGGCCACTGAACACATTTGCATAACAAATCACAGGAGAGCCATGTCCTAATCCCTTTGGAAGCCTAGCGCATGCCTGGGGAATCAGTGTTTTATTGTAGAAATCAAACTGATGGATTGAAAGCTGATTTTAGAATGAAAATTAAAGGAACATTGCCTTCATGTTTTGCAGGATTTATGCTAAGTGGGGAGAGTAGTATGTGTCGTGGTGAGATGGAATTTCAAATGGTGAAACTTTTGAAAGAGGATTTGATTTTGCTGTTGCCTCTCCAGGGAAAGCTGGATTACAGGACTGGTTTCTTTCACAGGGTGTAAAATGTTGAACGCAGTGGGATGATAATGATAAAAATATTGTGCACTCCTTTGGAGCATCATACCGCACGTTTACCACTCTTGCACTGTGAATAATAGTGTTATAATTACACAATTTTAATGAACTGGATTCATCAACCTCTGAAGGATAGAATACTGAATTTGCCATGTCTGTGTGGAAACATGGCATCTACTGATTACTCCAGATGACAGTAGCGAGCATGTAACTAAACGAGTCATCTTGCCTGTTGACATGGGGTGCTATATCATAGTCTGGGAAAATATTTTGTTGCATCATTAGGATATTGTGGAAGAGTCTTGTGAGTTTTTAAATTCAGCCATTTTTTTGTCATTTTCCGAGAAATGATTTGAAAGTAGGGATGAATTGCATTGGGACGACATTTTAAATTTGTATATCGGTAGCAGTCACTGCTGGTGAAATTTGAAAGTGGTGGAGCGCAAAAAAATACATTTATTTATACATGCATGAGTTAAGTGAGCTAGCCAGACGTTTCTCATACGTGTTAAAAGAAACTGGTTTATATAGGTGCAATTTTCAGCACTATTTCTGTGACAAATGGACTAATGAGTTACTGATTTATCTTACACAGTTAACAACCACTGACAAAGCCAATAGCACTGACTGAGTTTTGGTGTAAGTCAGGTGTTGTATTATATATATGGGTGCTACAGCTCAGCTAGGCAATAACATATTGGCGGGTTGGTACGCTACGAAAATCACAGACATTTACTTTATGTGTTTAAGCTCAGGGAGTCTTTCTCCCCTAGCTTTGTCTCTCCCTTCTATCCGAAGACAGACACTTGCACTCTCTATTTTGAGACAGTGTGTAAGCAGTAAGTAAGCAGGCAACCGTTTCAAAAGAAAAAACATGATTGCACTCCACTTTCCAACAAATGTACAGGATATTGTTTGTATCACATTTATGTTATACCAGTACCCAATTCTTCATAGACTTCACATGTAAGTGCATTACATGTGGGTAACTCTTTAGCAGGTACACCCTCCAAACCGGGAGCTGTAATAGAACTAACTGTCATTGGCCACTCCTGCACTCCTCCTCTTCACCAGCCCTCACCTGCAAGTTAACTTTGACATCTCATTATTTGCTTATGATTTGAACATCTTTCCATACCTGTGCCTAGTATTGAAATATGCATTCGATGCTCTTTTTAATCTGCGCCTGTAAGCAGTGTAATCACTCTGCAGACTTGCTAATTACTTCTGGGGAAAGTGCATTCACTTCCAGCAAGCCATAATGCCTTCTTGGACTTGTGCTCTTCTTTCATGCTGGACCCGATTCGACCGCTGATGCTCCATGGAGTCCATGAAAGAATAACACGCTGCCCAGGTGGACATTAATAAGAAACTAACCCTTGTCACCCAGGCCTCGTTTGGTACCGTAACCACAGCATTAAAACTCAATTACCGATTGGCACACCCATTCATTTGAACTGGAGCGTGCCCTTCCTGTACATCTAAGGTTTAATATAAACATTTTTAGATTCATAAAACAAAGCCATAGAATAATCAATAATTAAGCAATAAATAACATTGAAAGGTAATAAGTCAGCAGAAATATATATAAAAAAAGGGAAGTGAAAAAAGGAGGGGGGACGATATACCCAGTCGATATGAATTGCAGTCTGACGAAAATATACAAAGAAGTTAATAATATGGTCAATTATAGTAAATACTTTTCAAACCTGGAAGTTCAAGGAGGTTGAAGAACTTCTTGTGTATCAGGTGCTGGTGAGTTTGATGCCTTGGTAGATTTGTTGAGAAAAGATGTAACCGGACTCCATAACTCAATTTGTTTTAGGACAAGCAATAAAGGTTGCATATATGCTGTGTCTAGTCTGAGATTATGACAGAATGCAGACCACCTCGCTTTGAATGATAATTGAGTAAGATCTTTCCAATGCTCTGTGATCTGCTGCAAAGCCACTGCTTATAACAAGTCTACTATCCCATCCTTTAATAAAACATCTGCCTTATCATCTGTAAACACTCCCCAAAAACACATTAGATAGGGAGAAAGGCACATGTGAATCAAAGATGCAATTCATTTGCTTCCAAACTTTTACCCGGGCATAAGAAAAGTAGGTGTTTTAGGCCAGAGTGTTGCGTTGAACATGTCCAGCAAGTGTCTGGTACATCTGCTTTAATTTTGTGTAAAGATAACGGTGTGAAGAGTGTTCTGTTATAATAGTTAAATAATGTTTGTGTTGTGTTTGCTGCACGGGATGATTTCCTTATTTTAATCCAAATTTGCCTCCTTTTGGAGACAGGCTATGTGATTTCTAGATCTCATTTCCATGATATCTTGTTTTTGGTCCACTGTTAGGAGTTCAATGCAAGTGGGAATATATAATGAATGCCTTGGAGTTCATATGTAGGAGAGATGCACATCTAGAATGCTTATTTTTAAAAAGGAACCCTTGGCTTTCATTTCACATGACAATCCAATGTATTTTTATGTGCTAAAGGCTGAGGCCTTGTAACTAGCAGGAAGGGGGAATTTCACCACCAAAACCTCACTCACAGGCAACATATTGTAACCCCACCCAATTCCAACTCGTCACTCCGATGAGTTGGAAAATAGTGTTGCTGTCCTGTGTAGTGATTGACAAGCAGCCCTAGTAAATAGAAGGCTGGTGCCCTACACACCAGGGCTGCTTGGAAAATAGGATGCTGCTTTGTGTCATAAATGGGTGGTCTGTACAGATCCCTGAGAACTGTAGGCCGGGGCTGATGCTAGGTCAGCCCGTAGTCTGCATTGATTACGTTAGTAAATTCAGTTGAGCACATGCGCACAAGCGCACATGTCTATCTGAAATGTGCCTGACTGCCTGACTCACCTGTTAGGCAGGACGAGCCACAAGAGGCAGCCTGGCACTGAGGTCAGCACAATCTTTACATTTTCTATTAAGTGTTAAGTGGATGGCAATTGCTGTTAGCAAATGCCATCCACATAACCTAGATAACTGGGTGGGTGTGGCCCGACGCCCTAAGCCAGTAACCGCTGCTGATTGATAGGTCTCCAAGAGACAGCTGGTTAGTTATCCCAATATGATTCTGGACTTGAAGAGTGAAATGAGAGGTTCCACATATACAAAAGAGATGTTTGCAGTTTTTCAAATTACATCCAGTAATAGTAAGTGAATACAAATTTTTCATGTGGTTGGTACATTACATTGGGATGACAAATAGGAGGTCTTGAGGTCTAACCAACTACAGAGGGTGACAGATGTTTGTTCATAGACGATTGTTATCTAAAGGAGCCCATCCAAGGTATGCTCCTTATCTATATAACTTAAGGAAGATTAAGAAATTCCATTGTTTGTACTGGCTGCTTTTTTTGATGTTTCCTGTGAGTCCATAAATTGAGGTTGCCCATAAACAACGAAGTTCTGATGATCAAGCTAAGGTAATCAAGGAAAGCTTCACAGAAGCTTCACAACCATATTGCGTAATGTAGATGTTTGGAAACTTTGTATATTACGCTGCTTGATGTCCATAGCTGAATGATCTGCTGATATTGTGTATCGGAATTCATGATGAGATTGATTGGTGGACCAGATTTGGCCTGAGGAAGTTAGAAGTGTTTGAGTCTCTCTGATTAGTATGATGTGGATATAGCATTATAAAGGACCAACCCTAGCATCCAGAAGGTATAAAATGAAGTCTACAGCTTGGGTGAATATAAGCAACTTTGTCATAAGAAACCATATAAGCAAAAATATATAGGACAACATTGTAATGGTTTGCTTGTAGATTGAAGTGCCACAGAAGAAGACTTGAGAGAGATTTTTACAATTGTTTTGTTATTCACTCGGTGAGAGCTTTAAAATGTTGGGTAAACACATTATTGACAAAAAGACTGTTATGTGAAACAGTTGAGGAGATTCATAGATATGAAACTTTTTCCTTCTTCTGAGACATCATCAATGACCCTATAAAGTGACCTGCTATATTCTACATTCTTATATTTAAACCCTTCTAACAATCATTAGGTATTCACCCAGGAAAATGTCGGCAAACTTTATCTAGTAAAGCACCCATGATTTAAAATGTTTCTAACTCTCACTCAATTCGCCCATTAACCTGTTGGTCAGTGTTCTTCTTACAAGTCAACTCTCTCTGTTTTCTTGTGGCACTTTTCTTTACACATAAATATTTCAAAATGAAAACATTGTACTTAAAGGAACAGGGAAAGAAGTCAGACAGAAGGGGAAACTGTTAGATATGGGATTATTTTTTCATTGTAATGAGACCATGAAGATTGCAATCTGAAATAATTTTGTCTTGACTGCTATGCAGTATGAGTAGAATTGGGATGTGCTGTTTGGTTGTATCTAATACCGCCCATCTTTAAATGACAGATTGGTTAAAATCATCATTTGTGAATAACGGGGGAATCTTTTAAGGCACTGGCAGTTGAATACATTCCCTCAAATCTGGCAATGACTTGACTAAAACACACATATAGCTACAATGCGTAGTGGATACATAGGAGGAATATAAGATTACAAGTACGTCAGATATTCAGAGGGCAGAACCAGCTAGCGGAAGGACAGAAAATGTACTTCCAGATTTGCAATTTGATCAGCAGCTCTCTCAGTAGTACCACGAGGCACTAACAGTGCTTAGACCTGGGAAACAGCCATTACAATGCAGCCGTTTCCACGCATAACCTTAACCACGTATGCATTACAGCGCATGCGTGGTTACCACGAATAGCCTTTACCACGCATTCCTTTACTACGAGATACATAGTAAAGTCATGTGTGTTGAAGGTACAATTAAAAAAGAGGGCTTTGGGGGTCTCCCCTGTCCCAAAAAAGAAAAAGCATGTGTTTCAAAACAACGCACCTGTTTCCGTCGTTATTGAAAGATGTAGAGGCAATCTGCGTCGTTAGAGGAAACGGAAAGACACTTCCGCTTCCTCTTTATGACGTGCAATGCACCTCGGAAGAGCTTGAAGGGGTGAGGACGTGGGGAGGTAAGGGGGATTTTAAATAAAAATAAATAAATAAAGGAATTAGGGGGTGGTGTCGCACAGGGGTACATTTTTAGGCTCCCATGGAGGGGTATTTGATAGAAAGGTTTGTGGGTAGAGGAATCGCTCAGGGCAAGATTTTTAGTGTTCCGGGCAGGGGTATTTTTTTAGAAGGAATGGGGCGGTGAGTCGCACAAGGGTAAAGGGAAGAGGTATTATTAAAAAAGAGAGCTGTAGG
Organism: Lissotriton vulgaris; assembly: GCF_964263255.1. Classification (NCBI taxonomy): domain Eukaryota; kingdom Metazoa; phylum Chordata; class Amphibia; order Caudata; family Salamandridae; genus Lissotriton; species Lissotriton vulgaris. Next base: position 1,131,460,876 of record NC_141697.1, read on the forward strand.
TTGCAGGGGAGCAGTGAAAGGAATTGGGGCAGGGATCGGAGATAACCTATACCTTGAAAATGGCATTACCATGCATGGTTTTACAATGAAAATCCTTGTAAAGGTATGCGTGGTAAAGGCATTTTCGTGGTAAAGGTTATGCGTAGTAATGGTATTCGCGTGGTAATGCATGCTTGGGAAAGGCATGCATTGCAAACGAATGCGTTGTAACGTCATACACCCCTTTGATCTAGGGCTGGGAGGACTTTCGATCGCTGGTAACACAAATAAAACTACTTCTGTAACCAGAAGTCATCACTTTTTGCAACTGCATTACTTACTGTTGATCACATCACAAAGGCTCAGGCCTTAAGAGAACATATGGCCATTTGAAGCCTAATCACTGTATTACATGATCAGCATAAGAAAATAATGTTTTACCACATGCTGCCTGGCAGTGGTTAGTGGTATCTTTATTGCTGTGGGGTTCTCGTCACCCAACATGTGACCTCCATGCTTTTCTCCTTTAAAACTGTAGTCCTCACCAACCATGTAAACGCACCAATTAAGGAATTAGGGACCCAAGCACACATCTCTGTACTCATTTCAGGGACTGGAGTCTGGTACAAAGATGCAGTTTATTGACTCCTAAAACACAAAGACCCTTCTTCTAATTTATGGGGTGAGGTACTTATCACACCCTCTAAATACCATTACTCCACGCTGAGTTATTTACCGGGTGTTATAAATAAATAGTTAAAAAATGCCCACTAAATTCTAGGACATGTGGATTCTGTTAAAGAACCACCCAAATCTTCTACATGTTACTCTCCATTTGGATGGGGAAAACTCAAGCCAAAAGCATCAACCATTACCAAATGATCAGGGGCGGCTCTAGGCTCATGGCGGCCCTTGGCAGGGAGTGTAGGTAAAGGCCCCGGAAGAGGGGGTCCAGGCGGGGCAGAGGAAGTGGAACAGAGCCGGAGGCCGACAAATCCCTGCCAGGGGCCTCCACGCAAATATGTATCCATCCTCAGAGGATTATTATATTAAGGATATTTATATTGGCGTGGTGGCCCCTGGGGTTTGGTGGCCCTGTGCAGGTGCACAGCTTGCACATGCCTAAGGCCGCCCCTGAAATGATGTATCGCTCCACCTAGTCATTTGCAAGAAGTCCATGATGTCAGTTGTGCTAATTGCCACACATTTCAGAATTCTGATTCCTTTGCAAACTTTTGTTTGCCCTGGGATCAGAACCTTACCCCCAGCTTATAATCAGGGTCTAGAGGTAAACACAATTGTTGATTAGTGGGAGTGGGACAGACTGCCCATAGGGCATATTATGTCAGCCATGCCCTCACTCAAGGATGGGAAGCCTAGCAGAGTCTTAAGAGGGTTTCCAATAACTCGAGTATCTAGACTCAGCAAACTGTATGTTTTACGTTAATATTTTCAGTGGGTGTGGGAGCATTGATACATTTATTCACATTTATCCTGCATTGTATACAGCACAAGGTCATAACCTGTTGACAAAGAACATTGAGGGGTCCTGGTGTGCACATTATCATGGTCCAGGTGAGACTAGCTGCTATGATTAATTTTATGGCAAGTCAACAAAGCTGTTAGGAGTTGTGTTCTGTGTATGGAAAACACTTCTGGGAAATGGATGGAAGAATTCATAGTCAGCACTGCTTTGTCTCCCAATGCAATAAAGAATAAATAGGCTTTGAAGATAACCCGGGGTGCTCAGATCTGATGCAACCAATTACAGATCTGTCAGTGTGTACTGTTTCAGTCCTCTGTTTTCAATTTCCAAAGATGATTGTTTGTCCTAGCCAGTAAACAGGTTTCTTTGTTTCTCTGCGAAGACTTTGCAAGCCCCTTGCTGACAATAAGTGCTCCTGGGATTAGATGTGTCCTACTTACAGGAAGGATGTTTGTGTTGCTTGGTTCAATAGATGCAGTCAGACAGGCGGCTGGGGCCAGGCAGTGAACGCCAGGCTTATGAATATTATCAATACACTGCTGGAGCTTCCAGCTCATATAGCTTAAGTGAGTCGAACAATGATGTGAGCCAGGAAATATTGCAAAAACAAGTCTTTTTGAGCTTCATTTGTGCCAGAGGACAGTTCAATATCCAGCTGAGAAAGGATTAACCATTTAATGCTCAAAGGTTCCTGTTTTTTGTTTTCAGATAATAAAAACTTCAATAAGGGTTACCCTAAGTAGCCAGAGCACAGGGCACAGTGTTTATCTTTCTGTGTAACAAGGACCTGTAGTTGATACCCAGAAACTCCTGAGGCGGAAGCCGGGAGACAGAGACTTTTGTTTTAACTTGATGCACGTGTGATATTGTGTGTCACTTTGATTTCTTATGTTTTTAAAAAATAATCATCTCCTACCTGGCTGCACAGGACTCGACCCTGTAAATCTACCGCTCAGCTGCCCTGCGCTGACAGCGGCTCTCCCCTGACAAGCACGGCGCCATTGCCGGCGTGCGACTAGGCCACGCCCCCTTGGAGGCCATGCCCCCTTCTCAACTGGTACTTAAGCTGACCCACTAGCGCTGCTTGCCAGAACCCAGAAACTCCTGAGGCGGAAGCCGGGAGACAGAGACTTTTGTTTTAACTTGATGCACGTGTGATATTGTGTGTCACTTTATTTTCTTGTGTTTTTAAAAAATAATCATCTCCTACCTGGCTGCACAGGACTCGACCCTGTAAATCTACCGCTCAGCTGCCCTGCGCTGACAGCGGCTCTCCCCTGACAAACACGGTGCCATTGCCGGCGTGCGACTAGGCCACGCCCCCTTGGAGGCCACGCCCCCTTCACAACTGGTAGTTAAGCTGACCCACTAGCGCTGCTTGCCAGAACCCAGAAACTCCTGAGGCGGAAGCCGGGAGACAGAGACTTTTGTTTTAACTTGATGCACGTGTGATATTGTGTGTCACTTTATTTTCTTGTGTTTTTAAAAAATAATCATCTCCTACCTGGCTGCACAGGACTCGACCCTGTAAATCTACCGCTCAGCTGCCCTGCGCTGACAGCGGCTCTCCCCTGACAAACACGGCGCCATTGCCGGCGTGCGACTAGGCCACGCCCCCTTGGAGGCCACGCCCCCTTCTCAACTGGTACTTAAGCTGACCCACTAGCGCTGCTTGCCAGAACCCAGAAACTCCTGAGGCGGAAGCCGGGAGACAGAGACTTTTGTTTTAACTTGATGCACGTGTGATATTGTGTGTCACTTTATTTTCTTGTGTTTTTAAAAAATAATCATCTCCTACCTGGCTGCACAGGACTCGACCCTGTAAATCTACCGCTCAGCTGCCCTGCGCTGACAGCGGCTCTCCCCTGACAAACACGGCGCCATTGCTGGCGTGCGACTAGGCCACGCCCCCTTGGAGGCCACACCCCCTTCTCAACTGGTACTTAAGCTGACCCACTAGAGCTGCTTGCCAGAACCCAGAATCTCCTGAGGCGGAAGCCGGGAGACAGAGACTTTTGTTTTAACTTGATGCACGTGTGATATTGTGTGTCACTTTATTTTCTTGTGTTTTTAAAAAATAATCATCTCCTACCTGGCTGCACAGGACTCGACCCTGTAAATCTACCGCTCAGCTGCCCTGCGCTGACAGCGGCTCTCCCCTGACAAACACGGCGCCATTGCCGGCGTGCGACTAGGCCACGCCCCCTTGGAGGCCACGCCCCCTTCTCAACTGGTACTTAAGCTGACCCACTAGCGCTGCTTGCCAGAACCCAGAAACTCCTGAGGCGGAAGCCGGGAGACAGAGACTTTTGTTTTAACTCGATGCACGTGTGATATTGTGTGTCACTTTATTTTCTTGTGTTTTTAAAAAATAATCATCTCCTACCTGGCTGCACAGGACTCGACCCTGTAAATCTACCGCTCAGCTGCCGTGCGCTGACAGCGGCTCTCCCCTGACAAACACGGCGCCATTGCCGGCGTGCGACTAGGCCACGCCCTCTTGGAGGCCACGCCCCCTTCTCAACTGGTACTTAAGCTGACCCACTAGCGCTGCTTGCCAGAACCCAGAAACTCCTGAGGCAGAAGCCGGGAGACAGAGACTTTTATTTTAACTTGATGCACGTGTGATATTGTGTGTCACTTTATTTTCTTGTGTTTTAAAAAAATAATCATCTCCTACCTGGCTGCACAGGACTCGACCCTGTAAATCTACCGCTCAGCTGCCCTGCGCTGACAGCGGCTCTCCCCTGACAAACACGGTGCCATTGCCGGCGTGCGACTAGGCCACGCCCCCTTGGAGGCCACGCCCCCTTCACAACTGGTAGTTAAGCTGACCCACTAGCGCTGCTTGCCAGAACCCAGAAACTCCTGAGGCGGAAGCCGGGAGACAGAGACTTTTGTTTTAACTTGATGCACGTGTGATATTGTGTGTCACTTTATTTTCTTGTGTTTTTAAAAAATAATCATCTCCTACCTGGCTGCACAGGACTCGACCCTGTAAATCTACCGCTCAGCTGCCCTGCGCTGACAGCGGCTCTCCCCTGACAAACACGGCGCCATTGCCGGCGTGCGACTAGGCCACGCCCCCTTGGAGGCCACGCCCCCTTCTCAACTGGTACTTAAGCTGACCCACTAGCGCTGCTTGCCAGAACCCAGAAACTCCTGAGGCGGAAGCCGGGAGACAGAGACTTTTGTTTTAACTTGATGCACGTGTGATATTGTGTGTCACTTTATTTTCTTGTGTTTTTAAAAAATAATCATCTCCTACCTGGCTGCACAGGACTCGACCCTGTAAATCTACCGCTCAGCTGCCGTGCGCTGACAGCGGCTCTCCCCTGACAAACACGGCGCCATTGCCGGCGTGCGACTAGGCCACGCCCTCTTGGAGGCCACGCCCCCTTCTCAACTGGTACTTAAGCTGACCCACTAGCGCTGCTTGCCAGAACCCAGAAACTCCTGAGGCAGAAGCCGGGAGACAGAGACTTTTATTTTAACTTGATGCACGTGTGATATTGTGTGTCACTTTATTTTCTTGTGTTTTTAAAAAATAATCATCTCCTACCTGGCTGCACAGGACTCGACCCTGTAAATCTACCGCTCAGCTGCCCTGCGCTGACAGCGGCTCTCCCCTGACAAACACGGCGCCATTGCCGGCGTGCGACTAGGCCACGCCTCCTTCTCAACTGGTACTTAAGCTGACCCACTAGTGCTGCTTGCCAGAACCCAGAAACTCCTGAGGCGGAAGCCGGGAGACAGAGACTTTTGTTTTAACTTGATGCACGTGTGATATTGTATGTCACTTTATTTTCTTGTGTTTTTAAAAAATAATCATCTCCTACCTGGCTGCACAGGACTCGACCCTGTAAATCTACCGCTCAGCTGCCCTGCGCTGACAGCGGCTCTCCCCTGACAAACACGGCGCCATTGCCGGCGTGCGACTAGGCCACGCCCCCTTGAGGCAACGCCCCCTTCTCAACTGGTACTTAAGCTGACCCACTAGCGCTGCTAACTCCTGAGGCGGAAGCCGGGAGACAGAGACTTTTGTTTTAACTTGATGCACGTGTGATATTGTGTGTCACTTTATTTTCTTGTGTTTTTAAAAAATAATCATCTCCTACCTGGCTGCACAGGACTCGACCCTGTAAATCTACCGCTCAGCTGCCCTGCGCTGACAGCGGCTCTCCCCTGACAAACACGGCGCCATTGCCGGCGTGCGACTAGGCCACGCCCCCTTGGAGGCCACGCCCCTCACCTGTATAAAAGTATGTGTCACTTCCGTACGCGCAGCGGACGGGCGCAGCGGGAGCGCCGTCAGCGCGCCGAAGACGCGCCAAAGGCAAGCCCGTCTGGGCCCGTCCCGGCCCGACCGGACCCAGGCCCAGGGACGCTGTTGGATCCACCTCTTGACCGCTTGGTGTATTCAGGAGACATGCTCCGTGCTCTCCAACCGGAAAAAACTCTGCCCTGTCACCACACGCACACCGAATGTAAACCTTTCACCAACTGTAGGCGTTGTAATCCTACCACCCTAAACTCAGCCAAACCCGGACTTAAGATAGGTCTTCTTAACTGCCGCTCCCTTCCTAAGCATGCACACGAGACCAACCTGTTAATAAAAGATCAGGAGTTAGACGCGCTGTTTCTTACCGAAACGTGGCTATCTGACAGCTCTGACTCGGATATCGTCATTGCCCTCCCCTCAGGCTATCTTTGTCAAGCCCTACATAGACCCAGAGGGAGAGGAGGGGGCTTAGCCTTAATCTACAGAGAGCAGCTTATCTGTAGAACCTCCAAAGCTCACATCGAAGACTGTGAAAGTTGCCAATTTTCCATTCAAACCTCCCCGGCCCACACCCTGTCGGGACTACTGATCTATCGCCCTCCAGGTGCTCCTGGGAAATTCCTTAATGCTGTTACCGAATCGGTTTCACAATTAGCCTCCTCTGCTCCTAACTTCCTTATCGTAGGTGATCTGAATCTGCACTTTATGGACCCCACTGATCGGATAGCCTCAGATCTTCTTCAGGACCTGTCATCATTTAATATCCGACTGGTCAACAATGAGCCTACCCATGATAAGGGACACCTACTAGATCCCGTCCTCACCAATGTCGCTAACATCACCACCAGTCCAACCCTGACTTTGCCATGGACTGATCATTTCCTAGTCCCCATCTCTTGGGAGGCCCCCATTATAACCCCTCAAACTACGAAAATCCAGGTCACCGATAGACGGTGGCACAAACTTGTACCCACGGAATGGGCCACCACTCTCTCAAACACCATCCCTGAGCTCTCCATCGAGCCTGGTACGGCCGATATACAGTTTAATTCCTGGATCACATCTTCGCTAGACAAACTAATACCTAAAACAGCCACTCTTAAGCATACCAAAAGAGTGTCCTCTGCTCCGTGGTATACCCCAGATCTCAAAGCTCTACGCCAGGAATGTAAGAGAACGGAACGCTCCTGGAGGAAAGATAAGTCCAAAGCTAACAAAGACGCTTACTCTACCTCCCTGTCAACTTACAAAACATCCATTCGTAAGATCAAAAGCGCATTCTTCCAGGAGAGAATAGAAAAAGCAGTATGCTCGAGTAAAGAATCCTTCGTCATTCTAAAAGAACTTCTGAAGACCCCAGATCCTGGACCGAGAAACCCCCCGGATCCTAAGGCCGATCAGGAAAAATGCCATCAGTTGGCTAACTTCTTTCAAGAAAAGATACTAAAAATCCTTGATTCAATCCCCCCTGTCAGTTTGTGCGAGGAAAACGACCCCCCGAACACTCGGACAGCCATCTGCCTCCCCTCTTGGGGTCAAGTAACTATCGAAGAAGTGGGAAATACTCTAAACTCCATTAAAAGCGGATCTCCCAGGGACCCCGCCCCGCTTCGGACCTTTAAGGAAGTAGCTTCCATCATTGTTCCCCCCCTTACCCACCTGATCAACGCCTCATTCCAACAGGGAGTCGTGCCCCCGAGCTGGAAGGCGGCAGTAGTTAAAGCACTACTGAAGAAACCCTCCCTTGATCCCGAAAACCTGGCCAATTTTAGGCCAATCTCTCTTCTACCAGGGATCAGCAAGGTTGCTGAAAAACTGGCCAACAAGAAACTTTCACAGTTCCTGGAGGACAACAACAGACTAAAAAGCTCACAGACAGGTTTTCGTCCGGGGCAGGGCACGGACATCGCCCTCCTGGCAGCGGTAGAGGAGGCCAGAGCACTGTTAGACGAAGGAGGATCAGTGGCAGTGATCCTCCTCGACCTGAGTGCGGCCTTCGATACCGTCAACCACCAACTTCTCATTAAACGGCTCAAGAGAGACGGTGTGGAAGGCTCCGCCCTATCCTGGCTGTCATCCTTTCTGGCCCAGCGCACCTTCCAGGTCTGGGAAAACAACACCTGCTCCTCCGAAACTCCCCTCCAATGTGGCGTGCCTCAGGGCTCCTCCCTGAGCCCCACATTATTCAATATCTACATGGCCCCATTGGAGGAGGTTACTTATCACCCCGTTCGAAGTGAGCATCGTCAGCTATGCTGACGACACACAATTAGTTGTGTCATTATCCCATCCCAGCCAACAACCAGCAGATTTATTTAACTGCCTTACGCAGGTTCAACGCTGGATGAACAGTTCAGCCTTAAAACTGAACGGAGCAAAAACTGACGTTCTCCTCCTTGGCCAGAAAGGACCCACTCTCTCCCCGAACATCTGGCCAGGATGTCTGGGTCCCCCACCTGACCCTAAACAAGAAGTAAAAAGCTTAGGCGTGTGGCTCGATGCAGACCTTTCGTTCACCACGCAAGCAAAAAAAGTAGCCGGGACGTGCTTCGGGCTCTTGAAATCACTGAGGAAGATCCTGCCCCTCTTGCCCCCCAACTCGCAAAAATTGCTAATTCAAGGCCTAATTCTCTCTAGGCTTGATTATAGCAATGTGATCTACTTGGGCGCCCCTGAAGCAACAATGATCAAGCTTCAGAGAATTCAGAATGTCGCCGCAAGGATTCTCACTAATACTCCGGCCAGAGCCTCGGCCAAACCAGCACTAAAACTCCTTCACTGGCTCCCAATTAGGGAGCGGGTCAAATTTAAGGCCCTGTGCCTAGCCCACAAACTGCTACAAAATCAAGGCCCCCCTATTCTCAGAAAATTTATCAAACCTTATAAATCCTCTAGATCCCTCCGTTCTGACAAGGAGAATCTTATCATCACTCCCAGATTTAAGAAGGCACGTTCAGGCGGAAGACGTTTCTCAGTCCACACCACCCGCCTCCGGAATGCACTCCCCCGCGACCTGAGAATTGAACCACATTACCTACGCTTCAGGAAGCGGTTGAAAATCCACCTTTTTCCCTAAAAGCAGCTTGCTCTTCCGGAACTCCGATCTCCTTCCCCCCCCTCCCCTCCCTTACCCCCCTCCTTTCCCGGCCCACTGACCTATTGAGGTAGGGTTCTTAGCGCTGGGATACCTCCGGGTGACTACGCGCTCTATAAAAAATTTTAATAATAATAATAATAATGATATCCAAGCATTTATAAGAAGCATTCCTCTCTCTCTTGAGTTTCTACAAAAATATCCAAAATGCAAGAGATCTAAGTTGCCATGAGCATCGCTTCCTACAGAAAGACCCAATAATGGACAGGCCCAGAGAGGGATGCTCTCAACTCCATTCACTACTCAACTGCAGGTACTAGTGCCATGTGGCAGAAGAGCCTGGAGAATCTGTGATGAGATGAACCCAAGATGAATTCTTCCTCAGCACTTCCAGCCTTTTCGAACTATGTTCATAGGCACAGTGGGTAATGCAGTTTTTCACAGCCATAACATCCATAATCGACTTGATATAGATATTCTGTAATAGAAATGGAGTATATAGCCCAGCTCCCCCATTCACTCGTGAATTAAACAGAAGTTACGACATGATCCAACATGTTTAACATAGTATAAATTCAGAATGATTATTGTTTACATAAAGGTAGGCATACTAAAAAGCTAAATCTGATCTACAGTGTATTACAAGGACAGTTCCACTCTTCATTCTTTTCGTTTTAATGCATTTGTATTTACATTTGGGCACCAGTAACACACGGTGGATACGCAGTTGCTCAACAACATGTGCAACAATTCACCAAAAATCCCGGGGTAGCGGAAGTGACAGCACATGCCCTTTGTTGTTCACTTTAACACACACACATTCTAACATATATACACAGATGCACACCTACATATTGTGAGACCTAGCGGTTTCCGCCTGGCTGGGATGCATTGAAGCCAGTTAGAATCCACCATCCGAGATAGGGTGAGTATGATACACATGTTTGATAACCTGTGCTCATACTTGGATAACTTGTCATCGAGCAATCAGGCTTATCCTCAGAGCCCAAGTGTAAAGTATTGGAACAACATCGCCCTGCAACACACTGTGTATGCCACAAAAACACTCCACACCATATGTGTGAAACAGTGAACATAAATGCCCTAATCAGAGGTATTCATCCAATACAACATTCCCCAATATCGCATTACCCCCACAGTTCTAATGGTCAAGCAATCATAGGTCTTTCATAACTCCTCGTGACCCAGCCCCTCAGACACACAACTACACAAGCCACTGATACATGTTGCCCCTGCTGGTGCCGCATTGATTAGATTTTGAAGTCACCTAAAACGGAAAGCAAGAGTTACTTAGTTTTATCAATTCGGGTTAGAACTCCAGGCACCAAGGGCCACCTGCACAAGTGCAGAATCGCTACTCCCCACAGACAAAATGTGGTGACCCAGGAAGCTGATGCGCTTCCAAGTCTGGAGAAATGTTTCCCCTCAAGTGGAGGTGGGAACTGCCATTGCTCTCGACAGCCAGCCATAGGTGTCCACAAGGCACAATGAAACCCCTTTGGCCCATCACAATGTTCTCCACAACAAAGTACCTTGTGGTGTGGGTCCAGGGAGAGAGAGCCAGTGACCTCGGATGGAGGCCGCGATGTAAGGCACTGTCGTCCTACTGATCTCGAGGTCAAAGAAAGTCTCAGCTTCAAGCTCAGGTTCCCCCAACAACCCTCGGACACTACACACAACGGAGTGCAAGCTAGGACAGGTCCCCTGGTTGCAAATAAGGGTCCCTCAGACTCTGCTAGCACTCCTGCACTCCTTGAACTCCTCATGTCCTGGCACCTCAGGTGGGCTGCTGATCTTTATGAGCACACTCCTCTGCACAGTGTGTGATGACGGTGCACATTAGGACGGTCCTTGTCCCAACCGACTATCACTTCCACCTAGTTCCACTGCACTCCATCTCTTGGAAACAGAGAGAGCCTTTGTGTTCCTGGGATCTCGTGAACAGGAGGCCAGCCAACCGACCCTTGGAGAGTACTTAGGGACCAGCCCATGAGAGTTGGCACTTGGCTGCAGGCCAGCAACACCCAGGCAAAATCCACCAAGTGATTGTCCCCTTCCTGGAGCACAACAAGTTCCAGGCCACCACAAGTCTGCGGATAATCCAAGCAGTCCCTCCTGTCCTAATGATTCCTTATGTCCATGTCCCAGTATTGAACCAGTGTAGTATGGTTCCAAATCCAAAAGCATCTCTAACTTCTGAGGCCAGAGTCCCAGTAGTTATAGCCACAATGGCCTTTTAAGATGTAATCAGTTCAAAAGGCCACCTTTGAAAAGCACAGGCCCTTTCTAAATTGGGTCCTGTTTGCCATCCTACCTCAAGAGGTTATCTTAAGTGGGGGCCAAGACTCTGCCCTTTGGAATGCATGTACCAATTCCACACCTGCATAACCGTCCCAGAAAGGCTCCTCAGAGTCAGAGGGCTGCAGTTTCCCTAGAGCACCTATGGGCTTCTCTCAGGAATGCACAGATGTATCTGTCCCCCAGCACCCAGATGTGGATTGGAGACAGGCCTACAGGCACACAGAGCCACAAGCATTGAAATGCCCACTTTCCCAAAGTGAAATTTCTACAAACGTGTTGTCAGACTAACTTGCTCTATCAGAGAGGATTTGACATTATGAACTCATCGATATCAAACACTATAATGCTACTATTCTGCACATAGGAAATACTACTCAGTAGCCTTTGCCTACATCCCCCCATGCTAATTTAATGCGAGGACCAAGCCCCATCATACCGAACAAACCATCTGGTGCCATTCACGACCCTTGCATATAAAGCACATCTGCAAATGCCCTACCTCTTGCCAACACTGCAAAACCTTGGCATGTAGTTTTTTTAAATGCCAAGCTGAGTAACAGTAACCTACACACACAGGCCCCACCATGGAATGGTCATTGAGCTACCTCCATGGATGGCACAACTAGTGTGGCAGGCCCACGGAGGAGCATTTGAGGTTCATGTCCTGGGTATATGTCTTACCCCTGGGCAAGGGACTTACAGCTAACTCGAATCAACCAATCTTGTATACACCAATCACCAGTATGTATATGACACGCACTGCGCTTTGGCACTGAATGGCAGTGGGAAACGTACTCAAACTCCTAAGGCTAGCACCTAGATCAGTAGAAAACCGGGAAGGGGGAAAGCCCCCTAGAAAGGGCCATTTCCAACACACATGCACTCTCTGAAATAAACACACTCTCATTCATTCAAGAAGTCTTTATTCGATCATAAAAGACATAAAATACAATATATACATTGATAAGAAACTTTTGTATAGTGCTAGATAAAAAACATCTAAAACCATATTAAATCACTTATACAGACTTCTTGTGATACAAGATTATAATAACACAAAAATACCAGAGAACATAAAATAGAGTGAACTACTCATAACCTGGTAAACATTAAGACATTATTAGGTCACTAGTTGTTTATTTTTGATGAACCTGATTCTAAGAATCCAAGCCCACCCTAAATACTTTGATACACCTGCAACTATTAATGGGGACAGATCAGTTTTTAAAATTCTGCTTGCTTCAACAGCCGAGCGGGTACCTAGGTTTCTACAGACCGGGCTTAACCATTTGGCTCTAGGAGCACTGTACATAGGACAAACAAACAAAAAACTGATTTAAACTTTCACCCTGGCCAGGGCAGTTTGGACAGTGTCCGGTCCCACCAGTCCCCCACTTTTTGGTGAAATAGTTTACGATCCAGGGGCTTTGTTATCATGTCCCAGTAATTTTCGAGCTTAGGAATGTCTTTAAAGACGATAAATAGACTAGTAAGATTGCTGGAGCACAATCTCAGATGTCTATTCTGAACCACCCAGTCCCAATAGTGCAATTTTAAATCCTTTTTAGAGGGAAAGTTAGCAAATTCAGGTCAGATCACCATACCCCAGGGCAACTAGGGTTGATCTTAAATCCTTAAACCAACCTATGTTTAAGGAACCAGGAAGATCTTTAACCTCCAGACAAGCCCTAGCATATGAGTGGGGTTCCGGCGTCGTCCATAGACGTCGCCGGAATGACAGTGGACAAAATCGCGCTTGGTCCTCCACAGGTTGGCACCCGAGGTCATACAAAAGTGGGATCCGCGGAGTTGACTGAGGCAGACCCGTTGCCACCCTGAGGAATTTATTTTGGGCTGTTCTCAAGGGGTCCAGTTTTCTAAAGCCCCATAGTTCCGCCCCGTATAATACTGAGGGTAGAACCTTTGAACCACAAATCTTAACCAGTGGAGAAATTGGCCGGGTAAAAGAGCCTTTGTGCTCTTTGATTAATGCCCGACCTATCTGCAGGTGTTTTAAAGCCATAAGCTCAACCTGGTGTGACCAACTTAGGGACTCGCTGAATGTAACTCCCGAGTAGGTAAAAAACGTGGTTTGTTCCAGTGGGATACCCCCATAGTAACCCTTGCAGTGATCTGATTGTGTCCTCTTAGAACCATGAATTTGGTCTTGGACACATTCATCTCAAGCTCATGTTCGCTGCAGAAAAACTCAAACCTCGACAGGGCCTGTTGAAGACCCTGTCTGGTTTTTGAGATCAGGAGAGTATCGTCAGCGAACATGAGCAGGGGGATTTTCATTCCAGCTAAGGTCGGTGCGTCTGTAGGGTGGTTATCAAAATATTTAGTAACCCTGTTAACATATAAGGAGAAAAGGGTGGGGGCTAGAACGCACCCTTGCCTAACTCCTTTGGCCACAGGAAACCTATCCGTCACCTCTCCTGGTTTGCCCCAACGGACTTGAGCATAGGTAAGCGCATGTAAGTTCACCAGAAGGCGTACAAGGGGGGCTGGCATACCTAGTTCTAATAAACACTTCCACACCCAGCCCTCGGAACGAGGTCAAAAGCAGACCTCAAGTCCACGAAGGCTGCGTAAAGATTACCTTTGCCTAAGAAGACCGTCTTCCAATAAAGAAGCATGAAACAGAAGGCCTGGTCTAGGGTACTCCCATGGGACCTAAAACCAGCTTGAAGTGGGGTTAAAATATTAAAAATACACAAAAATAACTATGGGTCAGGAAGAATGTGTCTTTTCTAGAGTGTGCAATGGTGACTATGTGTGTGTGTTAAAAAATGTGTTAAAACAGCACACAACAGAGTATCGCACTAAGGGGGAAAATATCCATCAGGTAATCGTCTTTTGCCGCCCTGTCATCATTTGAACCCTTCCCAGAGTGGGGAAGCTGAGCTGTTGCCACTTCAACAAGGAAAGGGAAGTGTGCGGTAAAGTGAATGGTACTTACTCGATAACTGAGGAGCAGTGCAAAAGAAGAGTGAAAAAAGGAGAAAAAGGTGCTCTATATTAAAATTGAATAATGAACGCTGAGGAACTTTATTCTAGTACCGTTCATTTCCAAGGTTAAAAAATCAGTGCAATATAACCAGTGAGTAACCCTAATAGTCACTGGGTTGTCATAATGGTCGACATGTTTCTGCGGTCTATAGATCACTTAGTATCACCCGCTTCATCAGGACCTAAGGTATATGCTACTGCTCAATGTGCGAAAAAATAAATTGTTTGATACAGATACAGATATCACCTGATCAAACCTGGTGATCCTCCTGAGAGTGTAAGGGAGGTCCAGGGAGGCGTCATCCAGACACAGACAACACAGATAGAAAAGACACATACAAAAATAGAAACGACAATAACACATTAGTTTAAGTCATTTTACATTATTGATCCATGATATGGCATTCCTGTAATGTCAATTACCAATCACTCATCAACTGAGACTCCTCTTGCTCACCTTTAGGGTAAGAGGAACGTGCCACTCCTCACCTGGCCACAGCTCAGGAGGACAGTGCACCGCTCTAAAATGTATAGGAATAAAATCAAAAATGAAAGACACCCGCGAGTGCCCGACATGTAAGCATGAGCGGGAAATCCGTTACTGATGAAGCGGGTGATACTAAGTGATCTATCGACCGCAGAAACATGTCGACCATTATGACAACCCAGTGATTATTAGGGTTACTCAGTGGTTATATTGCACTGATTTTTTAACCTTGGAAATGAACGGTACTAGAATAAAGTTCCTCAGCGTTCATTATTCAATTTTAATATAGAGCACCTTTTTCTCCTTTTTTCACTCTTCTTTTGCACTGCTCCTCAGTTATCGAGTAAGTACCATTCACTTTACCGCACACTTACCTTTCCTTGTTGAAGTGGCAACAGCTCAGCTTCCACACTCTGGGAAGGGTTCAAATGATGACAGGGCGGCAAAGGACGATAAACTGTTGGATATCTTCCCCCTTAGTGCGATACTCTGTTGTATGCTGTTTTAACAAATTTTTTAACACACACACATAGTCACCATTGCACACTCTAGAAAAGACACATTCTTCCTGACCCATAGTTATTTTTGTTTATTTGTACTTTTGTTCAGGGGCTATAACCATGTGGTCATAAAATATTCCCTGGGACCCTCCATTTACAAGTTTGTTGTCTTTTGTTAAAATATTAAACTCATTAATCCATTCCTGGATCCTGGCAAGAACAAGACGGGCTGTGATTTTTTGCACTGCGTCTATAAGGCTGATCGGCCGGTAATTGGATGGAACCGACCGATCACCTTACTTATAAATAGGCAGGATTTCTGCACCTGCCCAGGACTCGGGGACCCTAGCACCTTTGGCCAAGGCACTTGCCAGCTGAACTAGATAAGGTACTCAAAGGTCAAGATCTTGTTGGAATAAATCAGCTGGAATGCAGTCAGGACCGGGTGCCTTTCCCCAAGGAATAGATTGCAGGACTGATTCAACATCTCTAGCCGTAAACTCAAGAGGATCAACCGACAGTGACCAGCAAATATTATCCTGAGCGCTACTGAGGCACCTAAATTGTTCCTCAAAGTAACAAACCCATTGTTATTGATCCACCGAGGCTGGGCTTGGACGGTCATCCTGGGACAAACCCCATTTAAGTAGGTGCCAAAACCGTTGCATGTTCCTAGAACTACATGCATCTGTTAGTGTCGACCACCGTTCTTCATCCCAGTTGGCCTTGGCAGAACATTTAGCAACATTAAATGCTTTCCTACATGACCTAATTAGTGTAGGGTTCTTAAGTTTTAGAGCTTTAAACAGTTCTACATGAGTCCGTCGACACTCATCATTAAACCAGTTGGAGGTTTTCTTATTCCCCCTATTACCCTTTTTAGAGATAGACCTAATAAACAGTTTTTTTAAAGACGTAAACAAACTGGTATGTATATCAGTAATAGTGTTAATCACCTCCTGTGGATCGCATTTAGAGATTTCTGCCAGGGAATTAGAGACCAAAGATCTAATCGTTCTACGTGCTTCAACATCGACAGAGATCTTTGGCCAACGCACCCTCCTCATGTCGTTAGTGAGTACAACTTCATCCTGAACTAAGTTGAGCAAACAGTTGACTGACCCGGAAAAACTGAAGTCCCTTAATTCCACCACCAGTGGATCATGATCACTTTCCGAACGTGACTTTACTTCCATATCCACTACCACAGGCCACAGTTTAACATCCAATAATACATAGTCGATGCGGCTACTATGTCTATCATTATTAAAGGTGTGTTTGCCCAACCTATCAGAGCGCACTCTACCATTTAGGGCACGTAGTCCCTGGTCCAGACACAAACCTTTAATAAAAATAGCCGCCTGAGACCATTTTTTAATCGGGGCTAGGTCAAGTTGTGGAATCCCCCAAGCCAGATCCTCAGTCTCTGTTAAGAGCCCATCATCCAAACTCAATGGTTCAAAACAGGTGTTAAGATCGCCTATTACAACCAAATGTCCGACTGCCGGAGCATCACTTAAGAAGTCATCCAGACGGAGGAGGGTTGGCGAGACCCTACCACCCTGGATGCCCCTAGCATATATATTAATCAACAATATATTCAACCCACTGGTGGATTTAATGCTAACAATTAATATGTCTGGGCTATCAATAAAGACTTCCTCTGCTGTCACACCCTCATATTGACGAACCCAAACTGACAAGCCACCCATAGCTCGACCTCTTTGACCTCTAATAGCTGGTTTACTAAAGTTCAGGTAACCAGTAAGGAACAATGGTAAGATTGCCCAGGTTTCCTGAAATGACCAAACGTCACCTCGTCGTATAAAGTTGGTCCAGTCAGGAATGCACATGCGCGACTCAAGACCAGCTATGTTCCAACTACCCAAGATGGTACACTTTCTGTCTGCCGGAACACCAGTTATAATTTTGGCCGGAGAGTGAGCCTCGTCAATCAAGGGAACAACTTCTTCATAAAGCGGGCGACTCCATAAATAGAAGCACTGTCCCTCCTTATATCATCTGTATAGATGCTGGGAAGCCCACCCTGGATACCTGGCGCCGTTGTAACGCTCTCAACAGTTGAATCAGCAGATAACACAATTTTGGGTGCCAAGTCCATATCACCAGTCCCGCACAGATGAGCAGAGCCCCCCTTAGCAATTTCGGCTATTTGGCCCTTTGGAATATTAACATGACAAAATGAATTGAGTAGGGCATCTGCAATACCCTTACAATTTGAATTACCTTCTTTAACCCAGGATGGAATGACTGGTAAATCATTAAACTCTAGCCCCGATAAGGGCTCATAAAAGTTCCTCAACGGGATATTCCAATACTCGTTGGGCTGAAGATAATTACTTTGTTTGTTTGGGACAGGGTAAAGACTTTGACGCTGGCTAAAAAGTGAAAAAACTGATGTAGAGGGAAAACCAGAAAACTGGGGCTTGGGGTTAACCCAGTTCGGGGTAGGTTAGAGCTGTTGTAGCTAGATTGTACATACGATCGAAACAGGGCCTCTGGGTTTATTGGTGGGCCATGAAAACTGGGAGTAAAATTGGACCATTTAAGGGACTGCTGACCTCTGTTGGATCTATAATGGCCAGGTGGTTTGAGCAGGGTCTCGGGGTAAAAATAACTAAGATTCCGCGTGGAGATCCCTCCCTCATTGTTTCCCACATACCAATCGGTAAGGTGGGAAACGACTCTATGATCCCTAAAGTTGATGATCACAGTATCACCCTCTATATCCTTTGGACGAAGACCCAACCACTTGCATCTTCTAACTGAATGAATATCCCCATTTAGATGGGCAGGTAGAGGTCTATTAGTTTTCAGCCAGAAGATGACTTTATTTTTTAGATTTGCGTTATTTTCCCGGTTCCCATTAGAAATTGGGGGCACACCCGTCAGGATGATGACAAAATTGGCTGAGTCAGGAGGGAGATCTACTATATTCCTACGATATAAGGACTGTCTGTGAGTGGTATTGTCAGATTTAACAGCCCCTTTTTTTACGGGAGGGATGGTTCCCTCAAGGGATGGCTTGTTGGGGACCACCGTAGGCTTCTCTTTAACAGGATTGGTTACACGAGGGGGTTTAGAAGCCAAAACTGGTGCCTTAGGTTTGGTATTGCCTTCAATATTATTGTTGCTTTTAGAATGATTGCTAGGAGCAATAATGGTGACACTAGGCTTGGGTGGTAGATCAGGCTGCCTATCAGTGCACATAGGGTGGGGTATAGCAACAGGAGCCAAAAGGCGATCAATTTTTTCGCCCAATATCCTTACACGCTCCAACAAAGGTAACATATATGATTTTAGGAGTTTCTCAAAAATATCAAAACACTCCTCGTTAAACCCGATAGCAACATCTTCGGGTAGAGTTGGATTATGGGGAGTACCTATGGGAGCCTCAACTACAGGAGGTACCGTAAAGCCGGTAGTAGGGTTAACTAAAAAGGGAGAGAGGATTTGTTGACTAGAACCTTTTCTTTTAACACCACCCTTTTTTCTTTTTTCCTTGGTGGGGAGCTCACAGCCCTTTTGGTTTTAGTGGGCTTAGAACCGATGACACTATTAGCATGTGACAGAGTGTTCTCACATGGACCGGCGCTAACAACAGAGTGATTTGTAAGTGTTGACTGCAGGTTGGGGGCCGTAGTCTGAACGGCTGGAGTATTAAGATCAATGAGACTAATAGAGGCAGAAGAAGGGCTATTTGAGTGACCCTCACTATTGATAATGGAGCGTGCAGGGGATATATTAGGAGCCCGGAATATACTGGGAATTTGGTCCAGACTAAACATATCCGATTCACTGGCCATCTTCCCTTGGGCAGCCATTTCCTGCGCGTTATTTACATCTAGTTGAGTGGACAGTGGTAGTTGCTTAAGATGTTCAATAGAGCGACGACACTCAGCGGGTCTCTCAGCTAAAAGGAGTTCCTTATCTATCTCCTTGTGTGCCTTCTCGAAATATTTATCAAGAGGCCCAAGGAATGAAACGCCCACACCAGATGGAAGTGAGCTAGACATATCAACGGCTGGACAGAATGTAATAATCTATACCCTAAACCACAAACTAGGTACACCTAAGGGGCACAACAACAGGGTAGAATAATAAACGATAAGTATCAGAGACCTGGCCCAGCCCGGCCTCCTTCGGCCCCTGACGGCCACAGACGGTCCCGCCCTTGTCCCGGACTTCTCCCGGCGCGCTCCCGCGCAGCGGTAGTGACGTTCAATATTTTATAGGGGAGTAGCTAGGGGGGGCGTAGCCAACAGGGAGAGCGGCACCAGGTGATTCTGGTCAGGTCAGCAGCAGGGACTCTTGGGAACTGGAGTTCAGCATCTGACGCGCTCGCAGCCCTGCTTTGTAAATGCCCACAATAGTCTTTAGAGAGACCTGCTCCCCAGCGTCCTCAAAGGACAAATCACCGCGCAGCGGGACCCGCGAAGCGGGTCTGGCAAGAGGTAGCGCTTTGTAAAGAGAAAAGCGCTCAGGATTTCTTAGGCGCTGACAAGCTCCTCCGACGGCAAAGATCCAATCCCAGCATACAGGCACCAAGGAAGTAAAATCCCATGAAGGTCGTAATCCTGGTAGTTTTTAACGCTAATAGGGGGGGCGTAGCCAACAGGGAGAGCGGCACCAGGTGATTCTGGTCAGGTCAGCAGCAGGGACTCTTGGGAACTGGAGTCCAGCAACTGACGCGCTCGCAGCCCTGCTTTGTAAATGCCCACAATAGTCTTTAGAGAGACCTGCTCCCCAGCGTCCTCAAAGGGCAAAGCACCGCGCAGCGGGACCCGCGATGCGGATCCGGCAAGAGGTAGCGCTTTGTAAAGAGAAAAGCGCTCAGGATTTTTTAGGCGCTGACAAGCTCCTTCGACGGCAAAGATCCAATCCCAGCATACAGGCACCAAGGAAGTAAAATCACTCTCAATCTCAAGCATCCACACAACATACATTTAAAAGCATTAATTTTTACTTATGGCAGCTGCCAGGGAAGGTCATATGCCAGCTAATTGTACTCCAAAGTTATTACACTGATCGTGAATAATGTAATACTATTCACTTTCACTCTTTTATCCCTCCACTATCCTTTTCAATCAAAATTAACAGACTAACATGTTCACTTCTCAAATTCCATATTCAACTATACTAATATACTACCCAAATAACTGAATAACATATTCACTACTCAAATTACTTCATATTTATACTATACTAATTTTCAACACTAATCCGTGCTACTCGCCAGAAAAGCGCTTCAACACCCATCAGGGGTGACAAGTGCTATATGAATGCAAACCTTTCTTCCCCTTTTATCCCTCTGCTATCCTTCTCACTCCAAGTAACTGACTAATTATCCACCACTGAAATTACTTCATATTTCACCATATTAATTCGCCACTAATCCTTTATAGGCTTCCTGAATAGCGTGCGTCAACAAGTGCTATATAAATACATACCTTTGTCCTCCTCTATCCTTCTGCTATGTTATGTTATGTTATGTTAAATTTAGCTTATAAAGCGCACGTACGCCCGTAGGCTTCATGGCGCTGTAGGAAGTTTTCAGAGCATAACACAACAACAGGAGGACAACTTAGAACGTCTAAGGATAGGCTTCTCTAAAAAGCCAGGTCTTAAAGGCTAGTCTAAAGGCTAGAATATCCTCGTGTGACCTTAAAGAAGCTGGCAAGGAGTTCCAGAGGGAGGCTGCAAGAAAATGAAAGGAGCTGCCGCCCTGACGTTGTTTCCTAACAACCGGCACCGTGAGCAAGTTTTTGTGACCAGAACGGAGGTTGCGGGAGGGGGTGTATCTGGCAAGCAGGTTGATGATAAATTTGGGGCCTTTGCTTTGTAATGCCCTAAAGATAATGCAACCGATTTTAAAAGCCGCCCTCTGGGCTACCGGCAGCCAATGCAGATCTGCCAGGCCTGGCCTGATGGACTGCCATTTAGGAAGCCCACAGATCAGCCTGGCCGCCTGATTTTGAACCAGCTGCAGCCTCTTGAGCTGCCCGGCTGGAAGGCCCAAATATAAACTATTTGAGTAGTCCAGCCTAGACAGCACAAGGGCGATGGTCACCTGTATCAGGGCTGAATGGGTTAGGAAATGGGCAATCTTTCTAATCTTGCGCAGCTGAAAGAAGCAAGCGGAAACAACTGACCCTACCTGACTTTTCAGGGAGAGGTCTTCACTAAAGGTGACTCCAAGGCTCTTAACCGTGCGGGATTTGGAGGGGGGGTTTCCCATCTCCGGAGGCCAAAATTGAGGTCCCCAGCTGAGTTCGCTCTTCCCAGGCAAGATCAGTTCAGTTTTGCCTGGGTTAAGTTTTAGGTGGTTAAGGCCCATCCATCTCTGGATATGAGCCATGACCTCCCTAAACTCAGTGACAGCATTCG
Source organism: Lissotriton vulgaris (assembly GCF_964263255.1). Taxonomy (NCBI): domain Eukaryota; kingdom Metazoa; phylum Chordata; class Amphibia; order Caudata; family Salamandridae; genus Lissotriton; species Lissotriton vulgaris. The sequence goes on from NC_141697.1 coordinate 1,131,482,446, forward strand.
GCGACCCCAGGGGGAAAACCAATTGCAGATCATCTGCGCAATTAAAGATCCACACTTTGAATTTCCTCAAGGAGTACAAAAGGGGACGCAGGTATAAATTAAATAAAAGGGGAGACAGGGATGAGCCTTGAGGGACACCGCAATCGTTCTTAATTCTAGGGGCTGTGAAGGTGCCCAGTCTCACTGCTTGAGTCCGGTCGGACAAGAATGATTCCACCCAGCTCAGGGCAGTACCTCTGAGGCCTGCCTGCTCGACACGGCCGACCAAAATAGTGTGGTCGACCGTGTCGAATGCAGCAGACAGGTCAAGAAGCACCAGTGCCTGGTGGACATCCCTGTCTGCGTTACACCGAAGTGTATTCTGGACTGCCAGGGTTACCGTCTCGGTCGAATGGCCTGGACGGAACCCAGCTTGATTTGGCTCCAGAAATCCAGTGGTTTCCACAAAGTTGGAAAGGCAATTGGAGACGTGAGCCTCCAATATCTTGGATAGGAACGGCAACAGGGATATAGGACGATAATTTGATGAGTCCTGAGGGTCCAGACCTGGTTTTTTAATTAGAGGGATTAACAGAGCGTGTTTAAAGCCAGTAGGTACCCTGCCCTGGGTCAGTGATTTATTTAGTAGGGGTAGAATACCCTGAGGGATAGTCTGACCGATTTCCGAAAAGATGTGGGGGGGCAGGTGTCGTTAGGGGATCCGGACTTTACCCTCGTCAAAAGTGAAGAAAAAGTTTTACCATCAATGGCCGGGAAGGTATCTAATACAGAGGGATTGTAAAAGACGTCATCCAAAGGAAGTGACGTTGAGGAACTAGCAATGCTCGATTGGATAGTGACAATTTTTTCTCTGAAAAAATTATTCAGGGAATCACATAGCTTCTGCGTAGGAGCTATTGAAGGGGCTGTCCTGTCGTTGTCACAGAGTTCATTAACTATATTAAAAATATCTTTGGACTTGTTGGATGACGATAAAATGTTTGTGGAGAAGTAATTAAGTTTGTGTTGATTTAAAAATTTTTGATAATTTTTCCTAGTGACGCAGAAGGTTTCCCTATCCTGTGAAGAGTAGGTAGCTCTCCACTGTCTTTCTTTCTGTCGTACCCCTAATTTAAGTGCTCTAAGTTCTTGAGTGAACCATTTGTGGGCATCATTGCCTCTAATGTTAGGTAAGTATACAGAGGGGGCGAACAGATCTGCTGCGTGGAGAAGCCAGGAGGACAGTGCCCTCTCGTCAACCTCCAAATCTTCGTCTAATGGGGGAAGGGTGTTGTTCAACGTGTCCATGAACCCAGAGCGGTCCATGGATTTCCATTTGCGGAACTCTTTACCCATGGGAGGTTTGGCCTTGTACTGCCCTTGAATTTCTAGCGGGAACTGGATAAGATAATGGTCTGACCAAATGCAAGGGCTTATAATAGGAGAGAATGGTGGTACGTTGTATGTCCAGATTTGGTCCAAGCTGTGACCCTTCTGGTGAGTGGGAGAGTGAATGTGTTGGACCAGGTTTAGATCTGTAAGCAGATCCCTCAGTTCTCCAGCTTGGGTGTCAGTGTCTGTTCTATCGAACCAATAATTTAAATCCCCCACTAGGACAGTTTTGGAGTGCTTTATTACATGGGAGGCCAGTTGTTCTGCCAAAAGTACTGGATAATTGGCCATGTATTGGGGAGGGCGGTATAACAGAATTACAGTAAGAGCCCCACTCTCTGAGTCTAGTGTGATTACCAAATTCTCTGTGTTGGGGAGAGTGAGAGAAGGTAATTCCCGGAAATGAAAGGATTTTGAAATGATTGCTGCTACCCCACCTCCAGCCTTCCCTTGTGCACGGTTGGCAGTCAGAATGTAGTAGTCTGAGGGAAGTGATGCCAGAATGTCCGGCAAGGAATGAGGGTTGGTCCACGTTTCTACCATTCCAAATCCAAATAACTGACTGACTAACCTATCTACCACTTAAAATGTACTTGCTTGTTTCACTACACTAATTCAACACTAATCCTCTATGGGTCCCGGAGTAACGTGCTATTTGCCAAAAAAGCGCTTTGACGCCTCGTCAAGGGTAGTAAGCGCTATATAAATGCAATTACAATACAATACAATACAATTAGTGTAATAAAAATGCTTAAAACAAGGAGAGTGAGGGCTCAAAGTGATATCCATAAGGTCGAACTGCAAATGTGTGCCAGGCACAAATCTTACCACCTCTGAGGTCAAGGGTCACAAAAGAAGTTCCAGGGGTTGCAAGGGGCAAGTCGGATGTCACAGCTGCGACCTCTGCTGACCCCCAAATTATATCCATGCCCAACAAGTGGCACTGAGCAGATAAGGGGCTCTGCAGAAAATAGGCTGTCAGTTGTATAACCTATTAAAGTATTCAGGCACAAGGTTGTAGGTGTTATCAACACCAAAACTGTTATCCCTCTAAATTGCACAAAAGACAAGGCACTTGCAACCAACAACCTTTTGAATGAAAGCTCACATATCCCCCTCTGCAGAAATCAGCAGCCGCGGTCGGTAGTGGCGGTACCTCCCAGGCAGTGACGTGGGAGGACGAGGGGCAGGGTGAGGGGTAGTAATCTATGGATTACGGAGCTTTATAGGTAAGTAAACAGATAAATAAAACGAATTTTGTTGCGCACTGCATCGCATTTGGGGATGCAGTGCACACACCGAAATTCATTTTATTTATTTATATGTTTACTTACCTGTAAAGCTTCCTAATCTATAGATTACCCCCACCCTGCCCCTTCCCCTACCCACATCACCACCCGGCAGGTACTCCCACTACCGACCGCAGCTGGAAATCAGTCCTTTAAACTGCAATGAATCCTGTTGAAGACACAAGTATCATTTGCCCCTTAAATCAAGAAGCCAGCAATTGCCTGGTTTGCTATTGTCATGCTACTTGTCAGTATGGAACGTCTACCCTCAGATGTTGAGTCACTACAAATCCAGCTTATACCAAATGACACCATCCATGTGTTGTCCCTGGAAGACATCTTAGAGTTGAACCCCTCATCTATAATTTCACCCAGAGAAACACAGGTTGCCTTATACATATCCTAACCCACACTTTAGAGGCACCCTACAAGGATCAGCAGACAATGCTGAAAGTCTCTAAACAGAAACACTCCAGCTGCAAATGCTAGTCAGTCAGAGTAATTTACACCTAATGTGAAACATATTACCCCTCAAACACTGAGGGCCTCATTTATGAGGTTTTACCATAGGGCAGCGCCGCAGGCCTCCATGCTGCGCGGCCCTACGGTAAAGGAATTGGGCAGGAATGCGTCATATCTCTGAGATACGACACATTCCTGTCCTTTCCCCCTGCGCCGGTGCACAATGGGCTGCCGTGCGCCAACACAGGCACCCTTGCACCATGATGCAAGATTGCCTGCGTTGCTGGATGATTATTTTTGTACAGGAATGGAAATCATCCTCCACAAAAACAGCACACTTAGAAAAAGGGAAAATGAGCAGAAATAAAGTTATTTCTCCTCTTTGTGCCTCCCTTACGCCTCCCATGGGCAGGCATAAGTTATTGGTGCTTCCACAGATTTTCGAATTCTTGTAAATCAGGGGCACTGTCAAAATGCCATGGATGTTGCTGGGAACTCCCCCAGCAACACCCATTGCACAACCCTTTATCGCAGAAAACTGCATTTAAGGGCACAATATTTACGAGGCAGAATTAAGCAAATAAATGTGGCTTAGTGCTGCCTCGTAAATATGGAGTAGGCTCCTGCACCACAGAGCGTCACCAAAAGTGATGTTCCTCCGTGAAAGGGGCATCATAAATGAGGCCCTGAGCAACTACCTTGCGTTGCTAGGCCTACCACGTCAGATTGAATTCCGGAATCCACTAAAAGCTCATCATTTCTCACAGTCCTTCAGAAATCCAATAAGTCACCACCTGAGGACCACATAGACATGACAAAATTAGGAGTCAGCGGACAATCCCGCTGTCTGAGTGGTAATATTGTGCACACTTCTACTTGAACCTCCTCGGTTCTCTTCTGATATTCTCATAAACAATGATACTCCATTCAAAGTATTGTTCTTATTCCAATCATTGATATTTATTCAATCTTCATAATCATCAATGTAAATTCATTACTCAAGAGACTACTATAGATTTCTTTTGCTTCCTCTGTAGTGTAGGCTAAGGTCTCTGCCTTGTTGGATGTAATCTGTGCTATTTCTTCCAAATTAGAAGTGTTTTCAGACTAAAACACTTGGTCAATGTTGCACAACAACGAACTGAATAAATAGTAAAAGAATAAAAATTTTGATTTTGGAGTGCGAGATGGACTCTATAAAGATTTAGTCCACATAGACATGTCATCAACCCACTGAATTAGTGCTAAAACAACAACCCCCATCTTCTGAACTACCAGACACCAATTTGTTAAATACTCTCCTCTTCGCCAGGTAAATCATGCTTTCTAACTGTGTCCTATATCCCAAATATATCAGCTTATGCATACAGATATCACTTAAGAAACCAGTGCCACAAACCAGCAACTTTCTCAATTCCACAGTTGTATATGTACAACATGACTCTTTTAAGACTGCATCTTTTGCCACATTATTTGTTAAGTATGGTAAGCATATATTTACCTTCCATAATCAAGGAGAATTGTAACCTATTTCTAACTTACTGAACTGAGTTTTTGTACGGATGAATCCTATGGTTGTCTAACTTGTGATAATCATTGATAGCATTTCAAGCATAATCCTATCACAACACACCATTCATACCTCTAGCTGAGGGTAGTAGTTACCTATAAATCATTACCTATATGATTCAGGCATAGTCCATGGCCTAGCATTACCTCACTACAAGATATAGAATTCTACCCGGCAACCTATCCTAGAAACATATATCAATTGCTAATTGTGGTGGTAGTGGCAATACAATTATCCTTGAAGTTGTGTCAGTGATGATCATAAGTAATTCCTAGACTGAGCCTTCAGAAGTCATCTTAACTCCATTAGTTGGAAATTTAGCACAAGAAGACAACTTTGCTTGCAAACAAGAATATCACAGTAAAAATGTTATCATTATTTTGTGTGACAGTCGTATTATTCTTTGTCGAAGTAATTACCCGTTGTAGCATTTGTCCAGTTGAACAAATGGCCAATCCAAGATTATGATCAAGTTAAGTGATTGTAATCCAAGTTGTGGGAGGCTAATTCAACAGAAAATCTGCTAATTCAACACACAATGTAACTAGGACTTTTGGTTTTATGGACTTCATTTTTTAGACATTTCCGGCTGTACTTGTCTATATATCTATACATATCTATATATCTATATATCTATATATATATATATCAATATATATATATATATTTGGGAGCAATCAGGCTTCCCGGACCCCCGCCCGCCCCGACATTGTGCTGCAGCCCGGCCCCCCACTCGCCCTGATATTGTCAAGCAGCTCGGGCCCCTGCCCGCCCCGTCCCCCGCCTGCCCCGACCCCCGCCTGCCCGGAGCCTTACCTCAGCCGCCGCTCCTCCCCCGCGCTCCTCATTTCACATCTCCGCCGCTCCTCGCCACTTACCGCTCCTCCAGCCTGCCCGCCTGTCCGCCGGTCCTCACCGTCATTCCGCCGCTCGTCACTGCTCCTCCCCAGCGCCATGTCCACCGCTCCTCTTCCGCTCCTGCACGGCGCTCCTCCCTGCGCTCCTGATGTCACCACGTAGGTAGCGGCTGGCGCTACTTGCAAGGGACTACTTTTTTTTATCGTCAATTTTTTAAATAACGTATATTTTTTTAATTTATATAGCCTATGTCCATCTGCACACCTTGACGATTACAATGATGTATCGGGTGTGTGGATTCACGCTGTGGTTCCCGAGTTTACCCGCCTCAAAGGTGCAAAGTTCTTCCTTTATTATAGTAGTATAGATAGTGCTAATTTTATCTGCATTTATCCACATTTATTTTGTGAAAATATGAAGGTGCAACTTGTATTCAACAGACAAAAGTGAATTTACACATGGATGGTTGATGGGTTTTAATGCTATGGAAGGCATCTATAAAGCATCACTCACAGCCAATGCACTCCTGAGAAAATATCTGCATTGTTGTACAAACACATGCATATCTGTTGTTGTTTAAAATGTCAGTAGAAAACAGCTTCCCTGATTTTTTCTAATTTCCCTGCATTTCACTCTGCACAACCATTGGCATGGCAGTTCAGAATCACTGAAATGATGGCCTCTTTACTGCTTTTTTCCATATCTAGAAAATACAGACATCAAAGGAATAGATGGCTTTCTCTCTGTATTCAACTATGAAAATAAGTAAAAATGGAAAACTGGGAGCCTTAGATATAACCAAATTATCAGAAAGTACCACAGGCACAGGGTTCATCGTGCTGCGCAGCCGACGTGCGAGAAGACTGCTTATTAAGCCTAAATCACATTAGCTAAGAAAGTAAATGCGTGCATACTATTTTCACATGAATATATGTTTTATGAGCTGACCTTTAAATGTCTCTTATTGCCTGGTCTCTTGAGAGCTTGAACAGCGATCGCATTGTAGCAAAACATGGCTGCGTCATTATTACCGGAAGTGAAAGAATAATTGGAACCAAGAAATTGTGTTCATGGTTTGACGTCGCTCTTGTGGTTTGTCTATAGGTCAGTGCAGCAGAATCTTCCCGCCTGACTCCGGCACGCTCCAGATCCTCCAAGGGAACGGGACCACCGTGGGGACGGAGATCTTGTTCCAGTGTTCCTCTAAGCACCATCTTCTGGGAGCGGGGATAGTCACCTGTGTGTGGAGGGGGAACACCACCGCCTGGACAGCAGGAATACCAACATGTAAACGTAAGGTGTATGCTTGGATGTGCTCTATATACCACGGCAACCTGTTTTATGGAGAGACTTTGCACCACGAGCCAGCCGTGTAGGGCTGGTGACAGACCTGTTTCTTGTGTTATAGGCACGGCCACTAGAATTACGTGGCAGTTCAGCAGCAAATTATGTGGCCTGGTTGACTAAATTATGCTGCAAGAAAATGCAAATTATGTGGCATGATGCAGCACATTTTTTTGATTGTGGTACTTAATTATTTAGTCACTTTTACACATGTAATACTGCCTGGGCAAATATGTCCCCTCCTCACTACCAGTTTAGCAATCAAATACAGAAATAGGAAACTGAAAGATGGCCACTTTACCTTTGCAAAGGGTCTTACCTTACACTGTGGGCACACATTGCCACGTTTGTAGTAACTTTTGATCCGTTTGAGCTACATTTTTTTAGTTAAACTCTACAGCAAATGATGGATTATGAGGCAAATCCATAATTATGAGAAGAATTTCCCAGCCGCAGAGTCCTTTAATTCCAGTGGCCTCCGAAGGTAAGAGTGGTGAGGCGGTGGATACGACCACAAGGGAAAATTAATGATCTATTTAATTTTTCCTTGTGGTCAACTCTTGAAATTTCCCAAGCCGGCCTTACTGCCCTACCGCTCTTACCTGCAGCGGCCGCGTCTGCTAACGTGTGACCTCTGCAGTGCTCCTTTTTGGGACGAGGTGGGAAAAGCGAGAGATGCAAGGCCAATCGTTCACAATATAACATGCTTACATTTAGGAAACAAACAATCTTGCTGTAGTTCTGGGGGTAGGAGATTGATGGATAGGTGAGGGGGATTGTCCACATAACATAATGCGTCAAAGGATTAGTTTGAATGGGGTGTAGTCCGTGGACGTGTTAGAATTTCTTTCGTAGTGAAGAGAGGGGTCTTGTATATAAAGACTGTGACCAAAGCATTTGTGTCTTGCTGGCTAGATGAATGGTCTGATCTTGGTAGCTGACCATGGGCGTCTGGTTAGTTGGTATAGCTTTGGTGAGGTAGTGAGTTGGTGACATAGAGGGACATCTTGCCATAAATATCTTGGTTCACTTGGCAAAAAGTCTTTAAGTTAACATGTCCATGCAGGAAATTGCTATTCTGAGGACAGGTATGGTGTTCTGAGGCAGCGTGAGCAGGGGCCAACATTACAAGGACTATGCTATGTTAGTAGCAGGTGTTCTAGGTGACATTGTTGACCTGAGGGATGAAAGATTAGTCTTTGTCCAATGCTAGTTCATTTTGAAGGAAGCCAATGAAGAACAGACACTTGACCTAGAGGGGTTAATGCGTGTTTGAGACATTCGTATACAGGCACTGTTGATGCATTCACTTTTGATTGTCCAGATACTAAGTCGATCACTAGGTCAGTGGATACTCACATATTTATATGAGTGCCTTTAACCTCTATATGGAAGCCAAGATTGTGACTGACAATCTCTGCCAAGGTTAGCAATAAACCTCACCTTATTTTCTCGACTGTTATAGACCCATTGATTCTCTACTCTCAATCTTCTTTCGTCTTCTATTTATAATTCTTTTTACTACTTTGCATTCAGCCATTGCTACTTTTGTCCCCGCCTCAACCCAAATTTGTATTTTACTGCAGATGTTTTTTTTCACTCATTGTTATGCCCTTTTGGAGTAGTTTGACAGGGTAAGCGTTTTGTACATTGCTCCTGTACCATAATGGCAAATGTGGTGCTTCTTAATCATACCGAAGCAGAAACTGTTCACGTTATTGATATTTTGATTGCATTAGCTTCTGGAGAGCCATGTTATGCACTGTAATGACAGTAGAGGCAACGCAAGGAGCCAGTATGGAATAAAAGTTCTAGAGACATTATTGTTGCAAAGTAAGTCACCAATTCTTGTGATGAGGGTTGTCAGAAAAGGGTTGTAACCACCTCGTAGAAGTATGAGCAAGAATTCATAGCGCCCATTTACTTCACCTTGAACCCCCACCTGCCTCAAGCCAATAAGTAGTTGTTTGCAAAGGACCCCTTCCTGTGCACCAAAAAACACTTCCTGTTGGGGTAAGCTCTAGTCCTAACTAGCATTGGCATAGCCACGAAGCTGTGTTCAGGAGTTGGTGCCCGCCATAGGGTGGGGTCTTGGCGGTGTCATACAGTAGACTCCTTACCCCTAGCCTCATATGAGCATCAGGAAATAAGCAGCAAGCCAGTAGGTCTTGACTATGTGAGATTTAATGTTTTTTGGCTAAATTGCAATTGGCTGAAAGTAATGTAAAAAAGCTGTATGAAACAGCCAAGATTATCTGTGCACCTGCTGCACCATCGATATCTTGACCATAGTGCCTGCAAGGATAAATGAGGAAATTGTTTATATCCAATAATATATGTGTTCTGAAAAAGGCACAGTTGTAGATGGAATACATAATTATTGTGTAGCTAAACATAAACACAAAAGCTTTCCTAAAAAATGCTTTAAACCTATCCAACTCTCCAAAACGAGTTGCCACAGATTTCATAAATAAAGCATATAAATGTGAACAGCAAGCATTGTTAAATTGTGTTACAATGTGGTTTGCTCTTTCCTCTGTAAAGATCTTATTCTGTGCTTGAATGGGCCATAAACAGAGTAAATTGACCAATATCACCTTATTTCAGACTGACGTTAAGACAGAAATGCGTTTTTTACTTTGTTACTAAAAAGGCAGTTTCACATATTTGATGGACTCAGCAAGGAAGAGGAATTTTGCAAAAAAATTGCAAATGTTTTGTGCAGAGGAAGAACGAGATACCTTTTGAGATGGCTATGACTAAAAGAAAACTGGCACACAAAGGATCCATGAAGAAAGTACGCTGCATCCCTCTCTCCTATAAATGCTCTCACTTTGAAGTCAGCCGAATGCAAAATAATCACCAGGCTCCCACAAAAACACAGCTTGACCTCGGTCTTTGAATGCCCAGCAAATGTGATGAGATAAGAACAAGATTTAAATGCCTGTTTATCACAGAAAATGGGTTCTTGGAAGAATGCTGTAAACACGGCTTTAGAATGTGGAGATACGAACTGAAGCTGCACTGCTTAAAGAAAATAAAACAGCAAATGAAAAACCAGAAAAAGTGAGTTACAAACTGCGTTCCCAGGCCAACGTTCGAAAAATGTCTAAGATGTCTTTTGCAGGTAGTCGGTGACCTAAAAGTGACTAGTTTATTAGTACTTTGAATGTGTCTTCTCCTCCATGATGTTAGGAAACTTACACTAGCTGATGATGGCAACGAAGTCTTCCCTTGTTATCCAGAAAAGTCTTCAGCTCATTGGTTGAGAAAATAGAAAGTCAACTTTATTTCCTATGCCTCATGATCATTCCAGACTTTACCTGAGATCCATCAGCTTTATCAAGATGATTGAGGCCAGGTGGTCACTTCCATTGGTGCAGCAGCTGCAATGACATCGTAGTACCAAGACCTAAGTGTCCACAGAATCTGGCTAATTGCTGTATTGTATAATTCTAATAGCAGCCGGGGCATTTACTACCTTGCACTAGGGTCCACGACACACTGGCTACGCTACTGGATTGAGGTATAAGAAAACAGAGCAGGTGGCTCTTTCTCTTTTTTCAAAATATGAAAACTGTATACCATAGTGCTAAAAATGCATATGGTGTGAGGATGTAGCCTTGCGGCTAGAGCGGTCGACCTCAAAGCTGGGGAATGGGGTTCGAGTCTCGGCATCGACGCTCAACATCCTGTGAATTTGGGCATATCACATAACCCCTTCTCTGCGGGGCTAATTCCCCCACGGTGCGGAGGGGTGAACCCGGCGCCGCAGTGCTCGTGACAAGACCAGACCATCATGAGTCACGGTGGAGCGGTGCTCGTGATGGCCTGGTCTCATGACGACCTGTCTAATCATTAATTCTCAAACACAGGCGGGGAATTAACTGCGCGTGGGCGGAGCGGCGGCGTTATGAGGAGACCAGGCCTTCATGAGCACAGTTCATCTGTGACTCATGACGGCCTAGTCTCGTCATGAGCACACAAGGGGTTAATCTCCCCGTACCTAACAAAATCAATGTGTCCATCTGTAACCAAACTGGTGCTCACGTAAAGTGCTCTGATACCTGATATCTTCGGGTCTAGTTCACGCTATATAAAACTCATTACAAAAAAATTGTGCCTGAAATAGGAAACAAACGAAATCAACACAAGCTGCACTTCCCTGGTAGACCACACCCGAGATTCTGTCATGGTGGAAAATAATAGCACATTCGTATATTTTATCAATATTAATTTTCTAAACTATGTTTTATATATGGCCAATTTCAAAATTATATAATAGAAACTATACGGCCTAAATTAATTCCCACAAGTGTCATGTCAAAATTAAAAAAGCAATTTCCCTGCAATCCTTAACCTAACTTCCTACGTGTACACGGCTTCCATGTGGAGAGGATGGATGTAAGGCAATGAAAGTGTATATTCTGCAACTGTAAAAAGAAGCTTTGCTGTGCCAGCACATCTGGGGTGCGTGTCATCCACCGAATGTCTCGCGCGGAGGCGCGAGGATGTGAGCGATACGATCTGCAGCATGCTGGGTGTAAATCATCCATGCTTCCTTTCTTTGCAAAGATAGCTGCCTGCACGTTTCTGAGCGAGCACCCAGTGGAGGCATTTTCAAGGTGCAGCACAATTTGTCACAAGAACCAAATGCCATTGGACTGTAATTTACTACCGTGTAATCATAGGATCCCCACTCTAAGGAAACAGCAGACAGCCACCTGCTTCCATTACCTTCTCTGGGTGAGAATCATGCCTTCGGGATGGATGTGCTTAGCAAGCAAGACAAGCATTGGCAAAGCCAGTAGCACTAGCTGTTCTGTAAGTGACTGTGCTTTTTCACTGATCTGCAAATAAGAGCCTCATTCTAAAGGCTGTTCAAATCAGGGTAGAAATTACACACACGAGAACTACCATTACAGGCAGGTATGAGATTTACAGGTGTGTAATTTCTGGAATATTTCTAACTTTTTGACCTTTGGATGGGGGATAAAGCTCTAAGGGCTAGATGTAGGTATCCAAATACCAGTCGGTAAAGGCCGAAAATACCGATTTTCGGCCGTTACCAACCGGTATTTGGATACTGAGATGTAGGGCATCTCAAAATACAGATTCGGTAATTTTACAGAATCTGTAAATTTAGCGATTCGGTAAAATTACTGAATCTGTAAAATTACCGAATCTGTATTTTGACATGACGGTAGCACTGTAAACAGTGCTACAGGGCTTTAAGGATTTGTTATTTACCACCAACTATTAGTTGGTGGTAAATAAGGAATTCCTATGTAAATGCATAAATGTGCATTTACACTTGTGCCATGTGACAGACAGCATGTATGTATGCCACATGTGCACACCACCACTAATCAGGGGTGCAACAGGGTGTCAAAGTGACACCCTGCCACCCTTGACTAATTCACAATTTTACCGAATCGCTAATTACCGATTCGGTAATTGACATTCATTCCTATGGGCCTCCGTATTTGTTACCAAATTTTTATCTACATTGCAATTACCTATTCGAAAATACCGAATCGGTAAAATTCGGTATTTTCGAATCGGTAATTGTAAATTACTTACATCTAGCCCTAAGTTTGGAGGCACACAAAACCGAAATGTGCAATATTTTCCTGCAAATTTTACCTGATGAAAATCAAACAGAAAAAGAACCGCAGGTGCATGTAACATCCAAGTTACAACCCCAATTTGATTGCAAACGTCCATTTGTGCTAGACATGTGATTGCGCATGTGTGTGTGTGTGGTTCAGCGGAAAGGTGGGTGGACGAATGTGAGAAAGAATCAATGATTGAATGAATTAGTAAGTGCATTGGATGAAAAGTGGGAGACGGACTCTGCGTGGATAATTTATGGTTGAGTGCAAAAATTGACAGGTGTGTGCGTGAAAAGTGGTTAAATATGTCAGTGCATGTATGGATTAGTAGACGAATGAGTAAGTGAGTGCCTTGATTGATGCTACCAGGTTACCCCAAACTAAGAAGGCTAAACCTCAGACAGCAGTGGGGATACTTTATTAAAATGGCAATAATATTCAATTATTATTTTGATTTTGATTTTTATATAGTGGTAGCTAGACCCGAAGGTATCAGAGTGCTTTACATATTTTCTTATCTGTACCATCTAGTTTCAGAATCACTCCCCTAGGCAACAACAATACAGAGGACGTGTGGTACTTACCAATGATTTTCTGCAGTAAATTAGGTTTTAATTTCCTCTATCCTTCAGTACTGAGTTATTACTCATTAATTGTGGTTATTCTGCTGATTTCTCTTTTAAAGATCTCCTGATTTTTCTTTAAATGTTTACTTCTATAAAGTGCACCTGCATCCATTGGCTACTTTGGCCCTGATTTTGAGTTTAGCGGACAGGAATTTAGTCCATCAGGGTGATGGAGTAAAGTACTCCATTGCTCTGATGGAGTAACAGCATCTCTTGCATTTATAGGAATGGGAGTGACAGCAGTTCCTGTAAATGCATTGAAAGTTTGATGCTGTCAATATTACCAAAACAGAAGTCAAACTTTAAACTTTTTTTAATTGGAAAACAAAAATCCCAAAGTGGATCAATATTATTCCAGTGCAATCGGGATGGACATGTCATGTCAAGAATTACCACCATGATACAAGTGCAAACATTATGCTGACATGGGAACCATCATGCTAAAAAGCACAATATTTCAAGTCATACTACCGTTTTGCATGTTCAGATTTGCTCCACTCAGTAATCCTTGGTGCATATTCACATTTGCACACATCAATACCTTCATATTATGCAATTCATTTTTATCAGATATTGCACCTAAGCAACACCTGTGGAAGCCTTAATTACAGTGATTCTAGGACCTTGAAAACTGTATTCCTCTATGGCTGCTCTTTCCCTTGTTGCTCAAAAGGGTTTTGACTGAATTCATTTGTTTTTTATGTTTGTGTATGTTTAAAGCTCTTCTCCAGTTTGGTTCTGGGCCTACGTTTTGTGCATTAAAATTACATATATATTTTAAATGAATTCCAAATTATGTGTTTTAATAATAGGTCCGTTTATTCATTTACAAATAGTGGGTTTGACTTTGTCACCTTTCATATTGTTATTTTGCTTAGAACCAATCTTAAATTAATCCATTACAGTCAATAAAGTGAAGGTATCCACTTTCAAAATGATTTTTTAATGTCTCACTTTTTGCTGGAAACATTTGATTACATATGTCAAGGCCAACAACTTCCAATTGCTCGTTTTCAGTGAGGTTGAGGCATATTGTAACATTTCTGAGAACACACCTAATTTTTACAAAATTAAATATTGCCTCTAAATATCTCCTACTTACAATTTATGTTTGAGGATTCTCGCTTTAAATGGAGTCCTTAGAAAGTAAAATACCTTGGTATATGGTTCTCTATCGCCACCAAGATTAATATTCATTATAATTTATCTTCTAGTAGAACAAAATTAAAGAATTTACTTAAATCCTGGTGCGGAAGACTGGATTCTGTTAAAAGTGTGTGTCCTTAACATTTCATTAATGCTTTTGATGCTGCTTGTCATACTTCTTAGGTCAAATTTTGTAGAATTACACCTGATTTAAAAAAATTATAATTATGGAACACCAGAATGTCAACAATTACATTATCTACACTTAAAAGACAAAAACCTAAAGGTAGAGTTAAATCCCAGAATTTTAAATTAGTTATCTGTAATATAAAGACATGGTTACTGTTAACATTAGGAATAGGAGCATAGTGTCTCTCCTCATTGGCTTTTGTGGAGGGAGCCCTTATGTTTGTCTTTTCCTCTATGAAGAGTTTATATATGCCCATTTACTACCCTCTTACAATTTTGGCTATTTGAAATAACACATGTCAATTATTGAAGGGTTATTGTTTCCATCGGAGTATTGTTTTGATTTCATATAATAAATTCTTGAAAGATCATAATGAGATGGATTCCATTTTTACAACTGAATAGAGCAAAAAATGATGTCTTCAAATCAGCTCACACAAGCCAGGGACATAGGATGCAGAATGCAACTCTCATAGTGTTATATTCCTTATAGGTACCCTGCTATAGGCCAAGGTAATTTCATAACCCTTCACCTATATTCTTTCCTATATTACACTTAAAATGGTTTACAGGGACTGACGTTTTACCTAGATGCGACACTGCATTCAGAACGCGGGTTTTCCCTAATTCGAAATCTCATACATTATGCATGAGGATTCCTGGAAACGCAGCAGGACTAACACTACCTGTAAAATATCTATGTATAAAGTTCATGCCTGACGTCATCCTAAGTCCAACACAGTAATACAGCGAGGTAGGACCCCTGGGGAGACCTATGGGTATAATACATCACATCTTGCTAAGATAGACAGGGGAGACCAGGACTTCCCGGCAGACACTCTGACCAGAGACGCTGAGGTTCCTGCATGCAGACAAAATGTACTGTCTGTTGGTGTCTCTCTGTTAAATTAATTTTTTGAGATAGTTAGGTACATGAGTTTTCTTCCTTTTGGAATTTATGTATAACGTTTTTATATTGAGCCCCTTAGTGAAATATGGTTCTTTTCATTTATATGTACAATATATGTTCCTTTGATGGTATATTAATTTGACCTTCAACGTGAATAGTGGAGAAGTGTGGCTCAGGGGTTAGAGGCGGCAGACCTGGAAGCTGAGATCAGTCCTGGACCAGGGTTCAATTCCCTGCCTTGGCGGGTCTTGGGCTAAAAATTCCACGGACTCGATAATTCTCGCTCCGGTGCCTTCTTGACTCACGGGTTCACACTCTGCGACTCTGGGCAATAGCTTGCTTAATCTCCACAATGGCCCCTCGCGGCGGGATGCCTGACTTTCACCTTGTGGATACCCTGCTATCTCACAGGGGAATACCAGGACGAGTTCCCTAAGCAAGCGCCGGGAAACCCACAGCGGGTAGCTGTGCACTATATAAGCTCAAATACATTTACATTTACATTGTAATACTTTTATTAAGGTTAAGTGAAAGAAATATGATGGATGCTTTTTGGGAGGAATGAATTCTAAATTACCGAATGCCCTTTTCCCCAATGTAGAGCTTAACCAGACTATCTCTGATTCTAACATATTTTTTCAATAAAGATTTTCCTGAAGTCTTCTGTAGGTCCATGATCAAAGAATGCCAGACTATAATGGCCATTTTTTTTTCTTTTGTATTGTTTTTGCTCATTTTCCTTTTTGTATACCCCAGCATTTTGAAGTTATTTTAAGATGACAGCCATTGGGCTACAAACCTAGTTGCAAGGCTAACCCCTAGCCCCTAATGATAGACTGATCGAATATGTTTATGTTAATGTTAATTTCGATTTATATAGCGCCAAATCACCGACAGGTCTCTTAGCGCTTGCTTTGGGAACCTGTCCTGGCTTCCCCTGCGAGATAACCCCTACTGGGCATCCCCAAGGTGAAGACCAGGCATCCCATTGCGGTGGGGGGCGTAGTGGAGATTAAGCAGCTATTGCCCAGAGTTGCAAAGTGTGAACCCATGATTCGAGTAGGCACCGAGGCGAGAATTATCGAGTCCGTGGACATTTTGAGCTCAAGACCCTGCCGCGTCGGGAATTGAACCCTGGTCCCAGGTCTGACCTCTGCATCAGGGTCTGCCTCCTCTAACCAGTGAGCCACACTTCTCAATATGTGCAAACCAGGATACTCTGCCCAATTACAATGAAAATGTGCTTGCTTCAGCAAAGGTGTGAACTCTGTTGTACCATAACTCGGACTTTCCTGCAGGTAAACCAGCTTGACAACTGGGAGTGGCAAGTACCTTCCCCTACCAGCAGTTGTGGCCGGTGCAGGTAGGTGCGGTGGGGTGGTAGAGCTGGGCGGTGGGAGAAGTCGACAGACAACGAAATAGGTTTTATTTATTTACTTAATTTGACCTATTCCATTGTCTGTCAACTTGCAAGCAGCACTCCCCTAATGGTCCCTTGGTGAATAATAGCATGTGCTTCCGCCACTCATTATACTCCGTGTTTCCCTGCAGCTCTATGTGCCCATTGATGCCCATCATCTTGTGCCCACTTCTCTACTTAAACCTGTGCTCAGCTGATGCAAGCCCCACTGTTCTCCCAGCTGAACAGTTATCTGTGACTGTTGATCTGTGTGCATTGATACTTGTATGTTTGTTGGACCTGGGGCATGGGTTCATCTATGTATGCTATGTATGCTTTACTTTGTGACAATGGGTGTCTGGAGCTGTGGTGGTCTCTGTGAATGTGCGTGAGCCTTTTGTTGCTGAATACTGTATTTTGTGTGCTTCTACATGCATGCATCACACAAAGACAGATCTATTGGTTCTGCCAGTGCTTATTGAAAAAGGATATAAAGGTATCTTCCTTACTACCAAGTGATGGCTCCCTCTCCAGCTATCCTACAATGTATATTTTCACCGTTGTAGTAACATCGAAGTAACACAATTTAGATTGTGAATAATTTGTCTTTATTAGACAAGCCACAGGTAACATCCAGAGAGATCCGTAGTACCTGAATAATGCCCAACAACGGATTCCTACAGAATCCCATGACACACAGAATAAAGAATCATTCAAGAACTCTAAGCTCTGCAACTCTATGAATATAATTAAATAAACATAAAACCCACCACGAGCTATCTACTACAAATCTTCCCCCCTTTTTTTTTTTTTTGAAGAGAAGAGAAAAAAAAAATAGAACATAATAACAAATCCATTCATTGTATCTTTCAGGTCTTTTAACAATTCTTCCAAAGGAAGTTTGAACATTAGATAAAGGTCTATTACATATAGCAATATCATAAGGATTATCACTAGGATCGTCCACAAGATCACAAAGAATAGAAGATGATTCAAAATTATTATCATAACACCAAAATGGGGATGATGAATAATGTTGAGAAGAGAAGGGCAAATCATCTGGGGAAGAATGAGGCAATGCCAGACGGCTCATGTGCCACGTTTCACCATTGTCCAAAGTGACAGTGTTATGATGAATTTTAGACATTTTCTTAGGTTGAGAAAATTTGTTAAACCCTTTAGGTACTTTCCTTGGATTCTTAACACAAACCCATTGACCAACAATCATACAAAAACTCTAAACTCTACAACTCTATGAATATAATTAAATAAACATAAAACCTACCACGAGCTATCTACTACAACCGTCTAGATTATAAATCAAGATAACTATATCCTGACATTGTAGATTAACACTATGCTCCCTGGAGTGCTGTTAATATCAGTGTCAGAGGTCCCTTCTGTTAGAATCTAGCCTACACGCCCTTTTCAATCTCTGCCTCGCCTTGCTGTGTCTTTTCCTGGCCCTGAGATGTGTTTTCATGGCTGCTGTGACTGAGTATCCGCATGATCGCCGCTTTCCCCTTATTGCTTCACTTGAAGCTGCGGCTTCTGATGAATTGCTTTGACAAGTAACCAGCAAGTGATTCACTAATGCATTATAAATGCAAGAATGGTTAATAGCCCACTCGAAGATATTGTAGTCTTGGAACAAGCCCAACATTTCAAAAGTGCCATTTTGCAAGCTAGCTAATAGCATTACTTTCATTATTGCAAGCAAGAGGTTATTATCTCTCAATGAACATATGCTTTAGACCACGGCCATCCAACCTGCTTAGGAGGGCAAGATCCAGCCCAGAGTTTCGTGTGAACCACTGACTGTGGAAATAATTCCCATTTACGTCTGATGGGCCTTGTTATTCTAGTAAGGTGAACTCACATGTGCAAATAATGTGTGTTTTTACCAATCTAAATCCACTTTTGTTTTTCACCTGCTGCGGTTTAACTTTTCTTCATACATTTGTATTGAGATTTATAGAAAATACAAAGAAAAAGCAAGTATTGGTATCCATTCAGGTTTACATTTTTTCAAAGATTTGCTGAAATGTTAATCGTTTGGGGTAGATTTATCAAGACTCTGCCCTGCTGCAATGTAAGGCAAAGTGGCACAAAGACTTGAAAATGTATTTACTTTCCCAACGCAAAACTCTTTTTATGTATTGGAAAGTGACCTATTTCAGCATAAATAGCAGTTTGTGCTGATTTGTAAATTGTAAATGTAAATGTAAATTGATACGTGTATAGCGCACTACTCACCCGCAAGGGTCTCAAGGCGCTTGTACGAAACCCGCTGTGGAACCCATCCTGGCTTTTCCTGTGAGGCGTCCACTCCTGGGCACCCCCAAGGTGGAGGCCAGGCATCCTTAGCGTTGTGGGGGCAGTTGTGGAGATTAAGCAAGCTATTGCCCAGAGTTGCAGAGTGGGACTCCATGATTGGAATAGGCACCGAGGCGAGATTTATCAGGTCCGTGGAATTTTTGAGCCCAAGACCTGCCAAGGCGGGGAATTGAACCCTGGTCCCGGGCTAGACCTCTGCATCAGGGTCTGCCGCTCTAATCATTGAGCCGCACTTCTCCACTTTGTTTAACTTTCTGTCAAGGGGCGTTACATGAGTAGTACTTGAGCATTCCAGCAGAGACACCCATGTATTTGCTGTAAAGCCCTATCTACTACAATTGCCAGACTGGGTTTGCAGCAAAAAATGATGCTTCCTTGAAGACGGCACAAAGCTAAATAAATACATTTATTTCTTGAAACAGGCCATAGATTGCACGTGTCCTGAACTGTGTGGCACACATCCAGTGAGTGCAGGGGCATATTTCAGAATACTTCACGCACACATCAGAGCAAGGAAAGTTGCTACCCTGTGTTACGTGAATAGGAGACATCTGAACCACAGCATATCTACAAAGATATGGCACTCTTCAACTCTCTTCCTGCACTGGCGCACTTGTGATTGCCTAGTGCCAATGCAGGCACGCTTGGACTATGCTGCAAAGGTACCTTAACCCCTTCCATGCTGATGACGGCCAGGAGCCGTCATGGCACACAGTGCTCGTGTGCTGATGACGGGTCCCGGCCGGCATGACCGCACCCGCGATCGGAATGTGCCGCACAGGCGTAGAATCACGGCCGCGCCCTAGGGTTCATTACTGGCAGGATTCTTTTTCTGCAGGAGGGGATACCTTCCTACACAAAAGCAATTGTTAGAGGTATTTTCCTCTTTTATGCATGATCCACAATGCATCACACATAGAAAGATGAAGTAAAAAGGAATATAAAGATATTTCTCCGCATCACTTCTTTCTGTGCTAGCTGCAGGATTTTGGTGCAATTCTGGGTTTACTGCCTTTAGTAAATCTGCGTTGCGTCAAATTCCATGGATGGATGCACAGAAACGCCAGTGCGCCACCCATGGAATATCTACCACAATAAAATGTAACACAGCACGGCGCAGGCCACTCCAATGCATTACATTTCTTTACAAGGTTGCGCATGACAGTGCAAATATCCCCTTGCTTGGCTTTGTAAATCTTACTAAAGCTGTTGCATTGCCTTGCTTCACCTTGGCGACACAAGGACAATGCAAAGGTTTAGTAAATCTAAGCCAAAATGCTTAAAAAAATGTTCTAGACATAAGATTTTGAACTGGAAGGGTATTCTTCCAATACAAAAACTATGTACTCTTCCAGCACAACACCACTGGTGCACTGTAGTGTAAAGGTGTTTGTGTGTCACTAGGCAGCATGCAAGTGCACCAGTACAGGGAAAGAGAGCATCATCAGGTCATATTTAGTGAATATGCTCTGCGTTGCTCTAAACCTCTTCCGCAACACAGAGCTGCAACTTTGGTTGGCATGAGAAATCTTTTCCTAGGATGGAACTGGTAAGGGAGCACCTTCATAAATTGGTGGATTTGTAGGGAAGGGATTTCTCCTAATGGAATAAAATGTGGCATGCTATTACACACATTCAAGGAAATTCACATGCACAATTGTACACAAACAACAGTTACAAATCTGGAAATATGTATATTCACAAAGGCTTTTTAGCAGTACTGCTGAAAAAGAGCGACTGACGGATTTCCAGGAGCAAATTTTCAATTCCAAACATTTGAAATGTGTAATTTGAAGTTAGGAGTAAAGGTTCAGGTGAAAACGTACCAATCCTATTTAAATGTATTTTGCATGCAGTTGGCCCTGGTGGACCTCTGGCAGACAGCCTTTGTTTAGAATATACGTTAAACGTCGCTCATTCAATCTTCTAAGTATCTCCATATTTATTCTTTTTTTGTAGCTATGTCCAAATTTGAGACTTTCGGATTTAAGGTAGCTGTAATCGCTTCCATCATCAGCAGTGCCATAATTCTATTGATGTCGATGGCTTTTTTAACCTGTTGCCTTATGAAAATTGTTAAAAAGAATGGCAGACGGCGTCCTGAAAGGTAAGCCGCCCGGATTGAATCTACACCTTTTAAAATATGCCACATTATTTCACAGCTAAATGCAAGATTTCAAGAGTCCTAATGAGATGAGATATTGAAATGCTTTCTTACAGTTTTTTAGAACTATGTGAGTCTTACTTGTACATGACTTTACTTTAGTTTATACACAAATTTCCATTTGGATAAGTTACAGGATACCAGAAACGCAAATATAGTGTGGACAGAATATCATATAAAAAATAGCGAAGAGAAGAATATTGAGAAGGTAAGCGCAAATAGAAATGATAAATTAACTATCCTTAGCTCCAGGGGCTGTGTTACCCAAGTGCCCTGGGTGCGCAACGGGCGTTTGTGCCTGATTTGTGCAACACCAGGGCTCTTTGGTATTATGAAGGGGCTACAGACACTTGTGTGTCCCCTTCTGTAATACCAATAGTCCTGGGGTACATAAAGCACCTGGGCTATCATCAGAGGGCATTCCCTCATTTACATGATGTTGTGGCCCCATGCAAATGGCCTTTTGCCTCTGTGTCCGCACCATATTACAGATGTGGGCACAGAGGTAAAGAAACTGTCGGTTTTAAAACGTGCACCCACTGCCAACCAGGAAAAGGCGCCCAAACCATAATATGGCCCAAGATCTACTTACCTTCAAGATATATATATATTATCAAGGTACATATATATATGGAGTTATATATATAGTAAAACTTTACTACACAATATTCTTGTCGTCAATACTTTTGACACAATATTCTGCCCACGATATTTGTGTTTCCGATAATATGTCCAGATAATATCCATTTATGTGTGTGGAGGGACACATAATTCTTTTCAATAGAGCCTTGTTTCCAACTCAAGGTTGTGGAAAGTTATAAACCTGTATCATCTGGGCATATATTTCACATAGAAAAATTGAGGATAATATATTTTTAAAAGTATTTATATGGATGTTTAATTAGAATGGGGTCATATAGTACCGAACTAGCATTGATAAAGCAAACACATTTGCCTTTTATTGTGTACGTCATTAAATGAATAGTGCTTTTACCCTGCCCCTGAGCCTAAGTACAAAGTATTTCACCATGTACAGCAGGCTACGGATGCATTGTCATAGGGCCACATTAACTATAGTTTTAATATCAATATCAGCCCACCGGAATAATGTGCCGGGGTGGATCAAATTATGCGGTCGGCAGGACCAAATTATGTGACAAGGAAACGCAAATGAATGCAGCAGAAGCAAGCACATTTTGTGATTGTTTTACTTTATTATTTTGACATTTTGACATGCTGTAGCACTGTCTGGGCACAGATTTTACCTCATTAGAACCCTTTTAACAGCCAGCTAGAGCAATAGGTAACTGAAAGACAAGCAGTCAAAATTTGTAAGTGGCCTTTTACTGTGTTATAGCACATGTTGCCATGTTTTTAACAACGTTCATCCTGTTTGAGCGAGAAACAATTTTTTTTGTTAAAGTCTAAAGATCATGTAGCCGATGATGGATTTTGTGGCAAATGTGCCTGTGGGAGGGCGGGCCGGATAAACAGAGGAGGTGGCTGTATATAGTGGGCCAGTCGGCCTGTTTTATTCAAAATTCTAGGGTAAAGCCTTTAGATATTGTCTTTAGGGTTCTGTGTCCGGTCTTCCTGGTCTTCCCAGGGAGGCTCATAAGAGGAAAGAAAAATAGGGAACCGTCAGTCTCTTCCCGCTTTTTAAGCAGAATTGACTCCATCACCACACCCGTTCGGTTTATTAAGGAGATCTGGTTAAAGACAGGGTGGGTGATTTCTGTGAGGGAAGGATGGGGATGTAGGTATATATCGGGGTACTATCGTGCATGGTGCTACTGTAAAAAAGGGAGTGAAAGGGGTTGACTCTACAGACACTCCTATGAGGCCTGCTTACTCACTCACTCAGGTTGGATGTGACAGTGAGGACGGAAAAAACCCACAAACAAACCCCTCTTGTACTCAAACCTCCAGCCACCCCGCTGCTCTCCCTCATACCTCCTGTTACCCGCTCCCTCCTTCCCCTGACTACAGTCACTCACCGGCTCCGCCGCAACTCTCCGGATTTGCGGCCTCTCTCCAGCCTCCTTCTGTGGGGACCAACAGTCTTCGTACCACGTCTCTGTGTCTTTACTGGACTCGTCATCCTCGTTCCGTTTTTCTATGTCCTCTTATTCCACATCTCCGCTCTCCCGAAACTCCTTCTTCTCTCTGGCTTGTTTGCGCTCCTGGTCCGTCTCTCCGGCCCTTTTCATCTCCTGGGCGGAATCACTTCCGGGTTAGTCCCTCCTCTTTCAGTCTCCGATGCAGAGGCGTCTTGACCCTGTACGGGCAGAGGACACGGGGGAGGAGTTACCTCTGGGGAAGCCGCTGTTCCGTAACTTAATTTTGGCGAGGCGACTATCACGGGTAAGCCATTTCTGTGATATGTACGTGTGGCCCCCGACATCAGGCATGTCATGTTCGGCACCCCCTCACATCACCATATCCACAATTATCAGGAAATGGATGCAGAATTATACACTTCCATTGGCTCTGATCAGTCTCCAGACAAATTGACACTACAGTATTTACTTGCACCATATTGATAAGGTAAGGTGAATGAATAGTAAATCTATAGCTCTCTACATAGGCTTTCCTTGATGAAAGAAGGCTAGCCGGTATTGTGGAGTCGTTATATGTGCAGGTTAATATTAATTACCTCAATATCGTGGCATACAAATGATACGTTATGGCTTTTAGTCCTGCACATGCCCTGCAAACCTGGCCCGATGACCTCAGTGAGAGAGTGAGTTTTTGACATTCTGCTTTTCTTGTTAAATACATTTTTGCTGCTTGAAAAGTCCTTTACGTTGTCCGTGGCTGCTGTGCTTGGATAAGCTGCGGCGTGTTGTCCGTCGCCAGTAGGTAGTTATAGTTAGGACCTAGTTTCCATAGGAAATCCGTAACATTCTATTTGGAATAACTTTGGCGCTTGTCGACGAATCTTCGTGAAATTCTCCAAGTAAATGGTCTGCTCGGCTCCGATCCTTTCCTGAAAGATTGGGTGTGATTCATCAAGCGGGGGCCGAGAAAAAAGGGGGCTCCCAAAACATGTTTTCCCCATGCAATCTTCCATAGGACCTTTAAGACGGGCTACAGCCAAAACTGCTGAACGGAATTACACCAAATTTGGCAAAAAGGTAGAGTTCGGTTCGGAGATTACGCTTTTTGTTGAATGGTGTAAATCCGCTCAGTATTTCCTGAGAAAATCAAAAGTAAAATCATAGATATTTCTGGAGATGAAGTACCGTACTCTGTACCTTCCCGAGCACAAGCTTTATGCTAATTGGCTGTCAATACCCCAAACCAGGAAGTGTTGGCAGCCATCTTGTGCCTCGGTAGAACCGGGGCACAAGAAAGCAGCAAAAGAAACCGAAAAAACTGCAAAGGGGGCAGGGTAGAAACACCCTGACCCCCTAGGCCTGCGGGATAAGCGTAGGTATGCATACCCAAAGGGAAAAAAAACAAAAACCCGGTCTGATTTTTTTTGTAATTTACCCCCGGGGGGACCAAATCCCGGGGTCTTTATGAAAAAAAGTGTGGGGGACCCCAATCCCCCCCACACTGCCCCGGGGACCGCCACCCCCTGCGGCAAAGTAAGTATGATAGCGGGGGGGCACTCAGCCCCCTCGCAGCCCCGGGGGACCGCCACCCCCGGGGCTTAGATATGCATGGTGGGGGGCCTCTAAGGCTTTATTATTAAGTATGCGGGGGCTCACGGCCCCCCTGCAGCCCCGCGGACCGCCACCCCCCGGGGCTTCGTTTTTAATAAATAAAAAAATAAAAAACCTGGGTGGGGGGGCTCAAGCCCCCCACACGCCTTGTGACGGACTCCCCCCGGAACCCCCCCATGGGACTGGGGACCACCACCACCCCCGGGGCTTTTACCAGGTGGGAGGGGGGCTGAGCAGCCCCCATCCTGGAGCCCTTGGTGACCGCCACCTCCCAGGGCTGGCTCTCGCAGTGTCCCGAAGTGCCTACCACCGGTACACTGCTGTTTGCTATGGTAGGTAGCTAACATGCTGCTCCCCATGCAGAAAAGCAATCCGCTTTGGGTGCTGTGTTGCAGAGAGGTGTAATGACCCTCAGTATACAAGGGGACTTAATCCCCCCAACTAAGAACGCGTTACGGAGCATGTTTGCACAGTGTTGATGGTAGGGGGGGGGGGGGGCTTGAGGTGATATGTGTGCAAACATGCCCTGTGGAGCGTTTTAAGTTGGGGAATTATTTCCTCTTCAATCCAGAGGTCCCCTAGGGGTGGGTAGATATATATATATATATATTCACTGACAAAACCATAGGTTTGAGGCCTTATATAGTTAGGAATTAGCATTTAAAACACTTTTGAAATTCACTCAAAAAACTATAAGTTTTAGGGGTGTTATAGTTAGCTGGACATTTCACTCATACAAAACCATTGAAATTTCTCCTATATAGTTAGTTGTACTAACTATATTTCGCGCACCCCCAATCCACTGCTGATGATGTCACATATTAGATCATTCATGACATGGTCAGTGACATCACTGATGACATCTCAAATGACATCAAAGGTTTTTTAAATGCTAATTCCTAAATATATAAGGCCTGAAACCTATGGTTTTTTCAGTGAATTTGCAAGGTTTTTTTAAATGCTAATTTCTAACTATATAAGGCCTGAAACCTATGCTTTTTTCAGTGAATTTGCAAGGTTTTTAAAATGCTAATTCCTAACTATATAAGGCCTGAAACCTATGGTTTTTTCAGTGAATATCAATGTTTTTTTTAATGCTAATTCCTAACTATATCAGGCCTGAAACCTCTAGTTTTTTAATTTAATGTATTAATTGTTATTTTTTTTATACTGATTTACTACATTGAAGAAGTATTAATTCCCCAACTTAAAACACGCCACAGGGAAGTGTAATGAAGCCATGCCCCTTTTTACACCTCTCTGCAACGCAGC
This sequence comes from Lissotriton vulgaris, assembly GCF_964263255.1. Lineage (NCBI taxonomy): Eukaryota > Metazoa > Chordata > Amphibia > Caudata > Salamandridae > Lissotriton > Lissotriton vulgaris. Next base: position 1,131,508,669 of record NC_141697.1, read on the forward strand.
CCCCGGGCGTGTTTGCAGAGGGGGAACTAATTCCCCTTGCATAATGGGGGTCCCTATGGGCCAACTAGCACACCTGGAACCTCCAGTATGCGCCAGGGGGCTTTGTTGCAGAGAGGTGTAATGAGACCACACCTTTTTTACACCTCTCTGCAACGCAGCCCCCGGGCATGTTTGCAGAGGGGGAACTAATTCACCTTGCATACTGGGGGTCCCTAGGGGGCAACTAGCCCACCAGGAGCCTCCAGTATGCGCCAGGGGCTGTGTTTCTTTGCCCCGGAGGGCGGTGGTCCCCGGGGCAGTGTGGGGGGGGATTGGGCACCCCCCACACTTCTTTATCACTATGCCCCCACGATTTGGTCCCCCTGGGGGGTAATTTTAAATAAACATACCGGGTTTTTAAAAAAAACATTTTTGGCCTTGGGGGTCCTTGTGGGACCCCCTGAGCAGGCCTAGGGGGTAAGGGTGCTACTACCCTGCCCCCTTTTTGTGTTCTACACGTTTGTTTTTCTGCTTTCTTGTGCCTCGGTCTACTAAGGCACAAGATGGCTGCCATCAATTTCTGTTTTGGAGTGTTGACAGACAGTGGCAGCCAATCAGCATGCAGATCGTGCACGGCAAGGTGCGCGCACGGTGCGTGCACGGTGCGCGCTTATAGATAAATAATTAATTTCAACTTTAATTTTCACAGCAACTACTGGAGGGATTTACACCATTTAAAGAAAAGCGTAATCTGCGAAACGGACTCTACCTTTTTTGCCAAATTTCTGATAATTCCATTCTGCCGTTCGGGCTGTAGCCGTGTCCAATCGTCCTATGGAAAATAGCATGGGGAAAACACGTTTTGGGATCCCACGTTTATCTCAGCCCCACTTGACGAATCCCCCTCAAACTTTCAGGGGAGGAGTGGAGCGGAGCGGGCCATCTTCTTTGAGAAATTCGCAAAGATTCGTCCACTGGCGCCAAAGTTATTCCCAATAGAATGTTGCGGATTTCCTATGGAAACTAGGTCCTAACTATATATACCTACTGGCGACCGCCAGTAGGTAATTTATATTATATATATATATATATATATATATATGAAGAGGACCCGATTCCAAGTGTCCGAGGGAGTTCTGGCAACAAAGAAGTTATCCAAGGTATTGGTTGTGACTCGGACCACCTCAGAAAACCTACCCAGTATGAAGGTCGTGTGCATAAAATGCAAACCGGAAAAAACTGAGGGAGACTGGCACTGTTCAAAGTCTTCCGTGACCAGTATGGAAGAAGTTTCAGTTGAGGTGAAACGTTCGTGGTGTGATGTGCAGAATGGAAACAAACACAGCATCGGACTAATGGGAGAACATTACCCACCTCGAAATGGCATGCAATCAGCTGTTCAATAGCCCCGGCAACAGTGAGTACCTATCCTAGAGACTTCTGGGAAACGTAGTCAAATGACTTTAATGGCAGACTACGATTGAAATCTGTGCTCAGCATTGGGGACAGCTGGACTCTAAATAAGGAGGAGCCAATGAGGTTTAATAAGGGGAGTAACCTGAAGTCCGTTTTTCAAGGCATCTGACGAAGACTGAAAGGGTCGAAATGCATTATGCCTGTCTGATGAAATTAAAGCAAACCGATTTCCCGCATCACCCCACAAGTGTCCTTTGGTTGTTTGCGCAGCGAGCGGCCGTTTTGAATTGACATTACAGCACGCATACCAGGAGCGTGTGAAGAGGACCCGTTTCCAAGTGTCCGAGGGAGTTCTGGCAACAAAGAAGTTATCCAAGGTATTGGTTGTGACTCGGACCACCTCAGAAAACCTACCCAGTATGAAGGTCGTGTGCATAAAATGCAAACCGGAAAAAACGGAGGGAGACTGGCACTGTTCAAAGTCTTCCGTGACCAGTATGGAAGAAGTTTCAGTTGAGGTGAAACGTTCGTGGTGTGATGTGCAGAATGGAAACAAATACAGCATCGGACTAATGGGAGAACATTACCCACCTCGAAATGGCATGCAATCAGCTGTTCAATAGCCCCGGCAACAGTGAGTACCTATCCTAGAGACTTCTGGGAAACGTAGTCAAATGACTTTAATGGCAGACTACGATTGAAATCTGTGCTCAGCATTGGGGACAGCTGGACTCTAAATAAGGAGGAGCCAATGAGGTTTAATAAGGGGAGTAACCTGAAGTCCGTTTTTCAAGGCATCTGACGAAGACTGAAAGGGTCGAAATGCATTATGCCTGTCTGATGAAATTAAAGCAAACCGATTTCCCGCATCACCCCACAAGTGTCCTTTGGTTGTTTGCGCAGCGAGCGGCCGTTTTGAATTGACATTACAGCACGCATACCAGGAGCGTGTGAAGAGGACCCATTTCCAAGTGTCCGAGGGAGTTCTGGCAACAAAGAAGTTATCCAAGGTATTGGTTGTGACTCGGACCACCTCAGAAAACCTACCCAGTATGAAGGTCGTGTGCATAAAATGCAAACCGGAAAAAACGGAGGGAGACTGGCACTGTTCAAAGTCTTCCGTGACCAGTATGGAAGAAGTTTCAGTTGAGGTGAAACGTTCGTGGTGTGATGTGCAGAATGGAAACAAATACAGCATCGGACTAATGGGAGAACATTACCCACCTCGAAATGGCATGCAATCAGCTGTTCAATAGCCCCGGCAACAGTGAGTACCTATCCTAGAGACTTCTGGGAAACGTAGTCAAATGACTTTAATGGCAGACTACGATTGAAATCTGTGCTCAGCATTGGGGACAGCTGGACTCTAAATAAGGAGGAGCCAATGAGGTTTATTAAGGGGAGTAACCTGAAGTCCGTTTTTCAAGGCATCTGACGAAGACTGAAAGGGTCGAAATGCATTATGCCTGTCTGATGAAATTAAAGCAAACCGATTTCCCGCATCACCCCACAAGTGTCCTTTGGTTGTTTGCGCAGCGAGCGGCCGTTTTGAATTGATATATATATATATATATATATATATATATATATATATATATATACATATGCAAAAAGCTCCAAGTAAGTACGCTTTCAGTCGCATAGAAGACGGCAGGCAATCCAAGTCCAAGAGTGTTTATTCACCTACAACATGTTTCAGCTTCAAGGGAAGCCTTGTTCACGTAAGTGAGTACATGAAAAAGCCATGGCGATAAAGCTGTGAGCAAATGCGAAGCATAGACATAAACAAAGGACCTGAAATGCGTCCTGGTCCACTCAGACTTGGCAGACATATTGGAATGTATCACACAGTAAGGAACTTGAATGTATATACACGTATTGTAATCAACTGCTCACTAAAAACTGACTGTGTCATATATAATATGATTAAAATTCATACCATACAGTTATGTAACTGTGTCAAACATACGAGACAAAATGCCACCATATTGGATAAAGTCTGGCAAACATATTAAAATGAAAACATGAAATACACATAATACGCTCAGCTGCTCACAGTCAGTTAACTGGGCAACATTCATTTATCATAGTGCACATTGCTAATACAGTTACGAGTTCATGAGATAGATGAACAAACATCAAATGGTCATTTGCACGCATTGAAAATCCACAGTGTGTGCACCCGTAGGTCGATGGAATACCAGTATGTAAAAGGTAACAGTGTATACGGAGTACAGTACCACCTGTGGAAATTGGGGAAGCGCATATACTGGTGCTAATACCCGCCTGGAATGTGCAGTAATAGCTATGCAGGAAGTAGGGAACATTCCGTATTCAATTGTGAAACAGTAACTACGTAAAATACGTGGCAGGACAAATGCTACAATGCAACCCAAGGATTCCAAATAGGAAAAGTTAAAAAAAAAACAAGAGCTGGGGCAGAACAAGGACAGTAAATACGTGAAATACGTTGGTGCTGTCCATCATGAGGATGGCCCATGCCCTATGGGAAAACCTGGTTCCACATCCCCTAAGGTCAAAATTCCATTTGATACCAGTTCCCTAGAAAGCGATTATGAAAAGAACGGCTGAAAATATAAGTGCTGTCGCAAAGTCATTAATACTCGTCACAGGTGCCCATCAGTGAAGGCGTGCTCGGTGATGAGATGGTGTCGGAGTGGTGAAAAGGGTAGGTTGCCCGTGACAGTGCGTGTGGTGATTGGGCCCCTTCCTTTTCACCTGTGGGAAAAACATATGATAAAACAATGTTAGTTACATTTAAAAGAAACATATCAAAATAAACATTTTCTTATGCACTAAGCTAATTGGAAGAAGATTCAGGGCATGCGAACAGCACAAACTAATCTGAAAAATTCGGGAAAAAATCTGAAAAAACGTTCACAAACAAAGTCTAAAGCATGAACACTACCAAGGAGGAAAGTGAGTTCACTACTCTTCTCTCAGGTGTATGGCAAGTTCCTAGTCCTGCTTTAAACCCCCTGGATCCTTAGACTGAAAATCAACAATGTACTTACATTCCTTCTGCCTCAATTTTAACACCCTGTTGCCCCCCCTAGGGTTTCTGGAAATCTGTTCCAAGATGAAAAATTTGAGGAGTGAGGCATTGGAGAAATGTTTGTCTCTAAAATGTCTTGCCATGGGGTATTTCTCATCATTGTGAGTAATGGCACAACAGTGTTCTAAAACACTTTTTTCATGGCTAACAGGGTGGTTCTCCCTATAAACCAGAGCTTACAAGGGCATTCGATCACATAAATCACGTAGGTGGAACTACATGTGAGAAATTGTTTGATTTCTTTCTTGATGCCATTATACTCAACCATCTTGCTAAAGGTACTGTTTTTACATGCTTTGTAATGGCCACAGGGGAAAAATCCCCTGAGGCCATGATCGTGTCCTGTTGAGTAAGTGGTGATGTCACTTCGCACCAGCATGTCCCTGATGTTCCTCCCTTTTCTGTATGTTCTGTTTGGTCTGTCTGGAATACCCTCCCCAATGATGTTATCACTTCTCAGAATATTCCAACTTCCAGATAAAATATTTTGAATGTGTTTCAACTCAGCATTTTATGTCATGATGAGGCGGGTGCTCTCTTCTAAGTCCTGGGTGGTTATGGGTGTCTTTTTCACCAATGTAGAGGATCTGGGACTACCGTAGACTCTTTTCTTAGCCTTACTGAGTACCCAGTTGGGATAATCCCTTGTTTTGAAACGCTCAAGCATTTCTATGCATTCATGTTCATATGCTGCCTCCGTGTTGCAATTCCTTTTTGTCCTCAGCAGTTCTCCAAATGGAATACTCCATTTGAGAGATTCAGGATGACTGCTGAGGGCATGGAGAATGTTGTTGCCCGCCGTGGCCTTCCTAAACAGTGTGGTATGTAGTTGGTTATCTTTGATGTCAAGTCTGACATCAAAGTATTCTGCTGAAACCTTGCTTATATGGCTGGTAAGTGTGATATTGTAAGTATTGATGTTGAGATACTCAATGAACTGAATAGCTTCAGATCCAGCCCCCTTCCAAATGACGAAGAGGTCGTCTATGTATCGCCACCATGTGGTGACGTGGGCAAGGTGTCCTGCACAGGCGGGGTCGGCAAAGATCTTCTGCTCTCAGTACCCCATGAAGAGGTTCATAAAACTGGGAGCAAAGCATGAACCCATCGCGGTTCCGACCACCTGCGTGTACAGGATCCCATCAAACAGGAAGATGTTGTTCAAGAGACAAAACTCCATCATCTCTAACAACATTTTGTTGTGTTCCCTGAAACGAAGGGGCCGAGCATTAAGGAAGTGTTCACAGCTTGCTAGACCCTGGCTATGATCAAGTATGGTGTATAATGACTGGACATCCAGTGTTATGAGAAGACATTCGTCATCCCACTGCATGTCCTCAATCCTGGCTAGAAAACCCTTTGTGTCCTTGATATAGCTGGGCATCCCACTGACCCAGTCTCGGAGGTAGTGGTCTACATATTTAGAAACATGTTCAGACACACTACCTCGGGAGGACACGATAGGCCGCTTCCCCTGAAGCTGAAACATGTTGTAGGTGAATAAACACCCTTGGATTTGGATTGCCTGGCGTCTTCTATGCGGCTGAGAGCGTACTTACTTGGCGCTTTTTACAGATTGATTACCAGCGTGCTCGGCCGGGGCGTGCACCACCTCCCGAGGGGCCATCAGCAGTTCTAACGGAGCGATTATGGGATATATATATATATATATATATATATATATATCGGCAACAAGGATGGGCAACCATGTAAGATGGTTCAATATTTCTACTGAGGGTTTCTGGTTACATCACAAACCAAGAGGTCAGAACCTTGGCCATACTGGACATTATAACAGGGTAGTTCACTTGAAAAAGATGTTTTCATCAAATTATAACAATAGGGAGAACTGATTGGAATTAGAATGCTTAGGAACCGTGATGCAAAATTTTCATTTGGTCATCCAAACTGCATAATCCCAGTAGCCGTGCCGATGGTAAAGCTCTGCAGCTTGATGGCTGTCATTATAATGATACAATCCATATTTTACAGGGATTTATGAAATATTTTCCATATTTTACAGCTCCCTGTTAAATATGTTTCGAAACACAGCATTTTCTGCTATAAACCCACCCAAGCATGTAATATATATATGTGAGCGCATTTTTGTGTGGTTGTGTATTACACATACAAGGGTAGTGCAGAAGTAGTTATTAATTACAATCCAAAAGGAAATGTCTCTCTAATAACTGATAGTGTGAGCCTACTTGATAAGACTGTGAGCATTTCACAAAACAGAATGACCATCTTGGAACTTTCCTACTGTTTTTTTTTGCAGATTGATCATCGGGCCAAAGTTATATAACTTGCATCTGCCATTCAAAATCCCATAGGAACTTTTTTGCTGGCGTTTTGCTGAGCAAAAACTTGTTGACAGATGTACGTCAAACTTTGAAGGAAGATGGTTTTAGCCGAGCTCTGGCTCTTTTTTAGTTTGGTATAAGTTTGTTCACTAGTTTACTTTTTATAAAAAATATTTATTATGTAAAGTAGTTTTTGAATCATTAACTGAAAATTCCATAGCACTGTTTACGAGCCTTGTGAAAAGTTCTGAAACAAATATGCGGAGTTAATGTAATTTTTGACAGCAAACGATGCTCTGTACAGCGGCCTGCCTGACAGGCCCAAGGCCTACAAAGCAGCCACGGCCCATGCAGGTAAGAGCGCTGAGGTGGTGGTCCCAGGTTGGGGAGGGATTTGACAGAGAACCATGCAGGAAAATTAAATAAATAATACATGTTCTCCCGTCATCGTCGGTCGAAATCCCCCCACCTAGCCCCACCGTCCAATCGCTCTTACCTGCATGGGCCGCAGTTGCTACAAAGTACTTCTGCCGTAGACTCTGTCCTTTCCAGCCCCATCTGGTCATGACATGCTGCCCAGGAAATTATAACAAGTATAAGGGGTTGTCTCCTTCCCACTCCCTGGTCTGCCCAGAACTAGGGAGGTTTATGCCAAGCTGCCTGGTTTTCTCCAAGGACTGATAAGCAAAACTCCTATCAAAAAGATCCCGAGCGCTAAAACCATATGATACATGCTGAAGCATTCAAGCACCCTGCCAGCTCTACAGCTTTGGTCATCAAGAGTCGGGTAGAAGAGGTATCAAATGTCCCATTCTTAGCTGCCTCTTCTTCCTCTCCTTCACAGGAGAGCTGCCATTTGCCTCAACCTGATACAACCTGGTGTAGCAGGGGCAGGATGTGCCTTGGCCTGTCAGAGGTACCTGTTGCCCTGATATGAAGCTGAATAATGGAAGCTGGGCCTCTTAGTACTTGATGAGCATCCAACTATCAGACATCAGGTAGTAGGTGGCTCAGGGTTGCATTTGGTGCATACTGATTATTTCCAGTAGTGGAAACAGCTGTTATTTGTCCTAGAGCTCTATGGGAACTTGGCTGCTTCATTTTGGAGACATTACGAAGGAAGGAAACAACTGCAAGGGCCAGCCTTCCTCTGAGGGAAAAAGGAAAGCTCTTGTAGCACCCTATCTTCAATGAGGCAAACTGTTTGATAAAAGGCTGATAGGCCCTTCTCCTTCCTGCTTTATTTTTACAGACTCTTTTACCTCATCCTATTGCACTCCATGACATATGCCCGAGGCTTCTGCTGCTGAGACATCTGTGAACCCATTAAGGTTCATCAACGTAATGGGTTGATGTGTGCGCTTATATATCTTCCAAAAAATGTTTAGCATTTCCAACAAATTGTTCAGATATGCTGCAGAACTCTTGTGCAACATGTAGCATCCCACAAAAAAAACAAAGGCTGCTAGGTCTGCTTTGTCCTTTGTCTTTTGATCGTGTTATTTAGTTTCCATGGAGATTCTGGAATCACTTAGAAACCAGATAAGGTTGAAACAAAAAGCCAACTGGATACATGGACATGTGTCTTTCAGAGGTGGAGACAGCTGAACCTTGGTTTTACTTTAGAATGTCATGCAGAGCCTTGGTTTAGCTGTTTGAATTGATATTACCTTGAGCTTTGAGTTAGATACAATAATCAGTGCTTAACTTGGGCTGGGGGTTGTTTAGTTTGTGCTAGGGGTTGAAGATGATGAGTATCATCACTTTTTTCTGGGGACCAGGACTTATTTTTCATCATCAGACCTAGATCATAAACAAGAGAGAGAAACAGACAATTGAGAAAGCGGGAAGAGAGTGAATGCAAAACAGTAATAAAGGGGGGAAAAGCAGGGATGAAAAAGAACCTGAATGAATTACAGAGACGGGAAGTGTAGGGTGGTGGAAGATGCATGAGGTGAAATCAAGATTAGAAAGCCTTGGTATTGGAAATTACCATCTTTTGCATGATATTTCCCCAGAATCGTGCCTTGTGCTACTGAATCCATTTTTGATGGCCTCAGGACTCAATGCTTGTGCACTCCCTTTCAAATCTGTCACAATTGGTATACACCTGAATGGAACATTTTCTTAGCTTGCAACTCCCTAGTATATGGTACTATCTGTAACCAGGGCCAACAAATTAAGTGCTACTGGTGGCTTCAGCACTCGTTGTGCGACCCACTACTCTAGCACTGTAAAACATGTCTCCACGCCTGCCACTGTAGCCTGGGTTTGGAGTTTTAGACTACCACTTCGACATGGCAAAATAAACCTTTGGGCAGGCCTGAACGTTCCTTTCTAATACTTATAAGTCACTGCTAAGGGAGGCATTAAAAGTCCATAGGGCAAGGTGCATGGTATTAAAAAGTAGGACATGTATAATACATGTTTTACATGTCCTGGCAGTAAACAGCCTCCAAAGTAGTTTTACACTGTTGCAAGTCTTACTCTCCAATACGTTAACACTGGTTTATAATTATCAAGTGATAAGTTCAGTTTGGGAGCAGCTGGAAAAATAGTTCAAGGATTTATTTTAATAATGATTTAATGTCCAACTTAATGGTCAAGTTGGATTTTTTATTACTATTTCGTAAATTACTCTTTTAGAATGATTTAATTTTCCTTCCTTAAACCAAAAGGCTTTGCTGCCAGAGTCAGCTGGCACCTGACTGCTGATGGCTCCCTTGTGGTGAGAAGTGCATTTTCCCAAACAGTGGACAAAGGCCTCAAACCCTACTTTGGATCCACATTACAACTTTCACCACCGCTGACTTGTCAATGGCCTTCTCGATCAGCTTCCCACCTGAACTCTTCCCCCAAAGCAAAGAAGAATTTTAAACAGAAACTGATCCTGAGTCACTCTTTGCAGACACCTATCACTGTCCCTCCAAAGGTATGGTAAAAACGGACCTTATCTTCCACACGGAGAGACACAACGTATGGTAACACATCATCAGATCTCACCTTAAAATTGCTAAAACCACCAACACCTCACATAGCTGCAAACTCACATTTTCACTCCCCCACTGCCCAAAGCGTACTGAAAACACCAGGGTGACCATCTACTCTAACGGCACAGTCCTGATACAAGCCAACAATGACAATCTAGAGTCCTTTGACACCCTCTTCCCCTCTCTCCGGGATACACCCTCTCAAGCACCTCCTCTCCCACCCATACTCCCGCCCATACTCCCACCCTGGAGGTGCCAGACCAGCCATCGGAATGCACCTACCGCCCAGGAACACACTATCAACAGCACTCGCCCCTCAGCTTACGCCTCCCTCCCCGCAACCCCCAGGGAATGCACATCCCCCCTCTTCCCATGTCCGATTATCACCCCCAACTGTCACCCACTTCTCCAAGTCCCCCTAGCCACCCCCCACGCCCGCCTCCTCGCAACACCTCCGCTCCTCCCTCAGGGAGAACAAGATCTATCTCCTCCCCCACATCAGCTCTCTCCACCATCCGCCACCCACCGCCCAGGTACCTCCCAGCAACCCCACTCGTCCCACACCACATGGCATTCCCCTCACCAACCCCAAAAATAACAGGACCCCTCTACTCCCCACTCTTGGGTCTCATTCCCACTCACCACTTGCCATCTCTCACCCCCTCACCAGCTCTCACCCCCCCACCAGCTCCCGCCCCCACCCACCCCCTTCCCCTGCCAGCTATCACCCCCCTCCCTAAACCGGCCCCTCACACTCCCCAAATCACTGCGCGAACAACCAGCACACCCCCTCCCCATGGCGAACGACCAGAACACTGCCCTCCTCACACCCACAGGCAACAAAGCTACTATCCCCTATGTTGCCTCCCCCTCACCGTCGCCAAAGAGAACAGGTTAACCCTACTGCCCACCGTTAGCACTCATTCCCGTCCATCACCTGCCAGCACAACACACAACATCCCCCTCACTACCCCCTTAGACAACAGTAACCTCCCACGACCAACGTGGGCTCTCACCTTCTTCTGTCACCCATTAGCTCTCACCCTCACCCACACCCTCACCCATCACCTGCCGGCACAACACACGACATCCCTCTCACAACACCCATGGACAACAGTAACCCCCCCCCCATAACCACCGTGGGATCGCACCCCCATCCGTCACCTACCAGCTCTCAACCTCACCCACTCTCCCCTCCCATTCCCAACACACTTACACAGGTCCAATCCCGCTACCTTCATGAGCCAGAGACTGAGCAACACATATCCTCGCTTGAAACCCCGATAGCTTCCATAATCCTGAGCCTCAAACAAATCCTAGCCAACCTCGCAATGCCCCAACCACCACATCACACCCATTCCTCCAACACTCAGATGCAAAAAAACTACACCCACTACCCCTCCCGTAACATGGGTAGCTAACTCACCCCCCTATCGACCACAGAGACCTAAGAGAACCAGAGACGCTATGTCTGTGAACGATGGGGCGGAACTCGCCTCCTCGTACGACAATCACAGTGCTGCCAGAGGCCAATCCAAAATACAGGTGATCACCGGACTAGGTAGAGTCCAAACCCCCCCCAACTCACCGAGACCTCCTACCACCTGTACATACATCCCCACTGCCCCATCACAAAGAAACCCAAAACAGAGACGACCCCCACAAACTGCCTGCTCATAAACTGTAGATCAGCCACCAAACACGCCACTTAACTAGCAGAATCCATCCTCACTCATGACATTGACATAGCATTCATCACCGAAACCTGGCTTTACGACTCCTCCCTTCCCCTCATGGACACCCTCGTCCCCCCCAGGCTTTACAATCACTAACAAAAACAGAAAAGACCATAAAGGTGGAGGCTTAGCAATCATCCACAGAGACAATATATCTGTGACAAAATCTGAATCATTCAACTACAACACCTTTGAGTGCCTAACTGTCAACATCATCAACTGCAACAAAAATCCACTAACCTGCCACCTCATCTACCACCCACCAAGCTTTCACTGAACACTTTTCTGACCTAATTGCTCAATGCTCCCTACGACATGCGAACAACCTTATCTTGGGCGCCCTCAACCTACACCGGAATGCTGATAACAATCCGCTAATCCAAAGTATGAGCAAGCTACTATGCAACAACAACCTCGTGCAACCCTGCATAAAAACAACCCATAAGAAAGGAGCAACCAAAGATAACATCATAGCCTATCAAGAAACAGTGTGGATAAACCACACCCTGCCAGCAGACTGGTCCGACCACCACCTTATCCTTTTCCAACTCACTCAGCCAGCCACTCTTCAACTTCCCACCCAATAACAACGTAAATGGACCAGAAATGTCACTCATATCAACATGAATGAAAAGGTCACTCTCCTACTCACTCCCTCCTCAGCGGAGCTTTCCACTACAGAACTCACTGCCCACTACAACACATCCATGTCAACTATTCTTGATCAGATAGCCCTCTGAAACTAAAAAAACCCAGGAACATCCCATCCAGATCCTGGTTCAATACGGACATCAATAACGAAAGGAGACAACTTAGAGCCACACAAAGACTATGGAGAAACAACCCGTCCGCTAGCCTTCTTGAACAACTCAAAACGTCCAGAAGACATTACAAAAAACACATCCACAATGAAAAAACCAACTTCTGCTCCGCCCTTGATAATGCAAAAAACAGGCCCAACGAACTATTTAAAATCATCAAGCTACAAACAACTAAGCCCACAACAACTTTCGCCCAGGCCTCCATGGAACTCTGCGAAAACTTCGCCACCTTCTTCGAAGAAAAAATCAACAAGATTGAACACTCTCTAGACACCAACATCGATCCCGCCAACGAAAGCCTGCCACTTGACACTATAGAAATCACTTGCACACTCAACACAACTTCATGGAAGGGCTTCACTCTCATCACCGAAGCTGAGATTACCAAGTTAATCTTCACGTCCAAACCCTCTTCTCACCTCCTGAACCCTATACCTACTCAACTGACCAAAAATCTCAAACTCTCCACAGCTCCTTTCTGGTGCAGAATCATCAACAGTTCCCTGAAATCCGGCATTATACCTGATTGCCTCAAAGTTGGCCAAGTCACGCCACTACTAAAAAAAACGGGCCTTGACTACACAAACCTGAACAACTTAAGACCTGTCTCCAATCTCCCCCTCTTATCCAAAATCCTGGAGAAATGCGTCCTCTCTCAGCTGACTCAACACATAGACAACATCAACCTTCTTGACCCACACCGATCGGGGTTCAGAAAAGGCTACAGCATTGAGACGGCGATCCTCAACATCACAGACGACATCCACCAGTCACTAGACTCCGGGAAATGCTGCCTTCTCATTTTCCTCGACCTATCGGCAGCATTTGACACAGTAGATCACCAACTTCTCATCAAGACTTTACAAGAAAGGGTTGGTGCCGAGGAAAAGGTCCTCCGATGGTTCAGCTCTTTCTTTCAGGACCGCTCACAAAGGATAAAAATCAAAAACTTTACCTCTGACTTCCACCCTGGCAGCAGGGGTGTTCCCCAATGTCCAGTGCTCTCGCCGCAACTGTTCAACATATACATGGAACCTCTCACCACCATTCTTAAAAAGGCAAAGATCCCCTTCCACCTATATGCAGATGACACCCAAATCTATCTTGAAACCACCTCCCCAAACGACATCCTCAGACTTAACAACACTCTAAAAGAAATTCAACGCTGGCTATCCAAAAATCACCTTAAACTCAATCAAGACAAAACGGAGATCCTCCTTATCTCCAACAAAGAAGAGAACCCACAAATTGAATACTGGCTTAAAGCCTTGAACACTCTAAACGGTAATCTCACCCTGGCCAAATCCGTAAAATCCTTAGGAATCGCCCTAGACCCCGAACTGGACATGACCAACAACATTAAAAACTCTGCCAAGACTGCCTTCCTCAACCTTAAGCTTCTATACAAAATCAAGCCATTCATCCCTGCCAAAGACCTCAAACAAGCCACACAATCGCTGGTGCTATCCAGGCTTGATTATGGAAACGCAACCCTAACCAGTGCCACAAAATCCAACCTGGCTCCCCTCAAAACAACCCTCAACGAAACAGCCAGAATGGTCACTGGAATCAGGAAGTATGACCACATCTCACCAGCTCTTAGAGATCTTAAATGGCTCCCAGTTGAACAGCGAGCCAATTTCAGAATGGCATGCCTCACGCACAAAGCCCTCCACACCGGGAAACCGGACTATCTAGCCACCAAACTTAAAAGGGCTGGGCAGACGAGATACCTCAGGAGCTCAAACTCCCTCCTTCTCATCCCCTTGAGAACATGCAAACACAAAACAGCTGCAAGATCATTTGCTGGAACAGCCCCCAAAATTTGGAATTCCATCCCAGCAGACATCAGAACTATCTCTTCATTCACTAAACTCAAAAAATACCTTAAAAAATACCTTAAAACCCCCCTGCTGAACCGCGCCCTCCCAAATGGATAGCCACGCTATCCCTGTGGCCGGTGCTCCCTGACTATACACTGCTCACTTCCCCCTCAACCCGCCTCAGGACTAACTGCGCACTTTATTAATGGCGCCTTCGGTGTACCTCAATTTCAACATTCAACTAGACTACCTCAGGACTCTACCACTACCTCTAGTAGACTCAACATGCTTGGACGGATGAACTTCTTCGGTCTACGGAAATTAGCACTCATGAAGGCTACCTCTGGACTCTACCCTACCTCTAGAAACCTCAACTCTCTTTGGACCACCTAACTCCTTTGCTGAGGACTGTTCTAATGATGTTTGTATATCCTGAAACTATGTTGTAAAGCGCTCCGATACCCACAGGTCTGGCCAGCGCTATATAAAACTCCAAAAATAAAAAATAAAAAATTAAATAAATCTTCATGAATGTTTTAAAGTCAGAATGATACATTTTCAAGTGGGACAAATCTGGTCCCTGTATCTGACCAGTGCTCCATCGTGGTCTTCCTAAACTTTATTTGCATTTGCATTTTGTCCTTTTTGGCACAGTTTTTCCCTCAAAATTTAAAAACTCATATATTCAGTTATTGAATTACATTTTATTAATGAAACATGTTTTATGTTTCTAAAGTGGTTTGCAGGGTTTCTTATGATGTGTTTTTACTCTAAGTTAAGCCTGACCTTTTGGTTCCAAGCTACTAGTGAGTTAAGCATGGGTTTATTTACTGACTTTAGGGGTTCACACTGACAAGGATTGTGACTATTGTTTGAGGTGGGTCCTCATACTCCATTTGGTGGTTCCATCTGCATGCTCCTAAGAGATACTTTGGCTCGCTGCCTTATTTATTTATTTTACAAATTAGGTATTTACATAATTCATAAAACTCTTACATTTCTGGTACAGCAGTATGCCATTACTCAGTGCATTTTCCTATTGTGCTAAAGTATATTTGTTGCCAAATGTTCGGGCTATAGTTGTTTACTTGCTACATTGTTGCAATCGCACAAGAATTATGGAAATCTTTTCTTTTGCAATGAGATCAGTATGTACTCTGAATGAAAGACCTTTTTCCCCTATTGCAGGCTGCGAAACTCTCAACTGTGGCTGATGCATCACTGACAAACATAAGAGCACCATAAAACAGAAATAGGTGATAAGCACTTGAAAAGCAAATTGTGGATTTCTTAAATCGGTAGAGTCCTTGTTTCCAGTATTTGATGCTTCCACTTTGCTTACTCAACCTCCTCTAGACCTGTGGGTTGAGAACTGAAGATCTGTGTGTTGGGAACTAGAGAGTCCTGTAAAACTAAGAGGAACAATGTTTTCTCAAAGACCTTCCTACATATGAGTGGAATTGACTAAGCAGGCCTGAGTGGTTGTGATGCGCCCTCCAACCCTCAACTTGCACTTAAGTTTCTCTGAGTATTATTATTATTATCGGTAAACTGACCTGCTGCAGGCTGATCCACTATCAATGAACTTTCTAAATGCCCTTTTATCTGCCAGTGGAAATACTGGATAATAGAATCATTTTCTTCTGCTTTATCTTAACCTGTTACCATTCATCTCCCTCCTCAGTTTCATTTTATGCTATAACTTTCGATTTCATGATTCCAAATTATGTTTTCTATGTTTCTAGGCTTCTTAATGTTGCTTAGTACAATTCGTATTTTTAACTAAACTGATTTGGAACTTTAAGCTACCTTTTTTTTAAATGTGTTGGTTTGTGTTGGGCTGTTATTCATAACCCCTCACACATTGTTCCAAGGAGTTGCTGATTTTTCTATGGCTTAACTATCAGAGGTGAGATAAGGACCCCAAAGGAACACTGTAGTTCATTGTCAGCTGGCCAATTTCTCAAACATACAGAATATCTTCCGCTTTGTTCTGTGTGATTATTTCCTTTCGTTGTTGCACCTAAATGTGATTTAGTTGTGATGTGCACCCTGGGGAAGAGCTAACAGTGATGAAGCTAGTGCAATGGCACTGGGGTCCAGTGTGACCTGCAAGCCTGCTTAGCCTGCTCAAAATGTGTTTACTAGCTCCCTCCTGGGACCTGTCTCTGTTTCCTCCTCCATTATGAGATGGGGCTTTAAGAGCTTATGTTATGGTCAATGAGAACGAAACAGGCTCCAGACAGGCACTGCCTTATGCAAAGGTGAATCTGCAGCATATATCTTGAGGTTTATGCATCAGGTGGGGCTGTGCTGGTCTTTTGCACACTTGCCACATTTGAGGTTGCTGGCTGGAAACTTCCACATCTATGAAGCAGGTGTCAGAGCCCACTTGCACAATCCCATCCTACAGAGAGTACATGCAGCTGGTGTAGCCTATAGCTATGAAAATTGCAAGAGGTGCTGTGGCTCTGGAGCCCACCGCTAGGAGGTGCATACATCAAATTCAAGGAATGAATAAAGACTCACCTATTTTAATCTTGCTCTCTGGTCTGGCTGCTGTGTCCATCCTTAGCACGGCGATACCCCATGGGATGTTTACATCCCATTTAAGTATTTTTTAACTAACAAATCAGAGGATGAGCCAGATAGCTTTGCTTGCATTAATCCCATGGTGCCCTTGCTACTCCAATGTGTGCATCTTCTATCTAAACAGAGTTTGAACCCTTATATACACTTTGCAGATTAATAATTATTCACGAATCAGATCCAATGGCAAGCTTAGCTTTACATTTAATACACACTTTTGTAACGCACTCAGTGAGCCACACTCCAGCCCACAAGAAGAGCAGTCCCTGAGTTCACTATGGCCCTGTTTATGAGTTGCTCTGCACTGGTGGGGTGCCAACTCTGTACTTTCTATTACTGTTTGGAACCTCCACATCAGTACCACGAAATTATGAGTTAAACTCCTCAGAATGGGGAATAACTGCACAGACATGGAATTACAATGAGGTGTTCTGCGTGGTATTCTCTTATTCAAGATAGTTAAGATGCACATTTAGTGCTTGCTCTAAGCAGTGAGGGGTCTCTGTGTGGGCTGGGTTTTGAGGTTGAAGGGAGAAAAGCAGGAATGGCAGGGGGATAATAGTTTTGAGAGGGTGGGCATTGCCAGGAAAAAAAGTCAGGGGGAAGAAGGGAAGAAAGCTGCTGGTTTTACAAAGCAGGGCAATTACACTGCAGGCCAAAAGAATCTTAGGGGGTGCTGACTATATTGCGCAACAGTGCTTACCACCTAACCCTACCAACACTGTAAATTGATGTCTGTGTATCGTAGGTATGAGGTAAAGAGCCAATTTTTTTTTTCTGGGTCAAAGATTTACCCACAGATATTCATGGATAACCCCGGATTTTCAGTTTAGTTTACAAATTTGGATTTTGTAGACCAATTAATCAAATCGAAAGTTAAACTAATGCTGGCACGAATGGTGTTTTTAGGAAAGGGCCTTTTCAGTAAGAGAAATGTTTGGGGCTTTATACTATATAGCATATCTTTGGGAGATCTGGGATTAGTTTCATGTGAGTTAGTTTCTAGCTCAAGAATTTGAGTGCGGATCCTAAGAAGGGTGCTCCAGGGCAGGGCCAGATTTAGAGTGGTGCAAACGCTGCCAATCCTGACACCGAGCTCGAGGGGGCGCTGCGTTTTGAAATATCTTACTGGTTCAAAAGCACCTGCTGCAGAGTTCCCTGTTTGTCCAGCAGTTTTCAGGCACCAATACAAATGTCAAGAAAACTCTGGTGATTAATATGCCTGGTGGAGAGAGATTGGAAACTTGTCTAGGGGCAGTTTTTATTAATCATAAAGAAGTGCAGAGGATTACTATGCCTGCTACAAAGAAAGTGTATCATGCAGATTATAGAATTGTATTTTATGTAGCGACCTAATTTGGTTACTGCTTTTGTCAGAGAGCTCTTTTGTTACTTTCAGTTCATAGGTTACATTCCTCATATAGCACAGTGAGATATGAGCTGTCATCAAAGGGCTGCATGAATACTGTATGGTATCGGTTAGAACATTATATTTTTTCTGCCAGTCTTCACTGATCCTAGTATTGCTAAAAATGGGTTTGGGCAGTGAGAGAACAGCTGCTTCCAGCCATTGTAAACTTCCTTATCCATTATTTCCTGAGAGCTTCAGTGAGTTCGGATTGGTCATTTTAAGACCCATGAACCGAGAAGTAAATTGGAAAATCAGATTTTTATAGTCTAGGGGCCAGATGTATCAAGGCTTTTGCGACTCGCAAAGGCCGAAATTCGCAGAATTTTGGCCTTTGCGACTCGCAAACGGCCTTTTTGCATTTTTTCCTATGTATGAAAAATTAGCAATTTAAGGAATCGCAATAATTTGCGATTCCTTATTTTGCCATAGCATTTAAGGAATCGCAAATTTTGCGATTCCTTAAATGATATGTATGAAACATTTTTAAATTGCGAATTTGTGTTAAAAAATCGCAATTTACCACCAACTGGTAGTTGGTGGTAATTTGCGATTTCTTGTAAGAATGCTCTATTTGGCATTCGTGAGGGTGGCATGTGACACACATACATGCCCATAGGGCATGTATGTGTGCCACATGCACACACATGTAGATTTCAGGGGTGCAGCAGGGTGTCTTTGAGACACCCCTGCACCCTTGAAATAATTCTCAAATTGCGATTAGCAAATTGCGAATTCGCAATTTGAGAATTATTGCACTATCATTCCTATGGGCCTCCTGGCCCATAGGAATGCATTGGAAATTATTCTTTGTTTGCGAATTCGCAAATTGCGAATTTGCAAATAAAGAATAATAAGGAATCTCAAAAAAATAGCGAATTTGTACATACATACCGTTTTGCGAATTCTAAATAGCGATTTGCAAAAAATCGCTATTTAGGATTCGCAAAACGGAATCTTGATACATCTGGCCCTAGCACTTTTGTTTCTCCTGTATCTAAGATTGCAAGCCACAAGAAGCGTATTTTCAAGTATCTGAAAGATTTATAACTTGGATGCAAAGATAGTCATCGAAGGAATTGCTACATGGTAAAACCTATTTATTTCAGAGCAACTGTTTGAAGGTTTGAAGCAAATATGTTCTGACTAGAGAAGTCATTGTATCTTATGAATAAATACTGGGCTGCACACATTAAACAAGAACAAAAATCTGAAACTAATCAGATTTTAATAAGTCATTTGGTGTCCCTCCGTGTATTTTAAGTTGAGGGTTTTATGTTACGTTGACAATATATTGTTTATGAGTAAAACAGGGAAGGGTGATAAATGTGCAGTCATCCAGCTGGGACTAATGGAGTCACTGTATGGGTCTGTGTTTGACATGAAGGTTACAGGTTTAAATCCCAGTTGCTCCACTCAGCCTTTTATCCCACTGAGATCTCCTTTTTCATATTACAACAGTAGGGATCTAGGCCAGGAGATGCCCGTGCAGGTAAGAGCAGTGGGGCCGGGTTGGGGGGATTCAACAGATGACCACAAGGGATAATTAAAAAATAATGCATTTCCCATCGTCTGTCTAAATCCCTCCTACCCCCACCCAGCCTCACCACCCAACTGCTCTTACCTGCACGGACGCTGCTAAATCTAGGGTAAGGAAGGAAAGGTTTTCACTCTATGATTCTCCTTTGAAAATGTACCCTGTTTTTACCAAAACTGTAAGTTTATGACTGTACGACAATCACTGGTCAAGGTTGATCTTTCCACAGTCATGTGTCTAGTATTTTGCAAGAGTATGCACCCAATTCTCCTTTCAAGGGCTGCAAATATGTACAATAAGCCCATTTTCCATCACTGCTTTGAAGCTCAGCATATTTGTAAGATATTGAACAGATAATGGTTGCCTAGGAGGAGGGTGGAAGGCAGAATGTGCTTCTCACAATCTAAAATATTAAAATTCCTGCTGAGATTCTTGTCATGAGTCTATGTTTACTACTTGTTCATATTCAAACACAAATGTGCCCTCAGGTCTAAACATTGTAATTTGGTTGAAGGAATCAACAACAGTATCAAAAGGCATCCCTTTAAAGGGCGATTTCCCTCAACCACAGGAGGTGCATTGCTTCATTATTGGGAACCTCCTCAAACCACAAAGCCTAGTCATGATGCGGACAACAGCCCCCTCACTAAGAGGGAAGAGATCAGGGATGTTTTGTATACTAAAAGGTTATATACTAACTACCAATAAGAGTCTGAGAGTGTGGTGAGGGACGCAGTGCAAACAGTAAAGTGAATTAAGACTAGCTACACGGTTTGCCGCATTCCTTTTTTCAAGTGACCCTGTGCTAGGATTTAAAGCATAAAACATGGGGTGAGACATTAGACCCGCTCGTGTGTCTCAAAGATCAACATGTTTCGGCCAGTGACCCCGTTGTGGCCTTCTTCAGGGTCTAAAAGGTGCTACTGCTGTGATATTTAGATTTCTATATACATAACCAGTGATCCATAGATTTCTGGAATTAGAAGATTCTTTTTTAGTACCTGTGAGAAAACATAAAAAGCAGACAATTAAATGTGTAGAGTTTTAAGGAGAGAGGTGTTTGGATATCAACACAAGCCTATTATTCAAGAGTGCGATCAAACTGAATCATCACGAAATTGAATTCTATATATGTAGAAAATCAATACCACCAAGTCAAACTTTGGCAATAGAGAAACACAAAAAGTGAATCCCAGTCATCAGACCACTATATTAGTTATCTGAAATAGACACTTACCCGCAGACGGGTGTCATTACGCTGCTGTCCTTAGCATGGGTGCTGCAGGAGCAGATAAGTATCCGACCTGTGTGGTAGTCAGAGGAAAGAGACTTAAGAAAAATAGAAAGGGGATGAGTAGTAACAAATGAGTAGTAACAAACATAGCGACAGTGAGGACCAAATACCTGTCATTCAAATGGAGAATCTTATAAAGAATATAAAAAAACAAATTAAAAACATAGGTAACTAAAAAGCATAGTTGCTCATGGTTCAGATAAAATATGATCATGTTAAAGAGTACAAGGTATTCTATTGTACACATATATATGTGGTATTCTCCTGTAGAAAAAGGCTGAACAGGCAGTTGGGTTGAGGCCCTTAAGTGCCAAAGATGGCTACTTGTTCACATACATGGCTTTTGATCCCTTTATACAACTGGACATCACTTTTACCATGTGAATTTCGTAATCCTTCCTGAACCAGAATTATAACTAATTTACAACCGAAGAAGAAGTTTTCAGGACTACGTTTTACTGAGCTTAACATATTGGGGCTCATTCACTAATTTAAAAAAAACTTTTTTAATTGTTTTTTCCCCATTTTATGCAAGGAATGTATAGTTCAATTTACACAAACAAAGCAAAAAGTCAGCAAGCATAATGAACAGCAAGGAAATACAAAAGCAAATGCATGACATAAGCCAAGGCTAAAAAAAAAATATTTCCAAGAAAAGAGGTTAATGCAAAAGACGGTCCCCTATTATGCATCAGATCCAATCAGTAATAGGAAGCCAGATCTTGACACCCATTGCCATCTTATGTTTCCCCTTGGTCTTATATATAGCTGATTCCAGATTGTACATACCAAGTAATCTTGACCGCCAGCTCGAGAATGACGGAGAGCCGGGGCTGATCCAATCCTTTGTTATACATGCACGTAGCACTGCCATACAAATAAACAAAAAAGATACTGTTGCTTTAGATCTCGTGAGTGCAGCGGTATCGGAACTAACACCAATCAGAACCAGTTCCCCGGTTATGCACACGATAAACCCATTATAATACCTAAAAATCGTTCAATTGCGCAAAATAAATCAGCTAATTTGGGACACAAAAACAACATATGGACTGCATCTGTGCAAATAAGCCACATCTATTACATTTAGTCCCGGCAGATGACCCCCATTTAGAAATCTTACTAGGGGTATAATGCATATCATCTATAGCCATATAATGCTGACTGCGCGTCCTCCCTGTCATCAGAATTAGATTTGCGAGCCTTAAGGATTCTATGATGTTAACTCCCTCTTGCCCCAACTTCATTACCCATTTGTCTTGACAAGTCTCAACATCGTCTGGAAGTATCTCAATCAAATGAGCATAAAATTGACCTATAGGTGTTTTTTCAGCATTCTTTCAATAAGGGGGATCTTTCTCAATTGATGTTCAGCTCCGGGACCTAAGGTTTTCAGATTACTGATAATCTGCAGATATTTAAAACATTCATGTTTGGCCAGACCAAATTTTGTTTGTAATTTACTAAATGATGCCACTTGTCCATCATCACACAGATCCCCTACACATAGAATACCCTTTAGGCTCCATCTATTGGAAATTCGATCACAGAAAATTAATGAAAGTAACCCAGAGGCTGAAAATGGGGTATATGGATTCAGGTTCGGGACCCCTAGTTTCCGCCTGACTTGTCTCCAAACAGATTATGCAGCTTTAACAATTTTAAATTTAGTTATTTTAAAGTAGCTGGGTTCTATTATTTTTACCAGGCATCCGCTAGCCCAGAGGTCTTCAAACTTTTTTAGGTTGAGCCCCCCCAGCTGAATTTATTTAGATGTCGGGCCCCGCCAACACTTGAAAAAAAATTCTGGAACCTGGTATTCTACATAATCGACTGTCATCCGCATTTCCCATTCCATACCTGGCTAATAATGTTAAACACAGTAAGAGTGTTTAGAAAACTGCAGGTTTGCGAGTTGGTGTGGTGAAATGACAGAGGCTTACTACACAGTCCAAAACTAAATTTTTCAAGATAAAATGTGTGCAAATTGTTACGGGTTCTCCGCTTAATTCTTGCAAAGCCTCCTCAAAGAAACTTCTGTGGTCAATAAAATGAGTACCATTAAAAGACCATGCTCTCCACTGAGAAGCACTGTCCAAAGGCATTAAAAAAAAAAAAACAAATTCAACTCTGGCCATCCTAAGCAGCACTGGGTGTAAAATTTAAACTGCAGTCAGTGAGCAGTGAACGAATTACGGCAGTGCTTCTGTATCCGATAACACATGAACAAAATAACCTGCAGAAAATCCTGGCACATTTTAGAAGCCCTTCTGGAAGGAGAATGCCATTTATATTCACAAAAGATTCCAATTTCAACTTTTTCTAAATCCATCTGCAGAAAAGTGCAAATAAGCATATGCTGGGGAAATTGGGTTTCTCATACTTATGCTTTTTCTACCTAAGCGCGCTATGGTGAGCCCAGGCGGTCCATATGTTACTGTAAGTGACAAAAAGACCACTGTTAAACACTTTGCAAAACAATAAATACATAAATAACATACTCACGTTCTTGTTTTCACTTATTCTCGTTCACTTGCACTTTTTTCCTCTTTCTCTCTCCCTCACACACACTCTCATCTTCTCTCATTCCCTTTCCCTCCATTTTGTTGCCCAATTTTACGCTTCTTCTTTCCCATTTCGGTTTCTATCTCTTCCTTTCGCTTTTCACTCCCTTCTATTCCACACTCACTTCCTATCTCCCTCTTCTTCCTACTACCACCCATTTTTTTCATACCTCCTAACCTCTCTCTTCCTCTGTCCGCCTTCTTTTTCTCACCTTTCAGTATATACCTCTCCTTACTTCTAAGGCCTCGTTCATCCCCTTCCCCTCCCATGTTTTCTCGTCCTCCATTATGCTTCTCCCTCTTCCACTCTCCTTCCTCCTCTGCTTCTCCCACTTCCTCTCATTCTCCTTCCTACACTTTCTTTCACTCCATGCCCCGTTCTAATCCCAGATCCTTTCATGTGTTTCATCTCCTGCCTCCTCCTGCTTGTCTTTAACTGTCCCAGTTCCGTCTGGATGCCAGCAAAGCGTGAGTGTAAATGCCAGGCCGGGTATGATGCCCCTGCCCTCCCGTTCTGCGGACAGATCTGGATCCTTAATTGTACCCTTATTAATCTCTACCGGAAAGGGCACGGTTTCTACAAGGAGCCCGAAAATCTCTCTAAATGTTTTCATCTTACTGGGTACCCTGTTAGACAAGTATTGCAAGGACTCTGGAGAAGGGGACGCTATTTCCGTGGTGCCTTCACTACCTCTTCATTATTTTTATTCTGCCAGCTAGCCGGTGAATAATTTTGCAGATATCACGAGCCAAAAACAGGCGCGCAACGCCCATTGGAATTAAAGGGCTTCTCTCGACCCCCCCCCCCCCCCCTCCCCCCCAACCAACCCTCCTGCATCTCTGGGTGTCAGCCCGGGATGAGACAGCTTCAGCTTCGCAGACACACAGCCGCCTTCGAGTACTTCATAGGTCTTTTAAAGACCTTTTGCATGTTAATCAGGCGTTGATGGTTTTCATCCCTTCTTAGGGCCCCTGCAGCTCCACTCTGCCTCTCCGCCATGGGAAACAATGAAAGGTACTTGAAATAATGGGGCGACCTTTCACCCCATTTCCGGACGCACAGCGATAATGGAAGCATTTCAATAATGCAACATTTTAGACCCAGTTCATTCCAACGTTTATTCTAAGTTCATCAAAGTTGTTCACAGTATCTAGGATTAATCCATAGTCACGTGCGAGGCGTTTTACTTTCATCACTGTAACCTCAAAAGCTACAGACATGCCGAGGCCTTAATCAGTAGCTAGGAGTGTACTCAAGTAATCTTCATCATTTCATCACGATAACCCAATGCATTTCGGGCCTTAACATGGCCCTTCGTCAGGGGTATGTCTACAATTAAAAAACAATGTTTTAATACAAGAAGGTGTATATTTGTGCAAATTATATCACATTTTAAAGCGCTTATTTCATTACCCATTCAACGTTTTCCCGCTAACCGTGACCAGAAAATCGTCACTGAATTATTGATAAATGTCTAGGTTTCCCTCCCTTAATCATCCTCACTCTCCTAATGTATGGTACATACCTGTGTGACTATCGTTAACATGCAAGATACGATATAATACCTCTGTTTAATTACAAAGCTAATTGTGTCAATTTCTATACAGGCGCACAGTCGAGGACTGTAATTCGGTTGTTTTGAGCAAAATCTTTACCATCGCGTTCCTTACCTTTTCAAACATCCATCTCATTCCCTCCCAAGTGGTTGACTGGCTGTGTTTCACCCGTGATTTGTTATTTACGTATCTACGTTCAAACTCCGCCCCAAAGCTGCTCTTCGTAACCCTGTGTTTCCCACTGCTCTCAATCTGCGGTATCCTGACTCTCTCACCAAATGCCCGTCTTTGTTTCGTTTATATATGTTCAATATTTAAAAATTTAAACTAGCTGAATACAAACAAAGGAGATCCTGTGTTTATACGATAAACCTACATTCTTCCTAATGGTGTTGTACTAAACAATGAAAGGTGACATTTTATGGTGGAGAGCGCGCCCCCCCGGAGATGGCGTTGCGCCCCCCCCAGGGGGCGTGCCCCACAGTTTGAATAACTCTGCGCTAGCCTCATCACCCAACCCAAATTCATAGATTGGGGGACTATGACAGGGCAAGATGTTGGCCCTATCCCCAACTACCAAAGGGCTGATAAACTGCAGACCCGCTGCCCAATAATAATACATAAAATCTGGCATACCCCAACCGCCGTGGTTTTTTGGCAACACCATATTCTTATAGGTCCTTCTCTGGCACCTATAACCCCACAGAAATCTAGAGCTAATCTGGTCTAACCTCTTGAAGCATGAGACTGGGAATCAAGTGGTATACTTCTGAACATATATAAAAACATTGGTAATACCATCATTTTTAAAACGTTTGATCGACAGTGGAGGGATAAGTGTAGATGATCCAATCTCTCCAACATTGAATTTACTTTAGTAAGCACAGGATTCATATTTAGCTCTGGGATCTTACTAACTGGTAAAGAGATTTTAATTCCCAGATACGTAACTTCTGAGACAGTTGTTATGTCTTTGGGAGGGTCCCCACCACAAAAGAAGACCTGTGTTTTGGAGATATTTAATTTGTACCCCGAGAAGTACCCAAACTCAGATGCTAATTTATCTATTGCTGGTAATGCTGTGGCAATATCACTAGTAACAACAACAACAATATCAGCCGCATATGCCAGAGCTCTATATTCTGTGTGCCGCGATTAAATTGGTTTGATGTCATTGGCCTGGTTAAGTTTATTTAAAAAAAAATCAATATATAAAGCAAATAATAAAGGTGAGCACGGGCATCCTTGCCGTGTACCATTCCCAATTGTGAATAAACTCGACTCTTGGCCGGCTATTTGAATACAAGCAAAAGGGGACTGATATAATGACTTCAGTGCCTGCCGGATAGCAGGGCCAAATATTTTCAATCTTAGAACCTCTCAATTATATGGCCAGGAAACCCTGTTGAATGCCTTCTCGTAATCCAACAGGGTTATCCCCATAGTGGAATTGGTTGCTTGTGCCCAATCCACAAAAGATATAAGGCGCCGAACATGATCTGTAGTATCATGCCTGGGAATTAACCCGTGTTGAAATCATGTAACCAGCACTGAGATAGTCCCAGATAAACATGTTGCTAGTATTTTTGAGTAGATTTTACTATTGGGATTAATTATTGAAATGGGTCTATATGATGACGGTAGTAAGACAGGTGTGTCATTTTTTAAGAAAACAATAATAATGGATTTCTGCAAGGACAATGGAGCATTTCCCTTTTGTGCAGCCAAAAATACCGACATAAGTTCTTCTTTCAACACATGCCGAAAAGTTCTATAAAATTCAAGCGGGATGCCATCCGGCCCCACCTCCTTGCCGACAGCCAATGATGTTAATGCTGCCTCAACTTCCTCCCAGGTAATATCGACATCTAACTCTTCCATTTGATCATATGTCCATTTGGAAGTTTCAATATTGCCACAGAATTCCACTACTTTAGCTTCAACTCCAAAAATACCATCATCCTTATACAATTGAGAATAACATTTACCAAAGACCTCTAGCACTTCGGATGGTTTATCACAGATCTACCCCAGCTCATCCTGAATATTATTGATCCTTTTGGTGACCTCTTTTTGATGTAGTCTTTTAGCCAGTATTCGGCCAGAGTTTTCCCCCACCTCGTATATCTCTGACCTGAATACAGCAATTTGCCCTGCCAACTTTGTGGCAAAGTTCTGGTATAGCCTCATTTTTTGGACAGCTAAGTCACTCAAGATTTGAGCGGCATCCTGACCATTAATGACTGCCACCATAAGGCCATTCTCTAACAGCCAAAGTTTGTTCATCTCAACGGATAATTCTTCCCGTAGTCTATGTTGTTTATTAATGGAGTAACTTAAGGTTTCTCCACGGACTCCTGACTTAAATGCATCCCACACCATGTGGCTAGAGGCGGACCCCCGATCGTTTTAAAAAAACTCTACCATCCATTTACAAATTTGTTCGCAGTAAACCAGATAAACCAATAATTTACGTTAAAAGGTCCAAGCCCTTACACAAGACCTGTAGCTGATGTCTAATTCTAACATAATGGGGTTGTGATCAGATATTATTTTAGGGTTAATATCGAACCTAGCTTTACTAGCATAATCTGCAGTAACAAAGAAATAATCCAAACGCACAGGCTTTTTGTGAGGTGCAGAATAAAAAGTGTATCCTGGAGCACCCATTCTTTTCGCACACCATACATCGATAATCCCAAATTCTTTAACAAGCCCTCTAGTGGCTTTGAAGACTTTATTTTTCTTCCCATCATAAAGGTAGTCGCCTGTTATATCGATATTCCCTGCCAGGTGGAGATTGAAATCCCCACATAGAATCAAAGGAGATGGCAAAGCGACTAGCTCTATACTCAGACTGTCAATCATCTCTGGGTCATCTGAATTAGGACTGTAAATTGAACAGATAGTCATTAGGAAGCCCTGTAACCTTAACCCAATGATCACCCATCGACCACAGAGATCTTCCTTTACACATTTACACTCCCCCACCCAAATCTTTTCAGGATTGCCACCCCTCTCGTTGTTGACCCTTGTTGTGTACTGGCCACAAGTTCCATACCCAAATCCCTTAGCCACCGCCTATTATTCCAAACAATATGGGTCTACTGTACACAGAGCAGATCCACCCTCATTGAATTAAGAATCTGGGCCATAATCCCTCTTTTTTTCCAATTGTTCAGGGCACAAATGTTCCATGAACAAACAGAGAATTTACCCATCCTCATAAAAAAGTTGTTTTACCGTGGCTGAGTCATTTTGCCTTACCGCTAAACTACTTAACAATGTTAATACAAAAAAAGACGTACGAGTCTCTACCTTCTCAAATGAGGGCGCAGAATGACTACGACTGAATTTACGGCAGAGAAGAAAGTAATAGGAACCTTCATGCTGTATGTAAAGATATCCACTGGTGAGGCAGAGATCTCCCTTCAAAATGTAAGAGGGAACTTCAAAGGAAATAATTGTAAATTTCCATACTTAAAGTATAACCCATTTCCAGAACTTCCATTCACATGGGACTACCACAGTAGCAAGGGGCAATACACCACCACTAGAATTTTGAATAATATTCAATTTTAAATAACTTTTTTGATATTTTATTTAAAGTTTTTTTCATTAAAATAATTTGTCAATGTTCCTCCATCCACCCATAACAGTATCATTTGTGTTAAATGCGTCATAATCTTGGATGAAAGTTCTGAATTGCTTTATTGTGGTTTAAATTTAAATAAAATAAACTATTGTTTAAAATGTAATTCATTGAAAACATAGTCTCAGACCAGCCTAACATTTTACCTTCATCCTAGTCGGCTGACTTTGTCTTTGCTGGCCTTAGGACTCTGCACACTTCACCACTGCTAACCAGTACTAAATTGTGTGTGATCTTTCCTTGAAACATGGTAGAATTGGCTTATACCCAATTGGCATATTTTATTTACTTGTAAGTTTCTGGTACAGTCTTAATACCTGTCCCCAGGCCCAATAAATTAAATGCTACTAGTGGGCCTTCAGCACTGATTGTGCCACCTACTTAAGTAGCATGTCTCTGGCCTGCCATTCCAGACTGTGCGTACAGTTTCAAACTGCAATTTTTACCTGGCAAAATAAACCTTTTTGCCAGGCCCAAACCTTTCTTTTTAATACATGTAAGTCACCTCTAGGGTAGGCCTGGGCAGCCTAGAGGGCAGGGTGCAGTGTATATAAAACGCTGGACATGTACCCTTTAGTTTTACATGTCCTGGTAGTGAAAAACTGTAAGATGTGTTCTTCACTATTGCAAGGCATACCTCCCTCATAGGACAATATTAGGGTTACATAACTACCTTTAATAAACTGTAATTTCCAAATGGGAGCATGTCACTTTTCATGTTTGGTGTCTTTAGAATTGAAATGACAAATTTCAATTGATAGTGAAGTTGTATTTTAAAATTACAATTTTGAAAATGCCACTTTTAGAAAGTTGTCATTTTCATGCCTTTGCTGTTTGGAGGCTGCACCCTACCTCTAGGTCACATGACAGGGTGTAGTTGACACTTGAGATTTAAATATTTCTCCAAGACAGCAACACACATTTAGAAACTTAAGTGTTTCTGGATGGGCCACCATTGGCAGGATGGGAAGGAGGAGTTGGGCACAGCCCCACTTACACTTAAATAGGCTGTATACTTCCTCCGGTTCTACTGATTGGATTTTGTGATTTTGGTCTTGTTATACTTTTTTAAAGAAATCTCTATTTTTCTAATTTGTTGTGGAATCTTTTTTGTGTAGTGTTTTCAACTGTATTACTGTTGTTGCACACATTCTTTACACACTGTTCTGTGCCAAAGGTACCGGAGGGTTTAGGACAGGTAAAATTAGAGTTGGCTTGTACCTCACCCTGAAAAGGATTGCTGTTGCTACTTGCTCAGTGCTCACATCTCAGTCACCGACAACCCAATTTCTTCCATGTATTAAATATGTTTAAAGACTTAACATTAAAACAAGTGAATAAGATTAATTATTTGAATAAAAATGTATTGAAAATGTCATTGACTGCAATGTATTTTATGTTTCCCTATGTGTTAGTGTTGTTTGCTGCCTCTATTGATATCAATGGGAGCAACAGTAAAATCCTTTTCGCCTGAAAGGTATCCTTTTGTGAATAAATGTCATGCATAATAAATGAAGCCTTTGCTGTCTGTAAGTGATGAATCTGGCCCATAGGGTTTCATGAATATGTGGGAGAACTAAAGATCTGAAGATGTAATGAGTGTTTACTGCAGAGTTGCAGCTTTATTGCCACTCTGTGGGAGACTATACCACCTTCTTGTCATAAATATCTAGAATTGTTTTGCCTGCCCATTCTCTGATGCCTGGCTGACACAAAATAATAGTTGTAGGCATTTATATGTCATAGACCGTCGAGCACTCAGTGGAACATTCTTCATAACTGTATTTATACATCTTCACTGAAGTGCTGTCACTCAGTATCTAATAAATTATTAATATGTGTTCATAGTACTTGCAGAGCATGTTTACAAATGTGCATATATTTACAGTATAGTACATGGCAGGACAGGAATCTGATTGGGTACTAGGTTGCCCAGAGACATAGTTCTCTGTAGTCAGCTGACCGTGTTTTGAAGATGTACTAGGTGAGTTTTGAGGTCTCAAACATCTCATGCAACCCTACAAAAAGTTTAACACTTTAGCAATTTTCACATTACTTTCTATGCCAGATATCCATTTCTCCCATTCTGTTTTTCTACAGGGAAACGCAATTTTGGCACCAAGCAGAATTTGAAGAATTGGAAACCATGCAAGCAGCCTATTTTGGTTACAAAAGCAGGAATAATAATAATAACAAGCAACTCAGGAATAAACTTCAATTTGATGAATGGGAAAATATGGCATACAATAATGAAGGTTTCTGCAGGTATGTCTGCTGCAAAGTAACCCCACTCTGGATACCAGGGTCGTCTTTTGCAACTCACAATAAAAAGAAAAACAATCTTTTTATTTTTGGGTCAGAATTTTAGTTGGCTTCAATAAAAGGACACAATATTACTTTCTAGCCTTATTTTTAATCAATTTAAATGTTTTTAACGGCTTTTTAATGTTGTTTGTAAAGCTTTTATGAGTTTATTCTCGAATAAAGCAAATTCAAATTGAAAATTGAATTGACACGATATTACAGTTAATGAATGTATTTAGAACAACACTTTGGCAGCATAAATAAATTGGTGTCATAAAAGTTTGAGGACTTAGAGAAACTCACTCGCGTTGAACGCCTAAGCATTAAATCTGAGAAAGGATTGCATTATTATTCCGAAATATGGCTAGCGTTTGTTACACTTTAAGACTAGGAAATCAACATTGCTGTGAAAACACATTTTGTAAATAGGTAGATCAAAAGGTATGCTCCATGCAGGAGTAGCCTCTCCACAACCAACACCCGTGGCCCTAAAAAACACAAATGCCAGCCACAAAGCCATGTTCAGCACAATAAGCAGTAGGCAGTTTGTATTAGAAATTAAGTTATTAATTTGGCAGAAATGTTTGTTAATTTCAAGGAGAAACAAAGAATTCTAAAGCAAAGAAGAATGTGGAAGAAGTAAGTAAAATAATTTAATGAGCCAATAATGTGTGAAAAGAATCAAAATCAGTAAAAGGGAACAAAATATATGCACATAGATTCATCATCGGCATGTTTTGCGAGTCTGTAATAACGATTATTAAGGAATCGCTGTTACAGACTCGCAAAACGGGATTCATGTAGAAATCGCAATATTTATTGCGATTTCTACAGCTTTCTTATTTGCAATTAGCTAATTGCTAATCGCAAAAAAGGAATAACTCCCCATTCATTGCTATGGGCCTAAAGGCCCATAGGAATGAATGGGAAGACATATCAATGTGCGAGTTTGCGATTTCAAGGGTGCAGGGGTGTCCAAAGGACACCCTGTTGCACCCCTGAAATGATATCGGATGCTGGTGTTACGCACACAGATGTCCCAAGGACATGTGTGTGTGTGTAACATACAACTTAGAAAAAGCACTTAAGTGCATTTTTCTAAATTTCCGCTATTTACCACGAGGTTTGACTTAGCGGTAAATAGCGACCCAAAATAGCGAATTCGTAATTTTTAAATGTTTCATGAATTGCATTTAAGGAATCTCAAATAGAGATTCCTTAAATGCAATTCCTCGCAAATTTGCGAATTCTATAATAGCGATTTTTGCATTTGGGATGATGAATCCCAAATGCAAAAATTGCGCTCGCAAATGGCCATATTCTCAGAATCTGGCCCTTTGCGAGCCGAATTTCCGTTGATGAATCTGGCTGATGATTTTTCAAGTTTCAAGGACTAAAAAAGTGCCTAGAAAATTGAGAGCTCCGATCAGAAGTTACTGTTCATGGTTGACTGGGACCTAGGAATGAGTCCATGCTGACCACCATGGAGCAGAGGTTTCACAGGCCAAGCAAGCTTCACAGGTTAATAACTGCTATGTGGTTATGATTAACATCACTACTACCTTCCTGCTGGCAGAGACCACGCCATTATCTACCTGGAGGGGGCATCATTAACTGTGTATTCAGGTTCTGGAGCAAGGCTGTAAGGCAAACAAGTTCTATCTCAGTCAGCACAGAGTATAGTTTTATAAAGTTAGCAAAAATCTATTTCATCATGGAATCAGTTTTTGAAAACAGAGTGGAAAATACTGCTCTGCCATTTTCTCAAGCAAAGATAGGAAGTCATTATTTTATCTATAAACAGGCCTGTTCATGGAAAATATAGCCCTAGGTATACAGTGTCAAATTGTTTTTTTGGAACTGCTCAATCGGGGCATACCTTTTCCAGTAACTAGCATACCCACTTTTATATATTAGGCATTCTCCCTCTTGGGGATTACCGGGAATACTGGGAATACATTAGGGATCACTTAATTAAATTAAACTTAACGTAATTAAAATATAATTAATATAAAAATATAATTAATTAATTAAAATATAAATGTAGGATTTGCTACATGACACAAGCACTTCCCCTTGCCGAGTGAGTCTCTAGTACTTTTAAACTGCAGCCCACTCAGAGTACAATGATGCTCTCTGGCACATTACATTTTTGTCATAAATATGGGTGGTGTAAATGCGTACAGCAGTCCAAATATGGCATTTAACGTCCACTGATGCACTTCCTGCACCCTGTACCATGGCTTTACTGGAAATATAAATACGCCAATTAGGTGAAATCAACGTACAAGTCTAAGTGGGAAAGCACACACTCTGGGACACTATTTAGCAGCATCATAGCACACAGAATTCTAGTGCCAGCAAACCTAAATAGAAATTAGTTAGGGGACCACAACAAAAGGTATGTTATTTTTTACAGTACACATCTTAATACTATCTACCTGATATTATTCACTTATAAATTATATTGGAGAAGTAAACAGAAATAGTGTGATTGCATACTTTTGTGTTTTTTAATATTATAAATAAGTTCAAATTCATTTACCCAAGTTTTAGTATTCCTTAGCATATCAAATACTTGAGATGTTTACTTCTAAGCAATCAATATGATCGACGGCCTGTGTCATTTAGGTTCATAAAAAACGTTCTAGGTCTCTGATTCTTTTCAATAGAACAGGTGTGTGCAAATCTGGATCCTGAAGCCTAGTACCTTCCCAGATGTTTTGGATCTTAACACAGATAGATAGATTTATGTACAAAACTTCAAAACATGAATCCTGTTCACATTGGTTATAATCAAAACCTAGATTGATAAGGGATCCGATAACTGAGGTTGGATACCCCTGTAAAAGAGATAGATTTTGGAAAGATGTGTATATGTAACATCGAGAATAATGCCCCAATAGTTGAAGCTGTAGTAAACTTGATAGACAATTTCAGTGACATATATTTCAGGAGGTCATGGGTCACTTGCTTTATGCCAGGAACACCTATAGTAGGCACATTGCGCAAGTATATAAGAAGTATGTAGTGGTACTTGTATAACATGAACCAAACTAGGGGAGCACGGTGCTGTACATTAATGGTGGTCTGGGCAGAGGTTGATTTGTAAAAAAATAAATTCAGGGGCTCTTGTCAGGAGGAAGTTTGCACCAGCTCATTTCTCCTGTTAGTGCCACCTAAAACAGAACCAACTACTAATTATGAAACGCTACAAGTGGGGAGAGGACGTGGCGTAATGTTGACTTCAGAGCTGGGGACCCAGCTTCGAGTCTCAGTGCCGGCTCAACATCCTGTGATTCTGGGCAATCAATTAATCTCCCCGTGCCTACCAAAAATGAATGTGTCCTTGCTCATGAAAATTGCTTTGGGTCGAGTTTGTGCTATAAGTGCCAGTGTTGATGATTAAGTGCCGGTGCTGAGCACCGGAAACCTCCGGCTCCAATTAAGCACTGAGTATGGGAAGATGTTGTAAGGTCATGTGCAATAGGGTATAAGATATTTGCACTACACAGTTATGTTACTCTTTTATAGATGCATTTAAATATCCAAAAATTACAATATGAGACAGAGGGAAATTAAGTGCCAGATTTACTAACATTTTGCATCATGGTTGCACCACTTTTGTGGCGCATCCATGACGCAAAATGCTAGTATACATTTACAAAGCCACCAAGTAGCAATTTGTGTCATCTTGTGTGGCTTTGTAAAAAAATAACACAATGTGGCGGCTTGCACTGCATTGTGTTACATTTTATTCTGGGAGGTGTTCTATGGGTGAAACATGGGTGTTCCTTTGCATCCACCCATGGATTTCAATCAATCCCAGCTTTACAATGGATTACAAACCTGGAATTACGTGAAATCGCTATGCCTTGCAGGGAACAGCATAACAATGAGAAAAACATTTTTTCTCTTCCTTATTTCCTCTTTGTGTGCTGCAATCCGCTGCATACATAGAAAGAGGAAAATGCCCCAAGAGATTGTTTTTGAGCAGTGAGGCTCCCTTTCCTGAACAAAAACAATTCTCCTTGAAACGCAGGCACCCTTGCACCAGGGTGCCTGCATTGGCGCTATGTTGACTGAGGTGCGCTAGCGCAAGGAAAGGACAGGAATGTGCCTTATGATGTCAAATGTGGCACATTCCTGCCCTTTCACGATGCGCAGCAAGGTGGCTTGCTGTGTTGCGATGTGTGAAAGTATGATAAATATGATCTTAACCCCTTGCGTGCGGGGCGTATTCCCCGCCTGTGCTGACTACGCCTTGCGCGGGCGGAGTCATGACGGAACGGTTCCGTCATCAGCACAGCTCAACCGACGCTGATGACGGAACCGTTCCGTCATCAGCATGGAAGGGGTTAAAGTACTTTGGCCTTGATGACACCATTTTCAGTCAAGCGCTGAAACCAGAGTTAGAGCCAGCCCATCACGTTTAGAAGGCAGTAGCTCAGCCACTAGATCAAATCTATTCCCTTTGCACAGCTCTACCACCATGTTGAGAAGTGAGCAGTCAAACCTTTGTCAATCTACTATGTAGAATTTAGGAATGGGTGTGAAACCATCACCAACATATTTCTGTTAAACATATTGGCCCAGTGGGCGGTTTGAAACCTTCAAGGGACATTCTATGCATGCTTTTATGTTTTACTTCAGCATGTGATATAGTAAATCGTGGGCTGCTGTGGAGGAAATTCACCAACTTGGCATCCCAGATCCTTTTATAGGAGCCATTGAACACCTCTGCTGGAACACATTGATTTCTGTGAAGGTGGGTAACGGCAAAAGAATAACCCAAAATTGTGACTGAAGCAGGGTTGCATGCTGACTTCACTTTTGTTTTTCTTGTACACTGCACAATCGGGAGTGTCTCTTTGGAACACATGAATTTCCCCACTTAAATTGGGAGACCAGCATGCTTCCCAGCTTCAGTATGCAGATGATACTGTCATCCTGAATACCACACTGACTAGGTGATCTGTGATACATTGAATGTGTACAACAAAAGAAATGATTTGCTTTCATAGTTTATGATAGAGACAAATGAGAGTAGTGTTTTTGGGATCAAAACTTACAAAACAAAATTCATCGGGTAGACTAAAAACTCTGTTAAGGGCCATAGCAGGATAGTGCAAGCCCTAGAACTCATTTAAATGTCCTGAAATGCAGCATGTTCTGAGACTGTATGTAAATTTCATAAGTGCTTTGCTGGCCTCAATTGTAACTTGTTTTACAGCAAAACACATTTCCACAATTAAATACCATTTTGAGGGCACTTTGAATATAGGGTTAGAAAAAGCGAAGAGCAACTTCCTTAAACATATTTTTCATCCTAAGTGTCTGTCCCCTGCACAAATAAAGCTTGAGTTTGGTTTGCTGAACATGTTTTTACAACAAAATACATTCCACTTTGTTAGATCTGTCATGCATAGGGTGGTCTTTCCCCAAACGTTTTGCCTTTTACCTCATGTTTTTGCTGATTCTTGTTGTTGGTATTAGGCCTCTGGGCACATTACCACTGCTAACCAGTGCTAAAGTGCATGTGCTTCTCCCCTAAACATGGTGACATTGGTGTATACCTGATATGCATATATGATTTACTGGGACATACCTTGTAAAGTGGTATAACATATACCCAGGGCTTGTGAGTCAAATGCTATTAGTCGGCCTGCAGCACTGATTGGCCCACCTACATAAGTAGCCTTTCAATCCTGTCTTAGGCTTGCCATTGCAGGGCCTGTGTGTTCAGTTTACTGCCACTTCGGCTTGGCATTTAAAAATACTTGTCAAGCCTCAGACTTCCTTTTATTACATATAAGTCACCCCTAAGGTAGGCCCCAAGTAACCCTAACAGAGTGTCATGTAAGTAAAACGTAGGACATGTCTGTTTAATCTTTACATGTCCTGGTGGGGATAAACACCCAAATTAATTTTTCACTATTGTGAGGCCTACTCCTCTAAAAGGCTAGCATTGGGAATTCCTTAATACACTTTTAAGCTGTAATTTACGACCAGAGAGGGGTAGCTTGTTCATGTTTCATATGTTTGGACTGGTAATGACAAATCCTCCT
This sequence comes from Lissotriton vulgaris, assembly GCF_964263255.1. Taxonomy (NCBI): domain Eukaryota; kingdom Metazoa; phylum Chordata; class Amphibia; order Caudata; family Salamandridae; genus Lissotriton; species Lissotriton vulgaris. The sequence continues at coordinate 1,131,545,786 of NC_141697.1, forward strand.
TACAGGTGAAGCTGGATTTAACATTATTGTTTTAGTTGCCACTTTTAGAAAGTGGACATTTCTTTGCACTTACTGCTCTGTATGCCTGACAGCCTGTCTCCAAAAACTGTCTGGGGTGGGTCACAATTAAACGTGCATTCACTCTAGACAGCCACAACACAGGTGTGATAGGTGTGTCTGAATACCTGTCTACATGCATCTGTGTTCTAATTGCCTTGCCTGGGCAAGCTGGAAGGGAGGGGCTAAGGCTTTACTTGAAGAGGCTGTGTCCTGTCCCCACTCAAAGGGCTGTTTAACCCCAACAGATAGCCTGCCAGACAGGACTGGGTTGAAATGGATACTTGTGCATTTCAGATAGTTGTTTGAAGTCACCCCCACAGCAAAGGCACTTTTGGATATAAGTACTGGGTCTCTGACCCCCTAAAATCAGACACTTCTGGATCTTGAACTGAACTTCTGTCAAAAGGACTGCTGCTGTGCCGCTTAAAGGACTCGTCTTTGGACTTCAGACTTTGAAGGCCTGATTTCTCTGATGTTTCCCTGCTGCCTGCTGCTCTCTGAATCTCTCTGCTGAAGGAGAGCTAGACTATGCCTTTACTCCAAGTGATTTTGAAGGGCTTGTTGGCTTGCTTCCTGTTGCTTGAGCTCAGAGGTATCAAAGTCTCTACCCCTGCTACTATGCCTGGCTATCTGGAAGTGGCCCAGCATACTTGTAACACAGATTTTGACGCATCTACTGTCTGTGTGTAGCAGAACCAGTGCATGGACCAAGTTTCAGGAGTAAATTCGGCATATCAGAACCAGCGCTTTGCCTCCTGAGATCGACGCATTGGACAACATATAGCCACCACTGCAGTTTGGTGAGATCAACGCATCCCCTCAACTGCATGGCAGAATCCAGTGCATTGCTCGATGCCTCTCGACTCCATCACATGTCCTCGAAACCAGTGCTTAATTTGAGCAGGTGCTTGCAGGTGCTCAGCACCGGCACCTATTCCTCAGCACCGCACCAGTTAAGGACACACTCATTTGGAAGGCAGCCTGATTTTCCACAGAATCACAGGATGTTGAGCCACGCTGAGACTCGAACCCGGTTCCCCAGCTCCAAAATCAGCATCTCTAGCCATTAGGCAAAGTCCTCTCCAGAATAATAAGTGCTGGGGCTCTAGTTTGGAGGCAGTTTACACCAGCACATTTCTCCTGTTAGCGCTGCCTCCTGAGGAGAGCCCCGGCACTTTTTATTTTACAAATTAACCACTGCTTGAAACTGACTAATTGCCTTCACTGCAAGGAGAAGATCGACGCATCTCATTGTTTGCTACAAGGAAAGGTACTTTGTTCACCAGGGCCTGCATGTGTCCTGTTGACAGCCGGCGCTCCATTAAGGTGGGCCCAAACTTTGACTTTGCCCTGGTCCAGCGTGACCTAAAGTAACCTTTTTAGTGCTACTTGCTTCTAAGGGTTTTACTGCATTTATTCCTTCAAAATTTCATATCTCAACTTCTATACATTGGATTTTTGTCATATTGGTCTAATTTTACCTATCAGTGAAAGAATCAAACGCAGCCAAAATATCAAATATGATTTTGATATTTCCTGATTCTCTACAATTTATAAAATAATTAAACAAGACTTCTAATGCCTGCATCTATAGACCAAAGACCACAAAACTCTAAAATGCAAAAGAAAGAAGAAACAATATTTTTGTGGCATCCCTAAACAACAAAACTCAAGCAGAATAATGTTAGCCCAGTCTCTCTTACTGCTAGCTTGTATAACAAAGTTACATTGTATTGGCCCCTTCAGGATGAAAAAAATTACTCTTTCACTGTCTGTTTCCTTTCTTTCAATGGCATTTAGTTTGCAGTTGTGCAGGTGTTTTTTCAGTGTTTATATGTTTTCACTGGTGAGGGCTATTTCTCTTTCAGTGGGGTTTCATCGGTTATTATAGGTTTAAACTTAAAACCCCACAGCCTATTTATAATATAATCTATTTTATAGACCTGTGTGGAGTCTTTTTGTGGTGTATGTATTGTGTTACTGTGTATGTGTGTGTTGCACATTGCTGCTTTAGATACGCCTGACTGCTTTGTGGCAAGCTACCAGAGTGTGAGCAAAGGTAATCTTTTAGTGTGCATCTAGCTTAGCTTACCCTGAATAGAGTGGTGGTTCCTGTCTGGCCTGGGTTCATACCTCAGCCAACAAGGATTCCCATTTTTAACACACTTACACATGGTGATCACAGTTTTGGTGGCACATTGAAAACAGTGTGTGTTAGGACAGGTGATAAGCAACTGCTTTAAACATATTTTCCCTACTAAGTTTGTGCATTCAGTGTGTGGGTTTTAAACGCGGAACATGTAAGCCATTATGTTTGCATGATGCTACACTGAGTTGCCTCCAAAAACTTTTTTTACTGTTTGGGCTGTAGTTGATTCAGGACAGTTAATGTGTTAACCCCATATCCTTGGTTTCCAATAAGTAATATTTAAAAAGTTATACTTTCCCTGGACCTGGCAGACTGGCTCTGGGGAAGAATGTGACCCCACTTAACCTAAGCATTGCAGTTTAGTAGTGTTCAAGAAATTCACTAAGCTAAAAGAAATGAGTGGTAGACCTATATTTTTATAGTTTGGTGATGAGGAAAGCATGGGGAAGAGGTGTTTCGATCTCAAAGTGAACTTTAGCCTCCTGGCTTTAGTCCAAGGGGAGGAGGAAGTTGTCCCACAACCAGTTTGCAATATATGAGAGAGAGGGGACTGTTCATTAACTTAAATACATCCCTTGGTGTGCCACAAGCTCCCTCCAGGGGCAGGAAGATTCAGACATGATGGATTTTACTCAGACTGGTAGACAGTAGGAGACTTTTCAGTGAGGAAAAAGGGACGTGTTGCAAAAGTGAGAAGGTTTGCCCTTGGGAACTCTTTACCATTTGATCAGGCAGGCAGATTTACCAATATTTCACACAATCCAATGCAACACATGCAAAACAGCTAGACAACTTGCTTTGCTGCATTGGGTGAAAGGGAGAGAGCAACAATTCACCATATCTAGTAAGATATGGCTCATTTCTTCTGTATCGTAGTGCTGACACATTTATGGCTGCCTAAAGGCTTTGCATGCACCCATGGCCGGACTGGGAACCACAACCGGCCCTGGCAAAGTGCTTGGCCGGCCCCCCTCCCCACTCGGGGGTGTTGGAGGTGCCGCTGAGCTCTTTGCCGGACCGGTTTTCGGCCGATTTTGTTACAGGTCCGATTTTGCAGCTTATGCTGCAAAAACGGCCCTGTAACAAAAACGGCCCCCAGGGGCCCAAAACCGGCCCCCACCCGTGCGGTGCACTGGGGGATTGCCCGGTGCCCGCTATGGCCAGTCCGGCCCTGCATGCACACTTGCGGTGTAAGGGTGCCTGTATTATAATCAGGATTGTTTTTGCACAGGAAGGAGCTCCTTCATGCACAAAAACAATTCTGAAACCTCTTTGTATGTTTGCTTCTGAAAGCAATGAAAGATATTTCTCCTAATTCCACTGAGGTCAGGGAGGTGCACTTTTTTGGTGCAATCCCAGGTTCACAGACCTTTGTACATCTTGGATGGTGTGAAAAACTATTGGTGGATGCATGAGAACGGCCACACTTTACCCATGGAATTGCTTCTTGCAACAAAGTAGCACAAGCAGCAACATTTCTTTGGATTTACTAAACTCCACAGAGCCACACAAGGTGGCTTTGCAACGCTTGGTATATCCCAGTTAAAGGCTTATGTTGCCTTGCATCCTTTTGTGACACAAGGACAATACAAGCCCTTAGTAAATCGTCCTGCATTGTCTAGGATTCAGCCCCACTACTTGCTGGTGAATTGAACAAACCCCCAACCCCCAGCCACACCTCCTGAGAACCCTGGCTGGACCTGTGGGAGAACAGAAAAGAATTGAGCCTGCTCATTATAACCTGTATGAAGTCCTGCAAGGCTAGATCTACTCCCACCTGTACCAGGACTAAGAAGTGAACACCAAGGATCAGTTGACTGACCTCCTTTGTGGCTACAGGGACATCAAAAGCTGCAAGAGACCTCTTTCCTGGTGTAACTAGCTGATTAGTTACAACTACAACTCGGCTAGGACTTGAGGGTGCCCTCTGCGTGAGTGGGTTCTGTTCCAAAGTGTTTTCCGTGAGATCCATTGAGCCTCAGAAATGGCTAAGAGGAACTGCTCCATAGTGTCTGAAAAAAGTGGACTTTGTTTACATCCAAGACCCACGAATCTTCACCAGGACATTTGCTCAAAGGTTCCCAATTTGAGAAGAATTTCATCATCATCTTGCCTCCCTAAAAGATGTTGAGATTCAAAAAAGAGAGAATATCTGAAGATAAAAATTTTGATTGTGAAAGGTGCAAAAAGTATCTGCCCTGTGGGTGTAAGATGTAATGTTTCCTGCTCTGAGCTTTTTCTCTGCTAAAACTAACAGGTCCAGTGAGCGCTCATTCAGCTGCAACCTTCCCTGGCTAGAGGATTTCAACATTCATGATAAAAAACTACTTCAGAAGCCAAAACATTGCCATTTGACGACCTGCTTGTTGTTTCTAACCTCTACTCACAATTGACTTGAAATTGCTCTTAGGTCCCAGTCAACCATGAACAGTAATTTATGATTGGCATGTTACTTTTTATAGACCCTTTTTGACTTACACTTTTAAAATCCATCTTTGTCCCACGCAGCTCTCCCTCTTATTGGATGAGTCATTTTGTTATTGTTTTTTTGAATCTCTGGAAATTGTTATGGGATTTTTATTGTGTTTTGTTTTGACATTTTGACTGTTTTAGTATTTCTAAATACTTTGCACATTCTCCTAGCTTGTTGCTCTGTGCCGTTGCAACCAGGAATTGAGCCCAGGTTTAAAATATCACAACTGTGTGTATGACCTGACAGGATGTTAGGACTTACTACTTGGGCAGGACCCACAGTCTTCCCAACTAATAACCCATTTTCTTACCCTACCTATATCCCATTATATAATCTAGTGGTGTTGCACAGTTAAGTGGTGAACGCTTTTAATAATACAAATAACTGATATTTGTAATATTTTGGACACCTCAACTCTGGAACTTGGAAATTCATAGAACAATTAAATTATTAGAAATATACATTCATACATTGTAATTATCACTCGTTCATCGACTATTTATTACATTATTGTCATTTTCACCTATATACCATATGTATACTTGACTAAAATTTTTATCCCTTGTGTTTATCATCTTTAAAGTGCTTTATTGTATGTAATACTTCATTATTATTATACTTTCTGTATTATCATTTTCTTTTCCCTCAATAAACTTTTTGAACTTAAAAAAATAGAGATATACTTTCATAAGAATATGCTACATTTTCGTAAAAACGGCTGCAATGATTAGGTATGGATCGTAACTGATTCAAGTCGCTACAAATTGTCCAGAGTTATTTGGAATGTGTAATAAGGGCACTGCCAACAGATTTTTATTCCCAGTCTAGCCTTTAGGTGCCATAGTACACAAAGTGCCATAGGGGCACAATGGATGTGTGCTCGCACTTTATGCCCCCACAAGGGAACGTTGTTATTACAGAAGGGGCCACAGAATCGTGTGTGACCCCTTCTGTAATACTGGCAGCACTGGCACACACGTAGCACCAATGCTTTCTCAAGAGGGCAGTCCCTCATTGCATGGGGCCATGAGGTTTGACTTCTACTACTACCCTCAGTCACTTTGTCACACATCACTCTGCACGAGCACTCTTGTTACAACTATGCACAATTTGGAGCAACCAATCATTGACATCTACATAGATTCCATGTACTTTGAACTTAATACATGCTGTGATCAGTAACATTCATCCGGGTCTTATTTATTTGTTTTTGTTTGTTTGAAAAATTTATTGGACTATGCTCTTTGGGTCCCTTAAAGAAATATAGGTCCCCCAGAAGAATTGTTGTTGGTAAGGAGAGGGCTTTCTTTTTGTATCAATTGCTACCCAGGCCTGAGGTGCACTGGGTTACCCCGTTTGTTTGTAATGGTAGATGCACATGAGGGCACAACATCATTAACCATCAGTACCTAACAAAAATGAACAAATTGGCACAGTACAGATTGCATTGGTCTTCTTGAACTCTGCTTCCATGACGAAAACAGTACAGTAGGAGTTATGATGTGCATGTGTAAATTTAGCTCACATGCACAAAAGCCTTTTTTATGAATGTAAAAGTACTTTGAAATTTGCAAAAGCTGTGTTTAAACTGATGAAACGATTTACTCAGATGAAGATTTTGCTTGAGAAAATGTACTCCCAGAAGTACCGATTGGGGCCCAGATTTACTAATGCTTTGCGACTTTTGTGGCCTCAAACCCGGTCCAAAGTTGTAGGCTGGGATTTACTATCCAACGCAGATAGCATTGCAAAGTGATGCAAACTTGTGAAATGTACTGCTTTGCATTACTTTGTGTCAAGGAGGCAGTCCATGGATGGTGCATAGGCGTTTCCATGGAATCACCCATGGGTGTTGACGCTAATCTCTATCTACAAACATTGGTAGACAGAAATTCATGCCAAAATCATAACCTCCTCGAGGCAGGTTGTAACGAGGAGAACTGTTTTCATTCCTACTCGTTTTTCCAACTTTGCAAATATGCTGCATTGTACAGCACACATACATAGTGAGAACAGACTTCAAGCACAGTTAATGCGCTGAAAGGGACCCTTCCCAGTACAAAACCTATGTTTCAGAGAACACACAAACCCTTGCACTATGGCACAGTGGTGTGTGCATTGGTGCATAAATGTCAAAAGTGTGACAGCGCTGGGGGAGAAAAAAAATGCACCATATCTTATTAGATATGGCACATTTTTAGGGCTCGGGTCTGCCGTACACTGCGCATGCAGTGTCGCGCAGCGAGAGTCCTTTTCCGAGGGGATTTGTATCTCTTTCCCTGTGACAGAAGGCATTGAAGTAACTTTGATGCAGCGTTGTAGTGTATCATAGAATATCCAATCTGGGCCTCAATGTGTCATTCTGCACACACCTACAAAATTACACCTTTCGAGGTATTTACACACTTCCTTATGACCTTTTCCGACTCTGGAAAATGTAGGAGATTTACTGCTATAAAAAGTTAACAGTAAATCGGTTTTCGACGTGAGACTGAGTGCATGGAAAAGATCCATTTATTTCAGTCAAGGGCAGGAGCACATCCTGTTCTTGGGTGGGAATCTAGATGTAGCACCCTCAAAACTGTTGGGAGTTTAGGGGAAGGGGATTCTGCACTGGGAAAAAAATCCAGAGAAAACAGAAATAAATGCACTCATACTCAACAGGAGATATCCTTCCATTTTTATTTCTATTCTATGTACAACTGAGCATATGAAAATGTCTCCACATATGAACAGATGGAAAAAAATACAAAACATTTCCAGCAGCTGTTACAGATTCCCTGTGTACCCTTGGAAGCCTTTGGAAGCTCAAAAAAGTCCCAAATCTGCACCTATGGAAGCTCCAACTTGTACAGGTGCAGAATTCCAACGTGCTTTTTGTTGGGTTTCATACTTTGTACCAGCATTTCTCAGCTATCAAGAGTTGCTTCAGGGCCTTAAGACTGCTACACAAAAATTATCGCAGTTTTAGCATTTGTTGTACGGCTAATGTCTCCCCTTATGCTTGACCGTAAAATAGAATTAACCATTGTTTTGGATGCACTGTAGGTATTTATTGTTTTAGCTGTATTAAAAACAAGTTTTGTGTTAACGAGACAGCATTAGATTAATACAGATATCGATAAATACCAAATGCACCAAATTGAACACTTGCTATGAACAGAACACTTTGCACCGAATGGCTCCAGGTATATCCTGGCTGTAAAAATATTGTCAAGGTATAGGGGTGTATCCTAATGTCTTTTCATGCAGATTGTCCAGTTTATTCAGCATAATCATGCTGTTTGATAACAAGTAATTACCACTTTTTTATATACTGAATGTAAAGCTGGCTTGAGAAGTGATCAAATAAAAACGATATATGAATAGGGCATCAGGGCTGGCCTCGGGAACCAAAAACAGCCCTGGCAATAATGCAATTACCAGCCCCAATCTCTTACTTTCCTCCCTTTTTCTCTTGCCTTCAATTCCATCCATTCTTTCTCTGTTGCTTTCCCTTACTCGCCTCTCTCTTCTCTTCTCTTGAATTTCTCTCCACCTCCCTCCGTCTGTTTCTCTCTCTTGAAGCCCCCTGAGACTTCTGGAGTTAACTTTCGGGACCAGGGGAAAGTGACAAAGGCACCAGCAACAGCCCTGGACATTTAAAACCGGTTTCCAATAGCACTAGCCCACCATGGAAATGCCCAATGGAATGCAAGGCCTGTCCAACCTTGTCGGACATTCCACTATCTCGTTCTGATCCATTCTCTGAAGTGCTTACCTTGTAAAAAAAACAAGCATTGGAAATGCAATAGGGCTCGCATTAGGAAAGTTTGAGCTATTGGTCTTATAAATGATTTTTTTTATTTATGTGTTATTTTTTTAAAATAGCTAAATTAATAGCTTTGTCATTTACAAAGCCAATAGTTATAACTTTCGCAAATGTGACACCTATAGCATTCGTAATGCAACATGTTTTGTATTTACGTGACTTAGATGTCTTGATATTGCAAATAACAATGGCTTTTAATTTTTTTAAATAATTAATACTTAAATAATTTATTTAATTTGTAATGGCAATATCTTAAACTTTTGTAAATAACTTTTGTTAAAATTATGTTCAGTGTTTTTTATTGTGACGAAAATCCAAGAACAGAAGTGAAATATTTTTTTTTATTTCAAATCTTTTTTATTGAAGAATAAGGATAAAAATAAAGACAATACAATAAATCTTTAAAGGTACAAATGAACAAATTCTTGGTATCATGACACTTACAATAATCAAAAAGGAAATCAAGGGGAGAAGATAAGAAAAGGAAGAGAGAGAAAGAGAGCTAGAGAAGGGAAAAGATAGAGAAGAAGAGAAGAGAGAGGTGAGAAGAGAGAGGACAGGTGTATCCATAGGGCAATAGTAGTTGGTTTACCCAGACTCGGTACACTGTGTGCGTAGTAGAGAGTATGCAGTAAGTATACAAAACCACAAGCAAACACCTCAAATTCCACCAAGATACTGTTTGGAAAAGTCAATTGTTGAGATGCATATCATGGTGGTTCAAAGTGGGAGGATGACGCATCCAGGGATGTCCAGAGTTTTTTGTTCGAGGGCTTCCAAGTGGCTGACTGCAGTGCAGGATTATCTGCCCCTCTTAAAAATGAGAGCCATTCCAGCCACATTTTGAAGTTGATTTCGTCAAAATTTTTCCATTTGTAAAGAATGACCTTGCACGCCAATGTCAGCATAATATCAAGCAGTTGCCTGTCATGAATGTCCGGCAATTGTGTTTCCAGGGGACCTAAAATGACATAAATGAAATCTTGGACCGGTGTGATTCCAAGCACTTGTTGAATGTATGTAAATATTTTATTCTAAAATGTTCGTAATAGGGAACAATGAAAAAACATGTGTGCCAAGTCACCAGGAGCTTCATGGCAGTTCCAACAGGTAGGAGTATCCCTCAATTTACATTTAAACAGTCTCTGGGGGGTCCAAAACACTCTATTTAACAGCATATATTTCGTCTGACATAGGATCGGGGATATCTTGTTTGTCAGTGCGGTGTTGTGTATCACCTCCCAGTCTAATGCAATGCCTGTGGAATTAGGTTCCGCTTCCCACTTAATTTCGGTCAGCCTATGTGGCGTCTTGGGTAGGGGGAGAAGCAATTTATATATTCTTGATACAAAATGGTCAGCATGGTATAGTATTCGTAGCCGGGACACAAGCCAGGGTAAGTCTGTGTTGAGGGGGCATTTGGAGATAGCGGCCTTCAGTTTTAGGAACTGGTAAAATTCTATGGGTGGTAAGCTAAACTTTTCTTGCAATGTCGAGAAGGGGAGGGGTCTGCCATTATCATAGAGGTCAGTCACTATGTGTATACCTTTTCCGGCCCACACTTCCCAGTAAAGGGTTTTCCCTTCCATCCTGATCTTAGGGTTATGCCATAATGAGAGTAGGGTGGATCTCTTAAACACCAGAGCAGTCTTATGATACTGGTCAAGTCGGAGAAGTGCTCTTCTGGTATTTAGAAGGATGTATTTGGAGTGAGGTATATGGGCCAGATCCATGGTGAGGAGAGACGAGAGGGGTGCATCTGCTATTAACGACCGTTCAATAGTCAGCCATACTGGAGTGTAGGATGTATCCTCAACCAACCAAAGGGCCCCTTGCTTACAGAGGAAAGCCGTTTGGTAGTTCCTAAACGAGGGCAGGCCCAGGCCGCCCTTATCTTTTGCTAGCTGCAGCTTTTTAAGTGATATCCTGGCTTTTTTCCCTCGCCATAGGAACTCTCCGAACAGCTTGTCCACCTTCTTAATAAATTTGTCTGAGAAAGTCATGGGGAGCATGCTAGCCAGGTAGTTAACTAGAGGCGTGCACATCATTTTTAGAGTCTCAGCCCTGCCCCACCAGGACAAGAATTTAGGTGACCAACTGTCTAGTAAAGTGGATATCTTTTTTAATGTCGAGTCTTCATTTAATTTCAGAGTCGTAATCAAGTCCTTCTCAAAGTCTAGGCCCAAATATTTAAAAGCTTTCGGTTGCCAGGTAAGGCCAGATGTTCCCAGTAATCCTTTATCCCCGATGTTGTTTAGTAACTTAACCTCTGTTTTATCCTTGTTTAATTTATATCCTGAGACTCTAGAGAACCCCTCAATTGTGTCCATCAAGGCCGGGATAGCCTCGTCAGCTTTCTCCGACAGGATCAGAACATCGTCGGCGTATGCAGTCAATTTTACAGTGCAATTACCAAATGGAACCCCAGCAATGGCTTCATTGTGTCTGATATGCCACAGAAAGGGTTCTATTGCCAATAAGAACAGAGAAGGTGATAGTGGGCAGCCTTGTCTCGTCCCTTGTTTTAGGCAGAAAGAGGAAGAGAAGGAGCCGCCCGCTCTGACCTTAGCAGTGGGGCTTGCATACAAAGCCATTACGAGTTTAGTAAACGTCTCTCCTAGGTTGAAGTTGCGTAAAACCGCCTCAAGGTAGGACCAATCTACCTTGTCGAATGCTTTTTCTGCATCCAGTGTGACTGCCACCGTGGGGGTCGTCAAAAGCTTCGCTTTTTCTAGAGCATGGGCCAGTACTCTGGTGTTGTCACTAGATAGTCTATGTTTTAAGAAACCCGCTTGAGACGGATGTACTAGGGTGGGGAGGACTTTTTGCAGACGGGCTGACAGGATCATGGCCAGCAATTTACAATCAAGGTTAATCAGGGAAATCGGCCTGTAGTTCTTTGGAAGTGATGGGTCTTTGCCGTCCTTTGGCAGGACTGCAATAGTTGCCTCTGCCAACGTGCCTTTGACCTCCCCTGACTCCGTAAATTCGTGAAAGAGGTGTAGAAGGGGATCAACTAAGTCCGATGCAAAACTTTTATAAAATTTGGCCGTAAAGCCGTCCGGACCTGGTGCTTTCCCACATTTTAACCCCTTGATCGCTTTTTCTACCTCATTAGCCAGGATCGGCCCATTCAAACTGAGTTGTTCCTCAGGCTTTAACTTTGGTAGAGCACATTCTTGTAGATATTCTTGAATTTTGTCCCCCATTACCAACTCGTTTTTAGCGTATAGGTCCTCATAAAAGTCTTTAAAGACCTCGGATATCTTTTGAGGGTCCGAATGAGCAACTCCCGCCGAGTCCCTGATAACATTAATAGCATTCCTTTGTACTTTAAATTTTAAGTATGCTGCCAGGCTCTTACCGGCTTTGTTAGATTCACATAGCTTAAACCTTCGCTTCCTGTCCAGCCACACTCCCGCCCTTTCGCTCACTAGCTTGTTATATTCGTATTTTCTATGGGTCATGATATTGAACGTTTCCTGGTCCCTTGTCATTTGGTGTTTGTTCTCTAAAGTAGCTATCTCAGCTTCCAACCCTTCTAACTTCGCATTACAATCCCTGTTCATTGCTGAACGGATTTTGATGCACACTCCCCTTATTGTGCTTTTTAGGGCTTCCCATCGCACTAGTTCTGAGGTGTCCCCCCTCACATTAGTCTCCAGATAAGATCTAATAGCCTCCAAGATTTTAGTCCTATTCTGTTCTTTGTGTAGGATTTCTTCGTTAAGTCTCCAGGCCGTTTGTTTAGGGGATGGTTTAATGTTACTGATGGATAGAGATATACATGAGTGGTCCGACAGTACCCTTGGCTCAATTGAAGTATCCTCTATCCTTGCTATGCCATTTTGTGTGATGAAAATGTAGTCAATACGGGAGAACGAGTCGTGAGGGGAAGAGTAGAATGTGTAGTCTCTACCAGTGGGGTTTTGTATCCTCCACGCATCAATTAAGTGGAATTGTTGGCATAGTTTGATGAAGGCATTATGTGATTTGTTTGGCTTGAATGTACACTTAGAGTCCCTATCTAAGGCCGGGTCAAACGGAAGATTAAAGTCCCCCCCAATTATGTGTATCGCCGTGTCAGGAACCGTCGCAATCTGTTTGACTAAGTCCTGCCAGAATTCTAAATCATTAGTGTTAGGTGCGTAGACATTGGTGACAAAGAATTCCGTGTTATCTTTAGTGAGTTTCACCGTAACCCAGCGACCTTTTTCATCTGATGAGGAGGATAGGAGCTCTACCTTGGACTTCTTTGACAATAATACCAGAACCCCATTCTTTTTACCGAGTGCACCTGACCCTACAACCTCTGTATAAAACTTGTTGCGCAGAGTATAGAATTGTTTAGCATCCAATTTAGTTTCTTGTAGCAAAACAATGTCCCCCTTTTGTCTCCGCAAATAATCTAATATCTTTTGTTTTTTAACGGGCTGATTCAGACCCTTAACATTCATGGATAAGACTTTCAATCGATCAAGAGAGGTTGTACCAAGTGGAGTGGACAGCGTTCTATGTGACATTTACAATGGTATATGTGTCATGGTTGTAACAAGAGACCCAAGGGAAAACATGGTATTCGGCGCATCATGTAAAGGACACATTGTCCTGCCACTCAAGATGAGATACAGTCTGAGATCACCACCAGATAACTGGATACCTGATGATATAGCACGCTTAGTCTGAGTATAGATATATAAACACATCATAAGCATGATACAACTTGTCCAATCAAGAGCAAAGAGACAGGTAAGAGAGGAAAGAGATGATACAGGAAGGAGAGGAAAAAGAGAGAAGGAGAATGGAGGAGAAATAAGGAAAAATAATACAAAACACAGAACACAGCACCCACCCCTCCCAACCCCACGCAACCCCCCACCCCACCCACCCCAATTGTAATACAGAAGCATGGCGACGTGAGGAAAACTGCAGTAGCCCCCCCGCCTAAACTTAGTCATTTAAAGACATTGGAACAGCAATACATAACGGAAAATGCATATAAAAGGCTATGCAAGCAGTGGAACGTTGAAGTAATGCAGCAAAATCGACATGTGTTCAACAGCACACCCACTCATTATATCTTCCTGGCAAGGCAGAATAATTTCTGAGTGTACACTGAACTATGATTATCGAGTAGAAATTTGAGAAGATATCAACATGACCTATTAGAAGATATTATGGCATCATATCTCACATCAAGGCACCAAGTGGCTAGTGGCTAGTAGAATTTAAGACATCGCCTCAGCGGCGAAGAACCTGAACAGAGAACAGTAGGACATCAGTAAACAATAGTCAAATAGACATAGTTTTGACAGAACGAATCCGGTCTATTCCAGGTAGCCTGACAGTGTATCAAAGTCTGGAGTTAGACAACACTTTACAGTGTATACATTACCGGCCATCGTCTCATTGGAGCCAACCAGGCGAGCCAACTTTAAACAAGAGGATCCGATCAAAACAGCTGAGCCACTCCAGTCTGAACCAGAGAGGTAAATTAAAGAAACTTCCAGTACATCCGCAGACTTGGGGTCTATCCGGTAGGAACCCAGCAACATAGAGGCCCATCAGGCTTTCAATAACAACAGAGCACAGAAAGCTTTATGATAAGACCTAGCGTGGTCACTTGTATCCTGAAGCAGAAGCCGAGGCCGATAGACCATCCGGGTTATTAGTTTCCATGTCGCGCTCCATGTCTCGTTCTTCCGCATCCTCAAGCATGCGTTTGAGCTTCATTGGATCCGTAAAGTAGTGAGCCGATCCACGTATTGTCACCCGATATTTCGCTGGGCCCGCAAAGCCAAATTGGTATCCCTTCACCGACAGAAGCGGACGAAGGGCGAGGAAAGCCTTCCTTGTTTCGACGGTCTCCTTACTGTAGTCTTGGGAAATGTAGACTTTGGTGTCCTTCCATAGAATATGATTGTGTTTTCTCACGAAGGCTAGGATTTGCTCCACATGTTGGTAGCGTAAGGGCTTACATACGATGGGTCTTGGTCCTCTCTGTGTTTTAGTGATCCTTCCTGGGACTCTATGCGCCCTATCAAATTCCAGAGGATTTGCGAAAGTCATGTTTGTGGCTTTAGTGAACCAGGATTCCAAGAACTTGATGCATGAACCATCCGAATCTTCTGATCCTTCCGGAATTCCAAAGATGCGTAGGTTCCCTCTCCTGTTCCTGTCCTCCAACTCGGCTAGTCGTCTGGTTGTCTGGTCAGAGGAGATGTGGAGGTGTTTCAAGGCCGTTGAGGTTTTAACCTCTATGTCCTCCAGGCGACTGATCCGGGATTCTGTCTCTGTTAGACGCGCGTTGGTGTCTCGGATATCTCGACGGATTGCCACCACTTCCTCCTTAGTAACCTTGGCTAAGTCTTTCACCTCGTCTAACCTATTTAGTATCATGTCCAGTGCATCCGGAGTGACTTTCTTTGGCTTGTTTGGTGACCCCGGGTTTGAGTAGTCCGATTTAAGCCTCTTAAGGGTTCCTTGGTCTTTGGTATCCATTTTAACCTTCTTTGGGATGTACAGATGCCTAGGCAGCAACGTAAGAGCTCTCTTTCCGGTACTCACGTAGCGTAAGCAGACAGCACCAGCCTGGGTAGGGGCTTAGTCAGCCAGCACCTAGATCACTGACATCAATAGCATTACGCAGCAGGCAACTGAGGAGTAGAGCGACCCACTCATTCATTTACCATTGCACATGGTGTTAGCTGAGACTGGGACATTAGGGAGCCCCCTGTGGGTTGATGTCGAGCAATTATGTAGTCATGTATTCATTGTCCGCAGACTTGGGTTCAGCATCAGCCAGTGTGAACAACACGTGCATCTGAGCCACTGGAGAGTGTTTTGCAGGCATGCAGAGCAGCAATTATCCTCTCTTTCTGAAAGTGCGCCTAAATCCTTCCCCACATGTTAAACTTGTTGCCAGCAGTGCTCGTTTTTGGCGTTTTGGCGCCAAAAGTGGTCATTTAGTCAATGCTAAGGTTTGAAGAGACCTTGCTTCGGTGTTCGTGAATTACCGAGTGGCGGCCGCCATCTTGGTAAAGGTCAGTGAAGTCTCTGCATGGCCGGCCCCACTGTTCCCAGTCGATCGGCGTAAGTCAGCTGCCCCTGAGCGCTAATGACTGCAAACGCGCTCACCTCCTGCCGCTTTCCTTGCGCTGCTGAGTTTTCTTCTTTGTTCCTCTGAAGGCTCACTTCGCGCTCCGCCGTCTGCTTTACAGCCACGCTGCCGCCATTAGCGCCCGAAGCCTCCGTCGATGCAGCCTTTGATCGGCTGCAGCCCCGGACACGGGAGTCAGGTCAGCATGCTCAGGGAGTGATCCGATGCACAAATCTTCGGTCACGTTCCCGCTGCAGGCATTGGAAGGTGTTCCAAATATAGGTAAGGACGCTCGTGGCGGGAGGAGAGACGCTTCAGACCGCCATCTTCCTCGGCGTCCAAGCCACGCCGAGGAAGTGAAATATTAACATCTTTTTGGGATTTGTAATAAAGCGTGAAAGCTTGAAAACAGTTTAAAACATTGAAAGAACATACTTGAACCAGTGATGCTGTGGTTACGCTGAGTGATGCTGTGGTTGCGCTGAGTGATGCTGTGGTGGTGCTGAGTGATGCTGTGGTGGCGCTGAGTGATGCTGTGGTGGCGCTGAGTGATGCTGTGGTGACGCTGAGTGATGCTGTGGTGGTGCTGAGTGATGCTGTGGTTGCGCTGAGTGATGCCGTGGTTGCGCTGAGTGATGCTGTGGTTGCGCTGAGTGGTGTGTGCATCGGGGGAGCTTAGTGGGTGCATTGGTGGAGCTTAGTTGGAGCATCGGTGGAGCTGTGTGGTGGGTGCATCGGTGGAGCTGTGTGGTGGGTGCCTCGGCGGAGCTGTGTGGTGGGTGCATCTGTGGAGCTGTGTGGTGGGTGCATCTGTGGAGCTGTGTGGTGGGTGCATCTGTGGAGCTGTGTGGTGGGTGCATCTGTGGAGCTGTGTGGTGGGTGCATCGGTGGAGCTGTGTGGTGGGTGCCTTGGTGGAGCTGTATGGTGGGTGCCTCGGTTGAGCTATGTGGTGGGTGCATCAGTGGAGCTGTGTGGTGGGTGCATCGGTGGAGCTGGGTGGTGGGTGCATCGGTGGAGCTGTGTGGTGGGTGCCTCAGTGGAGCTCTGTGGTGGGTTCATCGTGAAGCTGTGTGGTGGGTGCATCGGTGGAGCTGTGTCGGTGGAGCTGTGTGGTGGGTGCATCAGTGGAGCTGTGTGGAGGGTGCCTCAGTGGAGCTCTGTGGTGGGTTCATCGTGAAGCTGTATGGTGGGTGCATCGGTGGAGCTTAGTGGGTGCATTGGTGGAGCTGTGTGGTGGGTGCATCAGTGGAGCTGTGTGGTGGGTGCATCGGTGGAGCTGTGTGGTGGGTGCATCGGTGGAGCTGTGTGGTGGGTGCATCAGTGGCGCTGGGTGCATCGGTGGAGCTGTGTAGATGGAGCTGTGTGGTGGGTGCATCAGTGGTGCTGGGTGCATCAGTGGAGCTGTGTGGTTGGTGCATCGGTGGAGCTGGGTGGTGGGTGCATTGGTGGAGCTGTGTGGTGGGTGCATCGGTGAAGCAGTGTGGTGGGTGCATCGGTGGAGCTTAGTGGGTGCATTGGTGGAGCTGTGTGGTGGGTGCATAGGTGGAGCTTAGTTGGAGCATCGGTGGAGCTGTGTGGTGGGTGCATTGGTGGAGCTATGTGGTGGGTGCATCAGTGGAGCTGTGTGGTGGGTGCATCGGTGGAGCTGTGTGGTGGGTGCATCAGTGGAGCTGTGTGGTGGGTGCATCGGTGGCGCTGGGTGCATCGGTGGAGCTGTGTAGGTGGAGCTGTGTGGTGGGTGGATCGGTGGTGCTGGGTGCATCAGTGGAGCTGTGTGGTGGGTGCATTGGTGGAGCTGTGTGGTGGGTGCATCGGTGAAGCTGTGTGGTGGGTGCATCGGTGAAGCAGTGT
This sequence comes from Lissotriton vulgaris, assembly GCF_964263255.1. Classification (NCBI taxonomy): domain Eukaryota; kingdom Metazoa; phylum Chordata; class Amphibia; order Caudata; family Salamandridae; genus Lissotriton; species Lissotriton vulgaris. The sequence goes on from NC_141697.1 coordinate 1,131,563,230, forward strand.
GGTGGGTGCATCCGTGGAGCTTAGTGGGTGCATTGGTGGAGCTGTGTGGTGGGTGCATAGGTGGAGCTTAGTTGGAGCATCGGTGGAGCTGTGTGGTGTGTGCATCGGTGGAGCTATGTACTGGGTGCATCAGTGGAGCTGTGTGGTGGGTGCATCAGTGGAGCTGTGTGGTGGGTGCATCAGTGGAGCTGTGTGGTGGGTGCATCGGTGGAGCTGTGTGGTGGGTGCATCGGTGGCGCTGGGTGCATCGGTGGAGCAGTGTAGGTGGAGCTGTGTGGTGGGTGCATCAGTGGTGCTGGGTGCATCAGTGGAGCTGTGTGGTTGGTGCATCGGTGGAGCTGGGTGGTGGGTGCATTGGTGGAGCTGTGTGGTGGGTGCATCGGTGGAGCTTAGTTGGTGCATCGGTGGAGTGGGTGCATCCGTAGAGCTGTGTGGTGGGTGCATCGGTTAAGCTGTGTGGTGGTTGCCTCGGTTGAGCTGTGTGCTGGGTGCCTCTGTGGAGCTGTGTGGTGGGTGCATCTGTTGAGCTGTGTGGTGGGTGCCTCGGTGGAGCTGTGTGGTGAGTGCATAGGTGGAGCTGTGTGGTGGGTGCAAAGGGTGGAGCTGTGTGGTGGGTGTATAGGTTGAGCTGTGTGGTGCGTGCATCAGTGGAGCTGTGTGGTAGGTGCCTCGGAGCTGTGTGGTGGGTGCCTCGGTGGAGCTGTGTGGTGGGTGCATCGGTGGAGCTGTGTGGTGGGTGCATCGGTGGAGCTCTGTGGTGGGTGCATCGGTGGAGCTCTGTGGTGGGTGCATCGGTGGAGCTCTGTGGTGGGGGCACAAGTTTCAAAAAAAATGAAAACAAAGCTTTTAAAACCCCTCTTTTAATGCAAGTGGCAAAGGAGGAACAGCAATGAAGAAAAGCCTTCAGGGAAAGGAGGCAAGCGGGTACTCTGCAAACGTATTCCAGTTCCACTCCCATCGCTCACCTCGATTTAAGGTCCCAGAGCAGTCAGGCCTGCTGCACACATTTATCCTGTTCAGTCTGTCATTCTCCTGGTGAAGTCCCACTGTCTTGGTTAGAAAGATAAACCCTCTACTTGACAGGCACTTACCTGGACAATATGATTTTGTGAAATAAAAGGTGGCACACCATCTAACCTCAGCAGACGGTCTCGGTGGATTAACTGGCTAACTGTCCGTTATGAAACTACGAAAAACAAGTTCCAGTCTCGGCTTCCCAACCATCCAAGTTGTGCAATTTTAGCCAAGTCAACTCTACCTCCTTTATTAAATATACCGTTTGGATAATAACTGTAATCTTCAAGGACATGATGTGTCACATCCATGTTCTAAGTTTGCTTAAAAGTATGATTACATGAGAGCTAAATGTGCATGCTTGGGAGGGGAGATGCTTGGATACAAAGAACAGAAGTTCACATGCTTTCATGCCTTTTCCGGAGGACTGCTTTCTATACCTTTACTCTTTCACAGATGGTGGTTAGGGCGGTAGCAATTATTTTTGCAGCTCTACCTACACTAACATTTTGATGCATAAATCACTGCACCAACAATCTCTCAAGTAAGGGGCAAACTTTGCTGCTGCTAATGGTAACCTCAGGCCCAGTGGTGCCTGTGTGGTTCCACATAAATCAACTAGAAAATCCTCTGTAGCTAAAGTGCTTGTTGGAATGGCATGGAGCAGCTTTTACATGTAAGTTTACGGGCTGTACCAATGAGTAAAAGACAGACACTGAACATCCATAACATACAAAATCTTCCTTTGGTGTACACGTGGTGCTGTGGTCAATTGTGACCTGCACCAGTGATATATTCAAGGGTGGCCTTACTATCAAAGTGGCAGCCACCTACTATCCATTGCCAATTGAAAAAGCCCTGGGGGTAGTCATGTGGCTCAACTTTGGACTGTTTTGATGAATACAATTTCGATAAAGATGCATAAAAGACTGTATTCTGGAGGAAAATAGAGTAAACATAAAGTGCCTCCCTTCCCATAGACGTCCCTTGATAGTTGTGTGTTCGGCTGGCTAGGGAGCATATGGAGAAAAACACAATTGGTCAATGGTGTTTTGTGATGTACAATTTCATTTTTTTGCATTTAAGTTTGTGGTATCTTTTAACAATTAGCTGGAGGGGAAAATAAAATCCTGGTAGTCGTTGCCAGGTTTTTGATAGAGTTGTGGCACAGGAGGAAGGGTAAACAAAAAGTGTTTGGGGTTAGAGAAAGGAGTTTAATGGAAAGAGTCAGCCATGAGACAATGGCGTGGTCTCCAGATATAAATGCCAGTAGAGATGACTAGATTAAGGTAGTGTATAAGTTAGATAGACACTTATTATTGGCAGCAGGGGTGAAAGCTTCAAGAGTTTAGCGGAAACCGGATTAAGGGTTAAAATACCATTTAGATTAAGGATGCTCTTCTGAGGACTCCTTGTGGTGATTCTAACCTCTGCAGTGATGCTATAAGCCTATATTCGGCATTTCTTCCACACGTCGAGCGGCTGTATTTCCAGAAGGCACACGAGTCACCTCCCCCGTAGTTCCCACTGCCATCATTTTACACAACCTAGAGCTAGATTTCGAAACAAATATTCGGAATTGAATTAGTCCACTGACTACCATTAAAGTGGTTGATTTTGTAACAAAGAGAAACAAACGGGCTGATGAAATATAAAGATGTTTCCTTCCTAAGCAATTTCTCCGTTTGCATATGTGGTGGCTTGTTTGTGAATGTCAGTGCATGCCTTTTCACATCTTATGTACGATGCGTGCAGCAGCATGTTTTTTACCTTCTGATTCCAGTAGGTGGCAGTATTTCAAAGCACCCTTTTGCTCATCTTCTCTTCTCACTTGCGGGAAAAAAAAGACAGCTGCTCCCAAAACTCGCCAGCCACCCAACGCAGAGCCGGAGGCCTGGCATGGTACCATCCATGTGCTCGCACAACTGGAACCCAGGCAACGTCACCGGTGCAGCCTGCGCAAGCCCTGCCTCAGCAGCACCAGCTGAGTTTGACCCGGCCGTACCCAGGCAGGCAGGAAGAACCCTTTTAGTTTGCATAGTATGTACGTGCACGCGTTTATCTGTCGACGACACGCATTTAGCACGGCCGGTGAAAAAGACAGGAGCGGTGGTGTGAACTTGGACACTTTCAGAAGCAGCTGGTTGTGTGTTAAACATGGCTCCTCCTCATCCCTGGACGAAGTACGTTTAATACATTACAAGGTTTGTGATGCTCACAAGGACAGCAGCGAGGGGAGGTGCTGCTCTCCGACCCACACACTAGGAGCTAATCATTCCCATGAAAGGATTTAAAGCTGCAGGAACTTTCTCTTCACACGGCGAACACCATTCTAATCAGGTCACGAGACAGAAACTAGGCAATAGTCCATCAACTAGGCGGTTATAACAAACTGGGCAAGCCAGGATGTACATAGGCAAAAAAGTAGGAAATTGGGCACACGCTAGGCCAAGGGGCAAAACAGCATGCACAATAACCAGTGGCAATAAAGGCAACAGTGAGCAAACTAGGAAATGCAGCACACAAAATGCCAACAGCAGTCTCGTGCAGCGACACTGTCATTTTCTTTCAAGGGGCACGTCTACCGGATAAGCATGACTGCAGCCTCCCAGGGCGTGATAAACCCAACATTCCTCTCCTTCAAGCTCAATAAATTTACAAACAGAAAGCTGACAATTTTTACGGTGCCCTAAAAAGGTAAACGAGTCTGGGAGAAGGCAGACAAGCCCTCGGCATTGCTGTGGTGGGGAGGGGTGGGGGGCGGGGAGAGGCAAGAAGGGAAGAATAGGGGAGAGTAAGGGTGACGAGATGCAGGGGGAGCAGCAGCCTTTGATGTGCCGGGCGCCGTGGGCAGTGAATAATTAGGGGAGGAGAAATTCCAGAGCGCACGCTGGGGGAAGCCTTGTGGGAGGGAGGCTGGTGGCTTTGTGCACGCGCTTTTTTCACGGGCACAGCACCAAATCGCCCGTTTAGGTAAGCTCTAGATAAGCTCCAATATGTCTCGACCTCTGCAATGCTTGCGCATTGGCAGAGGTCGAGCCCTAAAAAGGTCCAGGGCCCTTGTCAGGTGGTCACTGCAGCTTGCACCATTCATTTACCTGCCAGCACTGCCCATTACAATACCAACTAAACTACTAATCATCGCACTCTAACAAGTGTGACAATTCATACTATTCCAGGCCCCCAAAGGCATAAGAATTGCTTGGGTGGCAGTTATTAGTCATTGCTAATGTGTATTCAATTAATAAACAGTGGCTGTTGTGCTCATCCCTAATTAGGCAGACATCGCCACCATGTGGCAGACTGTCATAAGAGCTGGTGCAGACATCTTAGTGCTGGTGCCGAGCACCGGAAACAACCGGCTCAAATTGAGCACTAATTCTCTGTGATGGACTTGAACAATCTACTGACTCATACTGTCCTTTGAACAATCTACAGAAGGTACACTGTGGTGGGCACAGTCTGCAGGTCCCAATGCTGGGCAAACACATAATGCTGCTCCATAAAGGGGTATCACATAGTGGCAGCCCCAATACCTCGCTTTGACAGTCTTTCACCTGCATGATGTGCAGCCCCCGTACTCTGCTGGGTGCTATCTGTAGCCCCATATCTGGCTGAACCTCATCTGCAAATCTCATTCTGGAGTGTCGCAATCTGCAGCACCTCCACCCCTGTGTACCATCAGCCGCCCCTGCTTTTTGTGGTGTACTGTCCGTAGCCTGATATTGAGCTGAGTGTAATCTGAAGCTCTCCATCAGCAGCACCAATGCTGAACAGACAGACCACCAAGTAGGCGAGTACAATGATCCATTGCCAATATCATGGGTTGATGATCTATTTACAAGGTGTGGGATTACTGTTTCATTATGACTTTTTAAATTTGGAATGAGGACGTGTATACAAAATCTATTAATTCTGCACCAATTTCCACATTTTGACTCTTTCTACTCAGTTTTCTCTGTTCAATCTTCACCTGATTTTTACTGTCGAAATCCAAATGGAAAAAATTGCAAGGCTCGTGTTTTTTCTTTTTTTTTTTTTTTAATATTTTTTTATTGAAGTATTTTGCATTTATATACAAGGCACGGCATCATTAATACAAACCAAAGATTGAAGGAGAAGAAGTATATACCAATAGTTCATAGATCAAAATAAAAAACAATCACTAAATCATCAGCAGGCGAGGGTGATATTACCAGAAACAACTTAGAGCACAAGTTAGGGCACAAAAATAGCATAAATAGAAGCAAAATATACTTTCATATTGTACAACATCGATATTATAATTGCACCGAGTTTGTATTTCTTATCTGTAGGCAATCCAACATTTCACACTATTATTCCTCCTTCCATCGTGTTATAGGATCCCATATTATATTACCTAGCTTCCTTCCCCTTTTTCCCTTCCTTGCATATATCTCTTTCTCCATTTTATGCGTTATTAGTAACTTAGCCAGCCATTTATGGAAGGTAGGTGGTACAGGATCTATCCATGCAGAGGCTATACATAATCTCATGATAGACATAGCAACAAACAAAAGTTCCCTCCCACGAAAAGAACGTACATCCTCAACGTTAACTCCTAATAGAATGGTTCCCGGGGTTAGGACAATTTCGCTTTCTAAAATTTTACTTATAAAACATTCGATTTCTTTTTTAAATAAATCTAAACGGGGGCATAAAGCAAATACATGTTCCAAATCAGCATCCGAGCTTCCACACCTATAGCATGTAATACCCACTAAACCTCCCCATTGTGCTATTTTAGCCGGTGTATAATACAGGTGATAGAGTGTTTTGTAGTGTTGAGCCTGTAATGGTGCTGCACATAGTAATGAGTTCCCCATTTCTAGGGAGACACCAAAACTTTCAGAGCTGATTGTAAGATTATCCTTCCATTTTTCGCTCCACTTTTGGTGATCATCTTGTTTTACTTTAATCAATTCAGCATACAATCTTTTGATTGTGCAATCCTGCCCGTTTTGAATAATTTCCATAATAGCATTACGCCTAAATCCCAGAACACCACCTTTTTTTCCCAGGAGGAAACTCCTAATCTGGAGGAATTTGAAAAATTGCCTAGCTTCTAGGTTATATCTGTCTTGGAGATCTTTAAATTGGAGAAAGCACTGTTCCCCCCTAATATCTCCAATGGTTCTGATTCCCCTATTTTCCCACTCTGCCATTATAGATCCCGAGAAGATATCTTGTGGGAGGGTTGGATTATGTAATAATCTCGTATAAGAATTAAATTTTCCTAAGCCAATTTTTTTAGCGAAACTTTTCCAAATTTCGAATGCTGCTATTATTATCTTGAACTTTGTCCTCTTGTAGTAACTAGCCTCTGTAAATTTCAGAAGAACATCCTTCACTTCCATTCCCAGAGTTAGGCCATAGATTGCTAATGATCCAAATTTACTCCACTCCTCTGCTCCGCTACCCTGTTCACCTCCCATTAAGCCAGCCATGTTCTGTAGAGCCGCCGCCCAGTAATAAGATTTTAAATCTGGGACTCCCCAGCCTCCCCTTTCTCTTGGCAATGTCATGTATCTAAGAGCCCTTCTCGTTTTCCCTTTTGCCCAGAGAAATCTATTTAGCATACTCTCCAATTTTTTAAATATTTTATTATCAAAGAATAGCGGTATTGCCCTAAATAGATATAGAAATTTTGGAAGGATAATCATTTTTAGTATATTAGACCTTCCCACTATTGACAGGTGTAAATTATCCCATCTATCCAGGTCTTTCTCCACTTTCTTGATTAAAGGGGAAATATTCCTTTCCACCAAGTTATCCAAGTCTGACATTATGATAACCCCTAGATATGTACCTTCTTGTGTTACTCGGTTGTCTAAGCATGGGGTATACGAGTTTTTTATTATCTGTGTTTTTGATGTATTTAATTTGTATCCCGAGATTCTTCCAAATTTCAGCGCCTCGAGCTCAAGGTGTTCTATAGCCTCAGATGGGTTTGGAGAGATAACAGCGATGTCATCTGCGTAGGCTAAGATTTTACATTGCCCAATAAGCGTTGTGACCGGTGTTATCATCGCTGATGCCTCTATTCTGCGTATAAGCGGGTCCATATATATAGCGAACAATAAAGGTGAGCAAGGGCACCCTTGTCTGGTGCCTCTTTTTATATAAAATTGTCCTGTATTTCCACTGTTCACTCGTAGTGTCGCTACTGGTTCTAAGTAGAGAGTTTGTAAAGCTTTGATAAAACCTTGTTTAATTCCTGTTCTAGCTAGAGCATACCAAAGGTAGCTCCAGGAGACCCGATCGAATGCTTTTTCTGCATTGAGTAACATCACTGCAATCGGGTCTCCTGTAACTGCCGAGACATCAAATAAAGTTATTGCCTTCCGTATATGGTGGGTGGTTCCTCTCCCTGGTATAAAGCCGTGTTGGCAGCTGCTGACGATTTTATCTATGACTTTTGCCAGCCTTGATGCCAATGCTTTAGAGAAGACTTTTGCGTCTGCATTAAGTAGGGTTATAGGCCTATACGAGCCTGGTTCTTCCGGTTTTTTACCTTTTTTCAATATTACGACCACCTCTGCACCCCCCATGATTTAGGCGATGTTATGCCCAGTTGTGCCCCTTGCATCACCTTCACCATTTCTTCTCTCAAACAATCCCAAAATACTTTATAAAATTCTATGGGTATCTGATCAGGACCTGCTGCTTTACCAGAAGGTAGGTTCCATATTGCCTGCTTTATTTCCTCTAACTTCAGCTCTTCCTCTAACCCATCTGCTTCCTCTTCCTCAATTGGGTCTACAGGGATCTCCTGGAGATACTCCCTCATTTCTTCCTTATCTTTTAGGGGGTCACGACCCTGTAGCTCGTCGTCATATAACTTCTCATAAAATATCCTAAAGACTTCTCTTATTTTAATCGAGTCTGTATGTACCATGCCCGCGGTGTCCCTAATTTCCCTCACTATACCTACAGATTCTTGTTGTCTTGTTCTAGTAGCCAGTATCCTACCTACTGACTCACTCTGCTCATAGCACTTCTCCCTTTTAGTGTTATAAATTTTCGCCGCTTTGCTGGCAATTTCACCCTCTGCCTCGCCTTTGGCTTTTACTAACTCTACCCAAGCTTTTTCGATATCCCGTCCCGACACCACACTATTTTCTAGATTTTCTTCTGCCATCAAGACATTCGAAGCTAATTCTAAATTCCTCAGCTGAACTTGTTTCCTTTTATAAGAATTATAACTCATTGTTTCACCTCGTATTCCAGCTTTAAAAGTGTCCCAAACAACTCCCATTTCTGCTGTATCTTTATTAAACGAAAAAAAATCAGTAATCCATTTATTCATGTATTCTATATACTTCTCATCTTTCAGTAGCTCTCTTTCAAAAGTCCAGTTTGTGTGCTGTCTAATACTTGTTTTTGTTGTTATAGTAAGTACTAGAGGGTTATGGTCGCTTAGGACCCGTGGCAGCCTTTCAATCTTCGAGCCAGAGATACTAGTACTTGAAATAAAAAAATAATCTAATCTTGCACATGTTTGGTGCGGTGCCGAGTAATATGTGTACCCTTTGTTATCCAATATCTTTTTCCCCCATACATCTGAGAGAGCATTGTTTAACACCAGGCTGTGTAGTGCCTGAAATACTTTTTTTTTCCTACCGCTATACTTTCCAAAAGAACCCAGTCCTAATCCGTCTGCTCCATTAATATTAAGATCGCCTCCCAATATAATTTTTGGTGCCCAGGTTGCTAATTCAACATCTAAGAATTGAAATATATCGGGATCGTCCTCTGTTGATCCATATACATTTACCAATGTTTTCCACTCTCCATCAATAAAACACTCAACCATAGCCCATCTTCCCCATTTGTCTTGTGCTTTCTTTCTAGTTAGAACATTATTATTCCTAGCTAGGATAGCTACCCCTCTTTTTTTGACCCCTTGGCTTGAGTGAACTAATACCTTAAATCCTAACTGTGACAGAACATAAGCTTGTGTTGTCATTATATGAGTTTCCTGAATATATACGAAATCAAGATTCATTTGTTTCAGCATTAATGCTATTTTCGCTCTTTTGTGGGGGTCATTTAGTCCACAAACATTCCAAGTTACAATTCTAATCCCCATTATCCATGTTCTCACGTCTCCTTTCCCTACTACCCTCTCTGCTGTACATTATCTGTTTAGTAATCCTCACTTTCATTATCTTTGAATCAGCGTTGCTTGTTGCATTACTTCCTTTAATTTTTCTCAACCCTGCCTGTTCCCTGTGACCAGAGAGTATTTTTTTTAAGCTCCTCCCCTCTGTTTTTGTTCCTGCCGTGCCCTGTCCCCCATGTGGTTCCCACCCCCCACCCCCTTCTCTTTCCCCTCCCTCCCCACCCTTTCCCTTACTGGCAAATAGGTCAATTCTGACCTATGTGTGACAGCCGTGCCCTCCCAGGGGAGTCTCGCCCGGCCACCCCCCATGCTACAGCATTCTCAGAATATAATCACATTATCTCAAAAAGAACAAAAAAAGGCTCAGTTATCTCTTTGAGATAGAAACTACTTGTTTTGTGATCTCTGTACGATCCGATTGTCCGTTTCGGTCTCTATGTCTTCTTTCTTCTCGAAGGTAGGTCAAGTATTCTTGGGCAACAATTTCCGAGAAGAAGATTCTGAACTGTCCATTAAGCCCCACCTTCAAGCGAGACGGAAACAGTAAATAGACTTCACAGCCTAGGTTCTGGAATGGTACTATAAGTTGCCGCATCCGCCATCTTCTCTCAACTGTTGTATGACAAAAGTCTGGACGGGCAAAGAAAGTTATATCTTTATATGTGCGTTTCTTAGTAGGTTTAGCTTTCATAATCACTTCCTCCCTTAGCAAGTAGTTTCCTACATAGACAAGAATTGCCCTCGATCTTGCACCCGCATTGCCTTTTTTCTGTACAAGGGGGAAGCGATGTGCCCGTTGCACTTCCTTATCCCAATCCCATGCGTCCATTTCTGGAAACGCACCTTTCAGCAGTTCTACGACAAAGGCTCTTGTATCTCCCCCTTCTTTGCCTTCTTCCACTCCTAAGAGTCTTATATTATTTCTCCTCTGGCGATTTTCAAAATCTTCCAGTTTCCATAATATATCAGATTCAGTTTTTCCCTGGGTCTGCCTGAATTCCTGTATCTCTGCCATTTCATCCTCCATTTTGCCAGTTCTCTGTTCTACCTCTGCTAGTCTACCAGTTACTTCAGAGTACATATCCTGTAAGTTGTGGAGAGATTTCTGTATTTTTTTATTAGCCCGCTTGGCTCTTTGACTTTCCTGCCGTGCTTCTCCTTGAATTTGTTTCATTGTGGCAAGTAAAATGTCAAATCTGTCCTTGTTCGGGTCAGTTTCGACCCCCTCAATTGTATTAGGTATTTCTTTTGGCGGCATCATTCCCTTCTTACTCCTACTCTTACTCTTGCTCTTACTCTTGTTATTATTGCTTACTAGGGTTCTTCCTCGGGATTTACCCTTGACCTTATGGGAAATACCTTTAGTTTTAGGTTTTAGATCGTTTTTTACCTTCATCTTTTTTGAACATAAAAGATCAGCGTCCGTCTCTTGGGAGTCGCTCATTGAATAATCTTCAATCTCTGCAGAAGAAGTGGATAATGATTCTGACCCTTCTCCCTCCTCCTCTTCCTCACTCTCCTCCTCCTCCTCCTCCACCTCCTCCTCCTCCTCCTCCAACAATTCGCTATAGTCACTATAGTCACTGCCCTCACTGTCCTCGTTATTCAGTGGGGTTTTTAACAGAGATACATTTTTTATTTGGCTCTTACTTCTATCCTTATTCTTATTCTTATTCTTTTTCTTGGGAATTGCTCCTTGGTTAGCTAATAATGCTTTCTTAACCCCAGAGTCTACGACTGCTACTGCCTCTGCCTCTGCCACTTGTGATTTAGTTATGTCAATGCCAATGTCATTTGATCGACCCTAATAGTAGACTCCGGGACATCACATCCTTCTGGACCTTTTGCGGCTTCAGCAACTTCTGGCGCTGTTATAGGCTCTTTTATAGAGTCCTCTAATTTTTTACTCGAGTCATACCCCATAGCATCTATTTTGTTGGATATATCCCTAGCTTCAAATGCATCTTTTTCATTTACACTATTACTATCATGAGCCATATCCATAGCAGCCATATCCATAGCATCTATTTTATTGGATCTAGCACCAACTTCGATTGCATCATTTTCCTTGATATTCTCTCTTACTGTTTCAATTTCAGTTCCTTTGCTGGCCCTGTGTCTGCTGTCTAAGCCATCTGCACCCCCAGTACCTGGCATTACGCTGGTCTCGATATCTCCATCTCCAGGTCCAGCGCCGCCTCCTTCCTTGTGAGGGATTGCCTCCACTTCTTTTGCCTCTGTGGTTTTAGCCCCGCCCCCACAAGACTCTCCGCCCCGCCAGACTCTCCGCCTACTAAGGCTTCCCGGATCAGACGCTCTGTAACCTCCGTCAGAGCAGGATGGTCGGGCATGTCCTCCGCCTCCACCACAGTGGGCGCCGCTGCTCCATGCACCCGAGCCTTTTCATTTTCCTCGTCCGCCGTGACTTTTGCAGCCTCTGCTTGCACGCCCGCTGAAATCGCCGCTCCATGCGTTGCAGCCAGCGAGTGCATCACAGTCAATCCATTCGTCGCACCGCTCGCTCCGCTTTCAGGCATTTGCTGGACCAGGGGGCCTCTGCCTGCCCCTGCTACATCGACATGTGTTATGTCAGAGCTGGATCCATACCCCCTCTGTTCCAAGTCCGCTCCTGCAGCTGTCCCGGTATCCAGCGCTGTGGGCTCCATCTCGACACCCCCAAGGTCGGTTGATGTCGATACCTTTGTTGCTGCTAATGAAAATGAAAAGGGCGATGGCCCCTTTACCTGAAATGACTCGAAAATCAGAGGCTGCCGCAGTATTGCTTCTGTCGCAGTATCCAATACAGGTAAGTCCTTGCGTCGCTCCTCTTTCCTCTTCAAACTTGCCAAGAGTCGCTCCTCCTCCCGTTTTTTAGCTGCCTCTCTCCGTGTCTGTGCCCTTTGCTGTGCCTTTGTTTGCTGCTTCGTAGTTGGTGTTCCAGGCTCACTAGATACTTCCACTTCTTCTTGTCTCTGCTTCTGGGTATTCCTCAGCACCTTGGGGGCCATGACACGGTTAACAGCCCTCCAGACCTCTTGGCACGATGTTAGCCTCTCCTTAACGTTTGAGAGTGCCTTAGATAATGCCTTAGATAATGCTCTGAACAGTGCTGCCTGCCATCTACCTCTTGGTGCAGTTGGTGCACTTAATATGTTCGATTTGTTCGATTTTTTCAGCCAGCATGTGTCTACCTCCTCTGCTGCAACCAGCCAAACAATTGTATATTCCATACGTACTCCCACGTAGCCCATCCAGAAAATCCTCCATCCAGAAAGTCCTCCAGCCTCTGTGTCCTCGTGGATCAATTTAGAGAAAGTTTTTTTTCAAGAAAACTGAGCCATGCCAATACGATTGACCATAAGATAACTGTGATTGCAGGAGAGTGGCAGTGTGCAGCTACCCCCTACGGACTGTCGGCAGCCATCTTGCCTGTCCTTTCGTGGCTCGTGTTTTTTCTGCACAATTTATAATGACAACTTGGCAGGAAACCTTTGATTCCACCCAAATTGGGATTGCAACGGGCCCATTAGCCATCTTGAGGGCTACTGAAAAGAGAGCACTGGGAGTGGGTAATGTGGATAGACGGATGGACAGCAGGGGTAGTGGTAGAAGCGAAGAGGGAGGTACTAAGAGAGATCACAGAAGGAGATCGAATGTGGGAAAATCATGGAGAAGAACCTTGAATCAATACAAATACCCCCAAGTGCAACAGACAGCAAGCTTTGCGGGTTGGTGGGTGGGAGGTGCTCCGCTTGAAGTTAAGTTTCAGGTGTGGCAGAAAGGAAGTTAATTTCCATTCAATAAAATGCAAACTTATGTGCCAGGAAAGCAGACTAAATAGAAGGGCATATTAACCTTTATCACAATGAGCACAATTGCATTGGTGTCATGCTTGGATGGTGTGCAAACAAGTAGTTAGCTATTACACTGTTTACTGAGATAAAGGTCAGGAAAACGCCGCCATAATAAGTTAAACAGCTACTGCAAAATCAGCGTTTCTGCAGCATTGGAACACGGAGCAAATTAACTCCATCCCAGCATTGTGCTGACGTGCAGTGATTTCATGAAGAGATCAGTTTCAGAAATTGAAGAAGTTGGATTTCATTCTAATTTCTGCTGCTGGAGTTCACAGAAACCGACTTGCCTTCATCTTTGATTGTTCTCGCGCATGACTGCGCACTGTTATCACGTACGTATCTGAGACGCAGCACTTCCTGTCACTGAGCGAACCCTCGGAGCAGAACTGCTGCCGTGATGACGCACGTGCAGTTTTCTTCGGTGGCGGCTTAAAGACCCCACGAATGATTCACTTTTCAAGGGGGTGGGAAAGTAATCATCTTTGCAGTTTTCGCCAGCTGCGCACTTTGCACAAAGTTCACCAAGTTCTCCAACTGCTTCCAACTTCTCTTGTAAGCAAAAGCCGAAGTGGGCTAGGGCAGAGGACTACAAGTCCCACAATTCAAAGTAAAAAACCTGAACTGGAGCAGCACATTATGCGTCGAACTGGGGAACTTGGGGGCGTATTTACAATTTCTGGCGCAACCCTGCAAATCAGCAGGGATGCGCCAGTTATTGTGCGCCACAGCTCCGCCAGCATGGATGCGCCGCATTTACAATGCAACGCACCGAGGGGCAAAAATGGCACAGATGCGTGACGCATCTGTGCCATAAAAGTGACACATTGCTGGAGTTGCGTCGCAAGCGCGACGCAGCTCCAGCAATGCCCCGGGGGCCCTATCTACTTAATGCTGCGTTAATCCTTACGCCTGCTTCAAGCAGGCACAGGGTTTTAACGCAGCATGGGCCTAAAAGTGACTTCGTGAAATCTTGTTGATTTCACTCAGCCACTTTTAGGAGGCGTTCCTGCGCCGGAATGCCCCCACCCCCTGCACAGGAATGCCTACATGTGGCGCAGGGCATTACAACGTGACGCATCTCCCAGATGCGTCACGTTGTAAGTACCCCCGCACCATGGAGCAGGATTTGCGCCGCCTCTGCGTCACAAAAGTGACGCAACTGCGGCGTAAATGAGGCGCAAGGGGCTTGTAAATCTGCCCTTTGGCATCTATAGAAAGGAGCAGCGGCTGCCGGCACTGATCGAAGGTAGGGGGCTGGAGGGGGAGAGGAAGCGGGAGGTAGAGGGGCGGAGGTGGGAGTGGGGTTTAGGATGCGGGGGAAGCGGGAATAAAAAATAAATAAAATAAAAATGTTCCCTCTCTCCCCTCCTTCGCCTCTGTAGTCCTCCCTCGTTCTGCCTTACCGGAAGCGCACACAGGTGACCAGCCAGCCAGATACACCTAATATGTATTTGCCCGGTGTTAGAGTACCACCGCCGTTATTTGCTGCTGAGACAGTTTAATGGAAGAGGTATCCGCACCTGCAGATCTGCAATAATACAAAGTCTGGACTCAAAGGACCCGCAATTAATCTGTCAACTGATAACATTTCTAACCTGTTTTGAGAATTGAATGAAACAATGATACAGGCTACAAACATTATTTAGTTGCTCATCCCCGTCTTAAAGAGTTATACATTCGTAAATAGAAAAAATGTATCAAATTTTAATGTGGTACCAGTTGTCTATACTTACTTTTCCTAGGGGTATTTTTTAACAAGCATAGAAAATGGATTTTGTGTATTGGAACATTGTCATGGTTTTAACTAACTATTCAATAAAGAATTTTTCACTTTCACTTTCACTTTCAGTCAGCCAGATACAACACTGCCTTAGCAGCATGGTGATTGGTATGAGCACCGCTTTTCACCGCTCAGACGCTGACTGGAGGCCTGAGCATGTTCTCCACTTAGGTTGCATTGCAGCCTGCATGGTGAACATGCGAAGTGCGCAAGACTGTTTTGGGCAACCCGAGACTGCAGGCCAAGCTGTCACTGCGAACATTCGGAGGGTGCTACTAGTCCTCCCCTGCCCTCTAGCGCAAATTGGGTGCAAGCAGGAGAAAATGAAATGATACCACCAGTTATTATCATTTTATTTTCCTGTTGTGTCACTGCAAAAAAGCAGTGGGGCGATGCTTTTCTGCATTTGAGGAGGAGCTGCCGCAAGCTTATTAATTTGATCACCCACAAGATGAAAGTAGAGAAGAACAGTCGACTTTCAGTGAGCGAAAGGAAAGGCAGCTAGAGAAGAAACAAGCCTACTCTCTAGGGTGCCTGGTACCTGAAAGAAATGTAAATGTGTGCTATTGGTTCTTTGGCACATCTGAAGGTTGATTGGGGGCTAGTATATGTATTAATTGGTTGATAGAGTGTCCTTTTAAAGTCAACCTATAATAAAAAAAGTTGACACTAGCTACAATCAGCACATTAGTAACAGCAATCTTTTAAAAGCACTATCAACATTTAAACAAAACCATTTTTGCACATTTTGCGACAGCCTGTGTATGTTATATGGTGTGACATACATATTTTAAACTAATGACTTACTTAGTCGACTGTGCTTCCAGTAACAGGCTTGGACCTTTTAGCACAATATATATATATATACACATCACTAATTCCCACAGGGCACCGAACAGGATTAAAATCAGTGACCATCCAGTAATACCCACCGATACCTACATTAACCAACTGACCTATCCCACTAGAAAAATGTATTTCCCACAGAAGATTTTAAATTGCATTTATTTTTCATTTTAGGTGTGTGCATTATATTTTATATGAGGTTACCTTTAGGTCAAAAGCCGCATCTCTGGCCCCGCTTTCTCGCTCACTGGCCACGCCCCCATTGTACTCAGGATCACAGTAACCATACTTTTCTTTACACGTTTTAGTCGCTGCTTACGGGGGACATTTTGTGAGACAATATACTTTCAAAAAACATTTAGTGGCAGAACAATCTTGCAGACCATTTTCTCTCGCAAACCTAAAACGAGGAGTTTTCTCTTACAGTCGTACTTTCTTTGTGATTTTGCAGTTGTTGTAAAGTTTACAAAGATTGTGAATTTAACAAGAAAGTTTACAAAGTTGCCACAGACACCTTCACACATTTTTACACGCCAGTCTTTCTGGACCTGTTTTTTGAAGCTTTGAAGTTGTACTCTAGCAGTGAAAAAGGAAACCATAGCACCACCCTACTGAATTTGCTCGGTCAGCGTAGAACTCTCGTATATTCCCATCTGACAGGTCAGAGAAACAAAGAAACAAAGAATAAGAGAGAATGAAGAAATAGGAGAGTGGGGTTGATCTTGTTCTTTGTGGGCAACAAACAACCATCAGAAGTACAAACATAGATGTTTGTGATCAACTAAGGATATGCCAAAGACAGGTTCTGCTACTGCCTGCAAAGCATTTGGCACCCAGATTTTCTTTCAGCCTTGTGATAATTTGATGACATGTACCCTGGTGTCCTTGCATCTTCCGGCGTCTCCGGCAACATGCAGACTTTGATAATTTGTGAGGCACAGGATTCTAGATTCACTTGACCTAGGCCATGCCCTTAATTACATGAGTCCCACCCTTTGTAAAGGACTCCTGATGAAGGTTTTTTGGCCAGGCTTCGTTTTGGATACTCCCTGATTTTGTATTCCACCTAAAGCCCTGCTAGCTGCAAAGTGCTATTTTCACTGTATAGACAAAGTCACATTTCCTAGAAGGCCAGCTTGTGACAAAGAGCCTGATTTAGAGTTTGGTAGATGGATTACTCCATCATAAATGTTACAGATATCCTGTCCACATTATATTTTAGCAGTCGGTGCACAGATTTCCCCGTGGTAAAGTATATGGAAAAGTAAAAAAGTCTATTAAACTTCAAAAACATATGTACAAATAGTTTTATGTTGTTTTGTAAACAGGGGACCCCTACGTATAGTGAAGTTTGCTAATTGTAGGGACTAATCAAACAGGTAAGTAAAGAACATAATTAGCAAACAATAGGTTTTCTACTGCCCTGAACTGGTCAACATATCATTTTCATATAACAAATGTCAATCAAACAAAGCACGTAATGGGTACAAATTGAGGTTGGGATACAATTTATTTTTGATATTTTTTTAGAAAATTATTATTTTATCCATTATTGTTTTTCTTTCATAAAAAGTTTTAGACACATACATTTTACATATAAAAACACAGAAAGAAACATATACAAAACATGATTTTGGTCAATGTATTAACAGATGTAGGCAATATGTTGTTAAACCTCAATAGCTTTATGTTAAATGTTGGAAATGGATTGTATATATGAATTTTTTATGTGTAAAAAATAACCTATTTAATACTTAATTATTTTAAAGATAATAAATTACTAATTTTGCAGTTAAGCGGGAATATTCTTTTCAAGCACCCTCTTAATATTCATAAAGGGGTGTTGATCCCTCCAACTAGAGTTGCCCCAAAGACATATGAAATGTATCTACATGAGTAGCCATATGTTGTGTGACAATAGCAACCAGCCTGTAAAAGAACCAAAATGGAACATTGAAGGCGAAAGTAGAGTGCCTTTATTGTGAAATATATATTAAAAAATATATTACTGTTGTAGGCCTTAGAAAATTTTTAGCAAAATTTTGCAATTGGAGAAAAAAATGTCCCAGACGCAATGAATAAATATCTGACATTGCAATTAAATTATTATATAATCTTGCTCGGAATTGTGATCACAGTGAAATATCAAAAAATATTTTATACATATTGTAATATTAGTCATGGATATATTTGCTTGATGTAAAGCCAAAGATTTGAGAAACATGTTAACGTACAGTTATAACTGAAGATTCAGTTCAACATACTGACATACTAGACAACGGACAGTGCTGCAATGCAGCATTGCAATTGGTTTTGAGTGTCCTGGTTCGAGGCTCAACCAGGGAACGGCAGCCTGGGCCATGTTCTCCACTCAGGCTGTAATGCAGCCTGCATGGAGAAGGAGGAAAGTGCCCGTGCCTAGTTTGGGTGGCCCGAGAGGGCCAACCAATCAGTTACTGCGCACTTAGGAGTGGGCAAACCACTCCTCCCCTGCCCTACTCTGAGAGTAGGGCTGCCCCGTCCGCCCACCCACCCGCCCGCAAAGCAGCACAAACATAAAATGATAATAACTACTTCTCTCACTGCTTCAAAGCAGTGGGGCGAGGCTTCTCCGCCATAGCAGAGGAGCCGCCACTGGTCTTAAGACCCCTTTATTTTGCTGCAATTCAAATCTTCCCATTGCAGGGCACTGTGAAAGTCTTAAATGGATATCAGGTTTGTAAAGTTAAAACACTGGAAAGCAGATATGACTTTTTAAAGGCGATGTAAGTAATGTAAATAGCATTGTTGAAATCATTAAAATATTGGTCGTATGTTTAGCAGGAATCATGAACATTATAACTCCACATGCAAAATCAGTGGTGTTTCCTCCGCTATGGCAGAGGAGCGCCGCCCCACTGGTTTCAAGCAGTGTGAGAAGTAGAAACATAAAATGATCATAACTTTAAGTTATTATCATTTTATGATTTTATGTTTGTGTTGCTTTGCAGTCGGGCGGGTAGGCGGTTCTGCTCTGCTCTAGGAGCAGGGCAGGGGAGGAGGGGTTTCCCCACTCCTAAGTGCGCAATGACTGTTTGGACGGCCCTCTCAGGCCACCCAAACCAGTCATGTGCACTTTCCCCGTTCTCCATTCAGGCTGCATTGTAGCTTTGTGAGTAGTTAGGGGAGCCTGGGTGCCTACCAATCACAACGCTGCTTTGCAGCATTGTGATTGGTCAGTGGGGCCTAGCCTTCCTGTTCCTCAAGGCGAGCAGGAGCAGAGACATTGGACCTGGCGGGATCTATGACGGTACAACGCAGGCTATTACAACGCCTGCTGTTACAACGCGGTTTTTACATTGCATACCATTACAACGCATAGTGCTTTTAGGCGCTGGATAGTGAATTATTTAATTTACTATTCCAACTCCAGTCCCCAAGGATAGTAGGGAAGGTGTTGGATAGTAAATTAAATATATTCCCTATCCTAGAGCGCCCCCCAGCGCAATGCGTTGTAATGGTTTGCGTTGTAATGGTTGCGATGTAATGGTAGTCGTTGTAATGCTTGCGTTGTAAGTGATGTTTCCCCCATGGCGGCAAGGTAAGTTCATTTTTTTTAACTTTAATTTTTATTATGCCACCTTCCTGCAATCGTGACTCCCCAGTGCGACCTCCGTGCCTGCCCGTCGCTCGCGAGCCATGACGGCCGCCACTGAGAAAAATAAACTTTTATAGTTCTAGAGAGGCTATTAGATAACATAGTGCCACCAAGAAAAGCAACCACTTACACTTAAAACAGAGATAACCAGTCATTGATGGATACTTGAAATTTAATATTTGCAATTCAATGCCATATGATACATACAAATTACCTATTTTCTATCATTTGCAGGTCAGTGGAAAACACTGTTTCTTGTGCCAGGCATAATAACCATCAAGTCAAACCAAGCCAAAACACTGGACCAGTTGAGAAACAACGAATGCCAACATGTCCGAGCACAATACCCACAGTGAGCGGCATTCATGTGGTAGAGGTCTATGGGCAACGTCGAGGTGCCCCACAGGCTTATGACTTATATCTGCCTGGCTAGTCATATGTTGTGTGACAACCACAACCAACCTCCAAAAGGACCAAAATGGAACAATGACGCTGAAAGAGAAGTGCCTTCAATGTGATACATACACAAATGATTTTTTTGAGTAGGTCATCAAACTTTTTTGTTATCAGAAGATTGTAACTGAAACAATGCTTGCAGATTTTATGTAAAATATTTGACATTGGCATTTCAATGAAATTATTATATAATCTGTGCTCGGAATGGTGATCTCAGAGAATTATGTATGAACAAATAGTGTATATATATTGAAAAAATAGCCATTGATCTTTTTGCTTGATGTAAAATCAAAGATTTAAGGAAAACGTGAATGTACTGTAACTGACAATTAAAGATTCTGTTCAGCATATGTTAATATTTTTAAAATGAGGAAAACATATTTTTGTACATTGGAACATGAGAGAATTACAATAAAGTTTTCTTATGTATAATTCTACGCTTCTATCCGATTACATTTTGTAAAAGAAAAAAACAGATTTTATTTGCATATCTAGTTGCTGTAAATGATCCCTTTGTGGGTGCAGGGGAACCCCTCCATTTGAACACCCCCAAAATGTACCTCAATACTTTGCCC
Source organism: Lissotriton vulgaris (assembly GCF_964263255.1). Taxonomy (NCBI): domain Eukaryota; kingdom Metazoa; phylum Chordata; class Amphibia; order Caudata; family Salamandridae; genus Lissotriton; species Lissotriton vulgaris. The sequence continues at coordinate 1,131,583,541 of NC_141697.1, forward strand.
ATGGATTGAAACACCGGAGATGGTGTTGAACCTGAATTTCATGAGGTAATGGGTCTTCAAGGTAAAGTGCCTCCTACCACATCAGAAATACAATAAATCGAGTAAGGTCCCAGTCAATGATTGAGTTCTACATTGAGCGAGTAAATTTAAAACATTTATTATAAAGTTTGTCTTAAGACAGACTTAAGACAGACTTAAGTTAGGATTTTGTCTTAAGTCTGTCTTAAGACAAACTTAAGACAAAATCCTAACTTCTGTGAATACCAAAAGTAGTAAGTTTAGATTTTTGTCTTAAGTTAGTTCTGTGAATCGGGCCCAGAGAGCTTTCGGATGTTCCTTGAAATGTTACATTACTGTGAAAATACTGGAAAGGTTTTCATTAAGAACAACAACTGAAATGAACAAACATGACTCAGCTTGATTGTGTACTGCAGAAATAATGAGCAATGAAATGTCCTAGGGGAAAGCCATCAGAGACTGGGCCTAAATGAAGACCTAGGGCGAACAAAACACACTTCTATTAATCATAGAAATTTTGTTTCAAATGGTACAGTACTATTTCAGTGTGTGTATATATATATATGTATATGTGTGTGTATATATATATATATATATATATATATATATATATATATATATATATATATCCACGAAATAAAAGAAAAATCTCCTGTGTTTTCAGAGGGCTTGAGATTTCAAACAGTTCACCAAGTAACCACAGATTCCTTAAAATGAAGAATAGACTCGGAGCCACTTAAAATAATTCTTGTTTATAACATTGGGGCTGGTGTAGGAAATGATTCTGCAGTTACAGATTTTGTAAAATCACAGAGTTTGCGGGTGCTGAATGACAATTCGTAATGTACCAAAATCATTTTGTGATTTGCAAATGGATTTCCAAATATCAAAAGGGGTTTGTGACTTATTCTGAATTCCCTTTAGGAGGGGATATGACAGGGGAGCGCCCTCCTAATTGTGAATCTCAATGAGCCTTGCCACAGCAACTACTTTGAAAGCCATTTAACAGTTACACACACCTGAAAGTAGGTGGAAATCCATTTGGAAGGGGAATCCTGTCCAGGTAGGGACCAGGCTGCTCGTTCTAATATCTTCCCAAACAGGAGCATGGCATCCTAAAGCAAAATTCCATTTGGGAATGGAAACACAGGAATGGTGGTCAGAGGTTCCTTGCAAGCCACCTTTCATGTGTTTATTGCCAATCACAGGTGGTCGCAAATAGCGATCTATCTACTAAACATTCATTAAGCAGGTTGTTATGTGAACTCCTGTAGCTGGACATTTTGCAAAGTGACCTATTAATATTTAACACGCATGGTATAGTGAAAGACAGGTCTCAAAATGTGTCTGGACATTTTGCGAAGTGACCTAGTCTCAAAATGTCAGTTACTATTGGCTTCTTTTGCTTTTGTACACTATTGCTTTATTATATTGTTATTATATTGTTATATCCATAAATATCCATAAATTAAGCTTCATACTGAAGAGGTAGACATTAGACCAGTCTCAGTGTAATACATTGGATGAGACTCAGATACATGTTCCTCCTACTGGGCATGTTTGCCTTTCCTAGCTGGACTTTTTGTGTGTTATGTTATTTTAATATTTACAACAAGGGGTGGTGAGGGACAGAGTCTCTGAATTAAGCAGAAAGCTCTCACCCAGTCAAGAGATCAGGGCTAGATCCAACACCGTTTTTTAGCTCACTGCACCATCCCAGTTTCAGAACCTGGCTGTATGCAAATTAGTCTGTTCCTGTCCCAGTGCATGATGGGAACAGGGCAAACCAAACTACAAAAGCCAATTCTTACACTGGGAAGGAAACAAGCTCCCGGGGACCGGTTTCTGGCATTACTGCCGTCTTCGGCCCGGTTTGCTTGAATCCTGATGGTGCAATGAGCAAGGGTCTCACATCTGAGAATACCCTTCCACGCTTAGGGTGGACAAAAATATTTACAACAAGGGGTGGTGAGGGACAGAGTCTCTGAATTAAGCAGAAAGCTCTCACCCAGTCAAGAGATCAGGGCTAGATCCAACACCGTTTTTTAGCTCACTGCACCATCCCAGTTTCAGAACCTGGCTGTATGCAAATTAGTCTGTTCCTATCCCAGTGCATGATGGGAACAGGGCAAACCAAACTACAAAAGCCAATTCTTACACTGGGAACGAAACAAGCTCCCGGGGACCGGTTTCTGGCATTACAGCCGTCTTCGGCCCGGTTTGCTTGAATCCTGATGGTGCAATGAGCAAGGGTCTCACATCTGAGAATACCCTTCCACGCTTAGGGTGGACAAAAATATTTACAACAAGGGGTGGTGAGGGACAGAGTCTCTGAATTAAGCAGAAAGCTCTCACCCAGTCAAGAGATCAGGGCTAGATCCAACACCGTTTTTTAGCTCACTGCACCATCCCAGTTTCAGAACCTGGCTGTATGCAAATTAGTCTGTTCCTGTCCCAGTGCATGATGGGAACAGGGCAAACCAAACTACAAAAGCCAATTCTTACACTGGGAAGGAAACAAGCTCCCGGGGACCGGTTTCTGGCATTACAGCCGTCTTCGGCCCGGTTTGCTTGAATCCTGATGGTGCAATGAGCAAGGGTCTCACATCTGAGAATACCCTTCCACGCTTAGGGTGGACAAAAATATTTACAACAAGGGGTGGTGAGGGACAGAGTCTCTGAATTAAGCAGAAAGCTCTCACCCAGTCAAGAGATCAGGGCTAGATCCAACACCGTTTTTTAGCTCACTGCACCATCCCAGTTTCAGAACCTGGCTGTATGACAATTAGTCTGTTTCTGTCCCAGTGCATGATGGGAACAGGGCAAACCAAACTACAAAAGCCAATTCTTACACTGGGAAGGAAGCAAGCTCCCGGGGACCGGTTTCTGGCATTACAGCCGTCTTCGGCCCGGTTTGCTTGAATCCTGATGGTGCAATGAGCGTTTATAATTTATAAAGTGAAACACCTCAGTCCCACAAGAGTGTTACGGTGCTAAATGTAATAGATTTACATTACAATGCTCCCCTAAAATTTGAAGAAATATCTTGAAAATGGGACATAGAGGCACACGCATTCAAAATATGGGTTTAAAACTTGTCCCAGCCATACATATATGGCTGGCCATGTACAGGCTAGTTTTCTTCCTTGCTTAAAGCAATTGAACACCTTCGGTGCTCATGACGGCTCCCGGCCGTCATGAGTCACAGTAGACGTGTGCTCATGACGGCCGGGAGCCGCCTGCCCACGCGCGGATAATTACCTGCCAGTGCGGGAGAATTAATCAGTGGGCGGAGTTCAGACGGCTTCCGGCCGTCATGAGCACACTCCCACCATTATTTATGACAGCCGGGAGCTGTCATAAGTACCTGAGCGCCACATCCAATCCTGACCCCCTCACACCGCAGTGAAATTTACGTTGCGGCGAAGGGGTTTAAGCAATTTGTTTAGGAACAACTGGTTATTATCCTCAATTGCATGTGATTGAAGTTAGCATCTACAGCTCCCAGACTTGACCATAGATCAAGATGAGGCTAGCAATGATAACTTCTTGAATGATCAAGCCAGATGTGTAGGACCTAGTGTGCCTCAGCTTCGAAACCATAGAATATTCATAGAATTCAAAAATTGAAGATAGTGGCACAAAAGGTTTTTTTTCCATATCCCAGCAGAATTGATCCTACCAGGTGACTAAACTGATACTGCCTTCTTGGCTGCAATGAAATCTGAGGGTCACCCTTGCTACCACCAATTCGACCGCTTTGTATTTTATTGTATTGTATGTAGCTCTTATATAGCGCAAACTGCCACCCTACGAGTTTCCTGGCGCTTTAGAAAAACCTAATCAGATGGAAACGGCAGATAGCAGGGCTGAATAATGGACACCGGAGTCTCAGATTTTAGCAAATAGCCAGGTTTTTAGGCTCCTTCTGAAACAAATCAGAGAGTCGGCTTGCCTGATGTTCTGGGGCAGCGTGTTCCACAGCCGGGATACTACTGTGCAAAAAGCCCTGCCTCCCATCCTGGATTTCTTGAATCTGGTAGTTGTTGCCAGACTCACACTGGAGGAACGAAGGAGCCTAGTGGGCTAGTACCATGTAAATCTTTCCTGCATTGGTAGGGGGCCCATACTGTGCAGTGCTCTACAGACAATGCACAGCGATTTAAATGTAACTCTGTCCCTTATCGGCAGCCAATGGAGATCTCTCAAGGCCATTGTGGTAGACTGGACTCTTTGCAGCCCCTGCAAAATATATGAAGGACACCTAAGTATAGGGAATTACAGTAATCCAGTCTGCACAAGATTATACTCGTTACCACCAGGGGTCTAGCCTCATTGGGTAGGAGAGGAAGAATCTGTCTAAGAGCTTTTAGCAGGCCAAAGCATACGCTGATTGTTTTGTTGGTTTGCGAAACCATTTGAAGATTTTCATCAAACAGTACTACCAGGTTACGCCGTGTTTTAACTGGGACACAAAGATCGGTCCCCGGGGAGAACCTAAGCTCACACGGTATTTGCGGATTCAATTTAGCCATCGAGCAGTAGACTACCTCAGTTTTCCCCTCGTTAAATTGTAGAGAGTTTGCATTAAGCCAACCGGAGACCCGACACATACATTCCTGGAATGTGTCCATAGACACGGCATGTTTCCCTTCAATGGAAAACACCAATTGGGTGTCGTCAGCGTAATTGATCAGGTCGATCCCATGAGATTTTATAATAGGGATCAGGGGCCGCAGATATATGTTAAAAAGGATAGTCTGATCGACGAGCCCTGTGGCACTCCGTGATGAACCAGGGACTTGGAGGAAGGATACGGGGTCATGGTCACTACCTGTTGTCTACCTGACAGGTACGATTGTAGCCATTTCAGAGCTTTGCCTTTCACACCCAATTTCTTCAGTCTGCAAAACAGGACTGCGTGGTTTACCGTGTCGAATGCGGCCGACATATCCAATAGCACTAGCACTGATGAATTGCCATTGTCGGCTCGCATTCGCAGTGTGTCCAGCATGGTTGCCAACGCAGTTTCTGTCCCGTGGCCTGGGCGGAACCCAAACTGATCCCTTTCCAGTAAGCGGTTATCTTCAAGATAACTCGACAAAGACCTGCTGACAGCCTTTTTCAGAATTTTTATAGGGTAGGGCAGGAGAGATATAGGCCTAAAGTGAGCTGGGATTGTTGGGTCCTGTAAGGGTTTCTTGAGTAGGGGAGTTACCACTGCCTGCTTCCATACCTCCGGCACTACTCCTTCCTCCAGGGACTGGCAGCAGATCAGTCGCATCCAGGAAAATAGCTCTGGTCCATACTCCTTCCAGATCTTATGAGGAAGGGGGTCTAAAGGAGAACCAGAAGATATAATAAGAGCAAGGCTGTTAAAAAGCTCTTCTGTGAGAGTTTGAAAACTCTTAATAGATGATACTACCCGTGGTTCCTCCTCGGCAATCTAGAGAAGTGCGTCCTGACTGCTGACCTTATCCTGAGCAATCCCCCCCACAATTTTGGCAATCTTTTCTTCAAAGAAGATGGCGATTTCATCGCAAAGTTTTTGTGTTTGCGATCACCCTATTGCTCGTGCAGGCCATGTTGGAAAGGTCTCTTATGATATTGAAGATAGTTTTTGTGCTGTTCGGTGATTGAAGTATAGAGGTAGCATAGAAAAGAGCTTTTGATTTAACAATGGCCCCTTTATATTTAGCCTGCACTATCTTCAGCAGTCTCCTATTAGACTCTAAATAGAGTCTTCGCCACTTCTTTTCTGCCTGTCTACACTGATTACGTAATAATTTCAGCTCCTCACTAAACCAAGGGGCTGACGGTTTCCTTCTGTTCTTTATCTTTTTCAAGGGGACAAGTTTATCAAGGGTATCAGTGATATAGTTACAATAGGTATGATAGTTCTGGCCCACCGAGTCAGCTGGAGCAAAAAGTGTCTGTTTGGTGAAGATTGGATGTTTTATCTTTTGGTAATTTAGACCAGTCCCTTCCCTTTCGGTAGGTTGCTGGGCAGGTATTTTTATTCACATGGGTAGATATAGTAATCTTAAAGTGAACCAGGGAATGGTCAGTCCAACATTGGGGTAGTATGCCAATCACCTCTGTCTCAGTCTGATTTGCAAACACAAGGTCCAGCACATGTCCACCTAAGTGGGTTGATTCCAGTATCAGCTGATCAAGGCCGCAATTCCCACATAGATGTTGTAGGTCCTTCAGGTGACTCCCTAGGGTCCCATTGTCCCATAGGTTAAAATCTCCTAAAAGCAGCAGTCTGGAGTGGGTCAGGGCAAGGGCGGCGATAGTGTCAAACAATACCTGATACTGAGTATCTAGGCCTGGGGGCCTATAGCAAATCATACCTGTTAGTGTCCTTCCCTTAGTTTCTTGCAGGGTAAAGCCCAGCAATTCTATCCCTACGACCTCATCAATCTGTAGGGGGGGGACGTTCCACCTCTCCTTAAATATAACCCCGACCCCCCACCTCTTCCCAGGGCTTTAGAGGATCGTCGGAGGTTTATGATATTCTTCTCCACCCCAGTCCAAAAGACACATCTCTGGCCATGGTCAATTAAATGTGTGTGGCTGCTGTGGTGCCCCAATGTCATCAGGCTGCTTGCTGTGCAACAGCAAGCATACTAACACCCAGATTCAGCCTATTGACATCCCACACTTTGACATTATGCTTCAGGTGTCCAGGTGAGGCAAGAGTTTTTCTACTTGTTACAGAAAATAGGAATATGTTTCCTCCTTATGCAAAATGTCTTGCTCCTAGTCCCAAAATCAGAAGGGATAGAGGAGTGGAACTGATCCTTTTGCAATTTACTAAGATGTGGAATGATTTACCAAATATTTGCTGAGCACAAAATGAAGTACTGACCCTGAGGCTGATGTTCAAAGTATATCTTTTCAGAATGGTGGATGTTGGTCTTTTTCCTTGAATGCTTGTATCCATGGTTGTATTTTAGGTGCTGTATAAATTGATGATGCTCATTAATTTAGTGGCAAATAGTATACAACAGAAGGACCCATTCTTTTACAGTATTTATTTTCTAATTGTTTCTAAGATCTGTAGTGTCCTACATAGGTCCAGGAGGGATGGACTTATTACACATTTTCAGTGCAAGCATGTTAGATTATTTTACATACAATTAAGCTAAATGGAAATTATTTATGTATTTCTTATTCTAAATATGCAGTATGACTGTGGGCCTTCTGAAACTGGATGTCCGTCGTTACAACGCATGCTGTTCCAACGCATGCCATTATGACGCAACTTTTACAACGCAAGTCGTTACAACGACTTGAGTTGGGGGGCGCTGGATAGTGAATAGTTTAATTTACTATTCCAACTCCAGTCCCTGTGGATAGTAGGGAAGGTGTTGGATAGTAAATTAACCTATTCCGTATCCTGGAGCGCCCCCCAGCGCAAGTCGTTGTAATGACTTGCGTTGTAAAAGTTGCATCGTAATGCTAGTGCGGAGTAACAGTTGCGTTGTAAAAGATGTTTCCCTCTGAAACTAGGATGGACATCTCTGGTTTAGATCATCTACTCATATCTTTTCAATCTGGCTGCAAAAAAATAGTTTTACTCTTTTTAGCTTTATGATACTGAAAAACAGCACAATATCTTCACAAAGTACATGAAGGGGACCCCCCTCCCTCCGGACCCAGTCAGGAGAGCTCAGGCCAGAGACTCCCTCCCTTGCACAGTGCCAGAGGGGGCCCCCTGGAGCTCAGCCCCCCACTCACCACGGGGTCTGCTGGGCTTATGTTACCCCACTAAAGCATATTTTAAGCCCTTGCGTGCTCCCGTCGGCCAATGGCACTACCTCCCTAGTGCTGGCGTCGGCCAACGGCCGACGGAGCCCTGCCCACTCTTTAGAAGGCCCGCACCGGCGTTAAGTGCTGTTTTGTCTATGATTTACACCGAAAACATTTCCAGGGCACAGCTCTCGCCCGGGGCTCCACGATCCAACTTAGACCCTCGGCTCGTCTCTGGCTCCGCTCTCCCCATTAAATTGTTGGCTCGCCCACTTCTAATTGGCAAATCCAAAAGACTGATAGCAAATACCAGACCTATTTTCTTTGCCAATATTGCTTTCTTTTTGGGTTGTTTTGTTTGAAACAAAGCATTGAGAGAAAAGGTTTGGGTGGGGGTGGGATGGGTTTGTCTTCATACAAACGGCACTGTGAGAGTTGATGACGAGATCATATTTAGTGTATGGGAGGGGAGGACATCTAGGTGGGTCTCGCGCTATCAGTGTCACATCCTTGGCAAGTTTAGATCTAGTGGGGTATGTACTAAGCGAAGAAATGCCCAGTTCTATCAACGTTTCTCCTCTTTGCGACATGAGCGTTCATTTGTGCAGCGTTAGGTCAGAAAAATAAGTTTGGAGCCCCTTTCAGAACCCTACACATAAACCGAGTACTTCTCACACAGGCCATACTTTAACGATCATGCACTTTATTATCACCAGCTTCGGCTACATCGAATTTGATCAAGGCAACCAGCCGCACAAAAGCTGTGGTCTGAACAGTAGCGTAGCCAGTGTGTCTTGGATCCTAGTGCAAACAAGGACATGGCATCCCAGCTGCCATTTGAATTATAAAATACACCAATAATTAATATTCAGAGGGCCCCCAGGCCTCTGGGCCCCAGTGCCACTGCACCTGCTTTACCAATGGAAGCTACAGCCCTGTGGTCTGAAATGTACTGCCCATGGCAAGCAACCGTGCAAGCTGAGGCATGCACCTAAACAAACAAGGCCTAAACAGGACCACAGAGCCAGCACAGTAACACCAACCTATATACAAATGTCAGTACAAGCATCACAGTGCAAACAGTGGAGTGCCGGTACTCACCTTCCTCAAGGTGCCTAATCATCTCTTTTGAAGGCGCAAGCCCGGCCCCTATCTCCATTCCATTTGCATTCGGATGGACAAAGGCCTCCTCCTCACAGTACGTGTGCCATGATCAGCAGACTGCCTTCATTGTTAGGTCTCGCGCTGCATAGGAGGAGACCTTTAGGTATCGATTCACTTTTTCACCCAAAAACATGCACTCTTTGCATTGCTTTCACTGGCAACGTGTGCACGTTTGACGATTCCCTTGTGGGAGCAAGCTTTGGTGACATCTGTTTGTATTTAACTTTCAAACAGATGGTGCCCCTGCTCCCAGCCGCAAGGAAAACGCTTTGATGGGTCTTTTTTTTTTTTGCCTGTTCTCTCTACACGTTTCACTTCCTCCCCCTCCTTGTGTGGCTCCCTACCAATGCTGGGTTTGTGTCTGCTCTTCCACACATGCATTGCTTCATTTGCTGCCTCTATGTACCTGGGTGCTTCTCTTGCCGTAGTTGCCCTCCATCCCCTTTTCTCGTTTGCTGAACCTCTCTCCTTGTAACTGTCTTGGTTCCAACCCCCTGTACCTGACTCACCTAGGTGTCCCGCCCTGCTCCCTGGCCTGCCTCTGTAATGATCTGTGAGTGCTTGGTGGTTCCCCTGGAGCGTAAGGGCGGTTGTGGGAGAGAGAGCAGTGTGCCGTGAGTTGGCTGACGTTGCTCCTGAGGGTCCGGCAGCATATGGTGGAGTTGACCCAACAACCATAAGGACAGAGCTCGTGCTGGGGTCTTCCACTTCCTGTGCGCCATCTGATTGGGCAGCTGCTTACGTCCTTCCCTCGCGAGCTTCCCTTCTTCAAGCTGCTGTGCACCCGGCTCCTAGGGGACTTCTTTAGCTCCTGGCGTCATCCTCATGAACTCTGTGTCTTGATTGTAGCGTATCCTGTGACGACGAGGGCGTGCCTCCCTTAGTGCTAGCGAAATTCTCACCTTGTGGGACCTTCTCTATAGTGTGCAAGGCCCTGAGCAGAGTGGGCTCGCCCCCCCCTTATTCCTCGTGGGTCCATCCAATTTTCGGTCTGCGGGACCCTCGTCTTGGTGGTATAGTATCTTGCATGAACTCTCACGCCTTGCTTGCAGTATACCCTGACCAGCCTGCAATGGGTCCATCCCTGCTGACACCGGTCCTCACGTCTGACATGATGTATCTGTGGGGAAGTGCGGCCACAATTTGGCCGTACATTCTAGGGGTGAGTGGAATTTGCATAATCACGCCACACAAATCTCCGCAAGACGGTATAAAATCTCCTTGAACATGCAGAAATTCCGCTAACATGCGGAATTGCTTGTTCGTGGTGCTTTTTTCCTGTTCGCAATCGCTGTTTGCGTGCTCGGGGGGAAATATATGTTGCAAACACGCATTTTGAGAACGCGAACAAGCAAAAAATTCGCAAAGTCGCGGAACACAGAATTTTAGGCAATTTCGCATTCTCTGCAAAACGCGAAATTGTCCAAATTCCGCAAATTCCGCGAGCAGAATAGAATTTGCCGCCCAGGCCTAGTACATTCCTTCCACTGACTCTACTTGGTGGTGTAATCCACAAAACTGTGCTTCCTCCAATTTCGGTAATCTTGTGCAGTATCTTTTCTTTCCTCTGACACCCACTACTGTCTGTCTCCTGCATGTGTCTTCCTCAGACACTCGACGCTGGCCTCCTTTTGAACGCTTCTTCCTTTGCCACCTCTAGCACAGTTGTAGCTCTGACACTGCTTGCTGCTGATTCACTGCACTGCAATCCTTCACTCCTAAACACATCTTTAGCGCCTTTCTTCCCCTGACGCTGAATACTGGCTGCCTTCTGCCTTCCTCTGAACCACATTTGATTTAAAAATTGCACATCACACTCCTGGACCTTGGTGCCACTGCACCCGCTAAACTATTGACAGCTACGCCCCTGCCAATCCCCTAGTTTGCCCCAAGAGCCATCCAGAGCAAGTCATGCATGGTGTAGTGCTTGGGGGTCACTGGTTGCCTCACCTACAACAGCGCTACAGTGACCACCTCGTGCTGAGGAAAGCTAACACAAGGTGACATAAGAGCTGCCGTCACCTCTTTACCCCTGCAGCAACGAGAGCAGGTAGTGATAATTCTTTGATGTTTGTATTTTAAAGTATAAATTGTAAATTAAAGGGAAGTTTTTCCTCTTCTCAGTCATGCGGCGTACGTTTGTTTTGCTTGCAATCTCCCACCCGGTGCTATTGACGTAAATAATTAATTTACTCTCTTAATTTCTATGCAGGTAAGTACTTAATCAATAATAACTCAATCGGAAAGAAAGAAAACAGAGTCCGTGGTGTTAGAGTTCTTAGGGGTTTTATTCCTCAAAAAGGAATGGTCTTAGACCAGGATATCATGTTCTGACCACCACAAGGGTGTCAGAAGGGATAGAGTGAGCGTGCTACATTTTATTGACAGTACATAGCTTATATACTTAATTCATGACATACAAAACAGTCATAATGGGCGTCACAGCTGAGAGAAGACAAGATAACAGTAGCCACGTGTTGCTAGTACGTAATCAAAAGGCGTGAACTAGAGGTGTGTGCTAGAAACGTCACAGATAGGTGTCACAAAAGGGTGGCACTAACAGAAATGTTGCAATGTCAGCAGAAATCGGAATCTTGGATGCGCGCGCAGCTGCATGACGTGTGATTGACGTGAAGCTGGAAGGTGCAGGGGGCTTGACATTTACACTGACGGAAAGAGACAGAAGTCTGGCATGTCAGATCAACTTGTGCTTTCTATCATATCTGATATCTGGTGTTTAGGAACTAAGCTATCTGGGCAGAAAGGTCTCTAGGGCAGAAGCTATTCTATACTAACTGTGAGTGCGTGTATAAGCGCCTAAGTGTCTGCATGAGAAGCGTGGGGGCACGGGGCCTTCCATGGAAGCATGGCAACAGAAGCTATGAATTACTTGCACAGAGACAGGTCGGCCCTTTAGCCCTGCAGCTGAGGGGGATGTTTACTGAAGCTAGCAGGCAGGAATGTATTTTCGAGGAGCGGAACAGATAACTTGAAGGTTACAGTCAATCTTGGCAGGCAGCAGGCTGAGCTGAGCGCGAGGGGCCGCGCTGAAAGTAAGTCAGAGTTCACGGGTACAGAGGCAGCCTGGGCAGAGGCCCTTGGAGTCGGAAGCCAGAAAAGAGGCTCGGTGGCAGAAATTCAGGGGCCTACTTAGTTAGAGCTGAAAAACGTTGGAGTACACTACAAAAAGACGTTGGCATAGCATACTTAGGAACGGTCCATCCAACCCATTCAGGGTGGGTCTGAAAGAGGACATGTTAACGTTGGACGCAAATGTATTTGCGTCTTCATAGCTGGTACAGAAGGGAGGTTACATGCACTTTAACTCGTACATGGAGACGGTGGGGTACGCGCTAGGGAACACAACTTGACCATAAAATTCTATATTTCCTCATTCCCTCCTTGTTCCCTACGGACCCTTCATGATATATCGATCATCATAAATTGATCAGTTTGTTCTTGTAACATAATTTGTTCATCTCTCTTCCATTGTCTATTTGAGAGAAAACTGGAATGTTCAATGCACGATGTGGCACACAGTCCACATATCGCCGGCCCACACTGTAGGCACAGGCAGCAGCTGAATACTATGACAAGGCCAAAACCTAGGAAGGATAGGATCTTCCATCCCCAAGCAGTTAACGTTGTCCAGAACCAACCGGACCAAGTCCAGGTGCCTGGATTCTGATGTATCTGATTTGCAATTTTATGCAGACGGGTAATAGCTTGATAGACAGATGGCGCGTTTTGCGGGATGAAAACGCAGCAACTTGACCCGATGACCTTACAGGCTCCACCTCTATCTGCCAAGATGACGTCAATAACAAGACGATTTTGAAGGACAACAACCCGCATAGCAGATTGCTCCTCTGTTAAGTTACCTAAGGCGGAGGCAGTTTCATGTACTACAGCTTCAAGTGTTCTAGTTAATCTACGTATTAATTTACTGTTTTGGACGGGTCCTAAAAAGAAAAATAATCCTTTATTAAAATCAGTGTACTGTTCCCATGCCGTTTCTGTGTAGTCGACAAGTGGGATGTCTCTTCTGGATCTATTCTTTACTAGATTTGTATTTCTATGGTAATCAGGGGGAGCTAGAAAAACAGGTGGCAGAAGGAATGCAATATAACAGGTACCATCCCAATCTGAAGGCAAGCGTATGTATGCGGTATGACCACAAACAAAATAGGAATGACTGATAGCTTTAAAGGACGATTTACCATGATCACTGAATTCAACCACAGTAGTGCATTTACTATGACCTAAGTGTACTGAACCTTTCTTTCGGACACATAATTCACCAGTGACTGGTAATACTAGCATATGGGGCAGACCTGGTGCAGCCTCGGATTCAACAGTAAGGATCATAAAGCTAATTGTGTAGTTACCTAATCCATATACTTCATTTTCTAGATCAGTTCCTATTCGAGTGGGGAGTCCCTCCTTATCGGGGTAACAGACGTCGAGGAGGACTAAGTTCAAGTTTCCCCAAACCCAGCCCCCATCGAAGACAGCAATATCGGGATCTAAAGAATTAATTATTTTAAACCATGCCCCACAGGAGCCATTGTGAGTGAACGGATACGGAAAGAGGGGAAGGGCTCCCTTGTAATTCTGGTAGGGAGGGAGTCGGCCACATATCCAGCAGTCTGTAGCATTGTTAGTCTGATGGGAATGGTGTAACATACTAATGAATGTATTGTTGCGCAGCGCAAGTCTGTAAGAGAGTTCGTGTAGAGGTAACTTGCTAAAAGTGTGTTCAGCAGAGACATTGTAAACAGATTGTTCATGGCTGAAAATAGGCCAGTAGATAGGTAGCAGAATGCTAGCAACAATAACTAAGATACTCAGAATAAACATGATTAATAGTGTCACTATACAGTGACTACGAAGTGATTTACAATATACACGTTTTTTGGATCGTCTCTCTCTCTCTCTATCTCGATCTAGGGGATACATGTCAGAAACTATTTAACCGATTCACCTAGGGGAGGACTTAAACAATTAAACTGTCTGACTTGCTAGATCGGAGTTTCGACCTATACTCCTCTTGGGGAGTTTTTTCTCGTTCGGTAACGGTAAAGTCTTTTGGCTCAACACAGTCTTTGGTGGGGGTGGACGAGTCTCGGTCTGGTTTCAGTTCATGGAATTTCTTCACATGACTCGTATGGACCCACCCCTTTCTCCCTTCGATCTTGACGGCGGTCCTCGTGGTGAGAAGGACGGTCTTCGGTGCTTTCCAGCGGGGCTCCAGCGGACTCTTCCTGTCGAAATTTCGGACCAATACTATATCCCCAGGACGGACATCGTGTGGCTTTACATCAGTGTTGTCAGGGAAGGCTGCGGCAACCTGTGAACGACATGATTGGAGTGCAGACATCAAGGAGGCAAGGTAATCTGTCAACATGTTACAATCAACATCAGTGATCTTTTTCGGAATGGGCGTCCCCCACATATTCGGTGGTCTGCCAAAAACCACTTCGTACGGGGATAGCCCTGATCTCGAGTGGGCAACCATCCTCATGTAGAATAGTGCCACTGGCAGGGCGACTATCCAGTCGACCCCTTTCTCCTGACATATCTTTGCAAGGCGGATCTTTAGTGTCTGGTTATGCCTTTCTACAAGGCCTGCGGCTTCAGGATGTCGGACACAATGAAATTTCCACTGGTATCCTAATAGTAAAGAAACCTGTTTCATTAACTCGGACGAGAAGGGTTGTCCGTTATCTGAGTACACGACACGAGGCAAACCGTATCGTGGGAAAAATTCACGAACCAACTGCCTGGCAGTGGTCGGAGCGGTGTAGTCTGGAACTGGGTATGCTTCGGTCCAGCGGGACAGAGCACAAACAACTACAAGGACATACTTGAATCCTCGACAACTGTTCATCTGGATATAATCCATCTGGAGGACTTCAAAAGGGTGATCGGGAGGATGAAATCCACCTTGCTCTACAGGGACGCTTTTACTTGGATTGAACTGACAACAGATCATGCAAGTACGCACTTTCTGTTTTGCGGCTGCTCGTAAGTGTTTATTGTTCCAAAGATTTTGTAAACTGTCTAACATCGCTTTCTCTCCTAGATGTGCTGGGCTATGTGCTGTATTAATCATGACTTGAACCATAGAGTCAGGGAGAAACCATGTAGATTTTCCCTTCGTCATCCAACCTTGATCTGTCTGGATCCCTCCTAGTTCAATCCATTTCTTTATTTCATCTGCGGTAGCATGTGCCTGAATATCAATTACGTCTAGGGCGGGATCTTTGACTGCCATACACTTTGTCGGTACTATTGTCTTTGTCATGTCAGCTGTCTGAGTGTGAGTTAATGCTGTATGTTTCGCTGTCTGATCTGCCAGGTCGTTACCCTGGGAAACAGAATCTGTGACCTTAGTATGTGCTTTACACTTCATGACCGATATGCCCGAGGGCAAATGTATTGCTTCTAACAGTGCTTGAATGAGGGGACCGTGTTGTATCTTGGCACCATGAGAGGTCAGGAAACCTCGTTCTTGCCATAGCATGCCGAAGTCGTGTACGACTCCGAACGCATAACGGGAATCAGTGTATATGTTAACATTTCTGTTCTTGGCTAGTATACAAGCTCGGGTCAGAGCGATGAGCTCTGCTGCTTGAGCAGACAGTGTATCAATACGATGTGTTTCCTTAACTTCGGTTTCAGTGGTCACTGCATATGCGGCCACTAACTCTCCTGTACTTGTTCTCATGCATGAACCGTCCACATAAAGTGTCAGGTCTGGATTTGCCAAGGGAACATCTGTTAAGTCTCGTCGTGGCTTTGTTACTGCATTAATGATTTCTATACAATCATGCGGGCCTGGATCTGTCATAATTGTAGGTAACAGTGTTGCGGGGTTCAGAATACTGCAGCGCCTGATTTCTATGTGTGGCTGGAATAACGTTAATTCATAACCTGTCAGTCGTGCTATAGTCAGGTGCTGAGTCTGGGTTCTGTTTAACAGAACCTCTACAGAGTGTGGAACTTGTACTGTTAATTGATGGCCTAAAACAATTGAATCGCTCTGTCTGATTGCTAACGCTGTTGCTGCTACTGACTTTAAGCACGCAGGGAGTGCCTGGGCTACTGAATCCAATGTACTTGAGAAATAAGCGCAAGGCTTATGTGAACCTGCTTGATCTTGGGTGAGGACAGACAACGCTGTACCATCACGTTCTGTAACAAAAAGTGTAAACGGTTTGCTGTAACATGGTGTCGCTAAAACTGGTGCTTGGCATAATGCTTTCTTTAATTCTTCAAAAGCTTGCGTGTGTTCCTGATTCCAAGGAAGGACAGTCGAAGTTGCTGCCTCCTGTGTCGTTAACTGGATGAGTGGTTTAGCTAGAAATGCATATTGAGGAATCCATTGTCTGCAGTACGAGGTGAGGCCTATGAAGGCCTGCACTTCCTTTTGTGTCTGGGGTTGTGGCATATTTACAATTAACTGAATGCGATCAGGAGTGAGCTGTCTCCCCACTTTGGACAGCAAGTGACCCAAGTACACAACTTGCTGAACACAGAATTGTAGCTTCGAAGGAGACACCTTGTGTCCCTTGTCGGCCAGAAAATGTAAAACTGTCAGTGATGCTTGTTCACATTCGGGTTCACTTCGTGCGGTGATCAGTAGATCATCGACGTATTGCAGTAAAGCGGTGTTAACTGGCATTTGAATACAATCTAGTTGTCTTTTCAGTGCTTGACTGTAGATGCTGGGGCTTTCTGTGAATCCTTGAGGTGCGCGTGTAAATTTGAAACTGCGTCCATTTAAACTGAATCCGAAGAGATATTGGCTCTCTGGATCAATAGGCACGCTGAAGAAGGCGTTCTTGAGGTCAATTACAGTAAAGAACGTCGCTTCTGAATCAATAGCAGTCAATAGGGATGAGATATCGGGGACCACAGGGTACTGTGGTGTAATGCATTTATTCAGTTCTCGAAGATCAATCACCAGCCGATATACTGGCGGTGCATTGGGATCAGTACGTTTAAGAATCGGAATGATGGGTGAATTACAGATATTGGAGTCGGTCTCTACGACCACTCCTTGGGCTATGAGCTCTTCAATGATTTTCAGTAAAGCCACTACAGCATCGGGTGGTAACTTGTATTGTCTGATTCGGGGTAAAACAACACCTGCCTTGAGTGTAACGCGGTATGGGGTAATATGCATACAACCTACATCAGTTGGGCCTTTTGCCCACAAGTAATCTGGTACATTTTTCAATCTGACATCGAACTCTCGCAAAACATAATGACCCTTGAAATCCCGTAGAAAGAGTCTAACTCCCTCCGGGGAACAGCAGATTATGGCTCCTAAAGCCTTCAATGTTTTAATTCCTAACAGATTTTCTGGACATGATTTTGTAAGTAACAAGTCTGTAACACGTGATAATGGACCAACAGCCAGGGGGACTGGTTCTGATACTTCATTTACAATGGGCTGTCCTGAAAAACCAAGGGAAACATTCTGTGAGCCTGAGAGGGGTGCCCCTGGGACTTCATCATGGCTGATCGTAGTGCGACTTGCCCCTGTGTCAATTAAAAACTTTCTGTCTTTTCCCAATACGTGACTGTGTACATAAGGACCTTCTTGATCTACAGGAATTTCAATAAGAGGCAAGCCACCTTCCCTCTCTAGGCTGTTTCATGTATATCGGGGGTAATCTGGGTATGCGGACTGGGCATACTGGTACATCTGCTGCGAAACTTGCTGAGACGCGGCAATGGGCTGTGGCTGTGGTACCGCTACTGTCTGTGCTGGAGGTGAGGAAGCATGCATAGGCTGTGTATTCTGCGTATTCTGTGAGGACTGATGCTGGTTATGGTCTTGTCTAGGCGGATGCGGTCTTTCTTTAGTTTTACCTGTTGCTATGTTATGTTTCAGAACTGGGCATTCATGTACGTAATGACCTGGCTGCTTACAGTAATTGCATGTCCCTTTAACGGGAGCTGTAGTGTGACTATTCTGGGTCCCACCCTTTCTCTGACCGTCGGCTGGGACCGTCTGAGCTACTAACATTTTCATCTTCGTGTCTTTCATGCGTCTTTGTTCCTGATCTTGCTCTTCTCTAATTCTGTTCTGATGATACTGGAGCATCTGTAACATCTGGGATGGCGTATTTGCCTGCCAAGTACTTTCAACCTTGTAAACTCGGTTTTTAACTAATGGTAGGGAATTCTCAACTAATTTTGATACAAAAAGATGCGGATATGACTCGCTACTTGGTTTGAGGCCACTATTAATAATGAAACATTTCTCGAATCTTGAATAGAAGTCACTAGTATCTTCATCATGTTTCTGTTTACAGGACGAGATCGCGTCCCAATCTTCCTTTCTCGTTGTCAATAATCTTGGCAGGACCTGTACTATTAAACCTGGTAATGCTTTAGTTTTGTCCCCAAGGCCTACCCCTGGGACTCGTTTGCTTTCTTCGTCTTCTATCTCTGCCCATGCAATCTTTGTGTCTCCCACCTCCCATTCCTTTTCCTTCAGTTTCTCGTAGATGCCCGTGGGCAACAGTACTTTTAACATTTTCATGATATCATCATATGTGTAATCCCCCATCAGTAACATGTCTTTAAGCTCTCTGTGAAAACCTGCGGGATCTTTATCATGACACGGTACTAGTTTCTTCATTTCTAACAGTTCTAACTTGGTCAGAGGCGTGTGTACATATACACGTTTTAAAAGGTGATCCGTACCCATAACAGGGTGCACTTCTCGTAAGGGGTTCTGACTTTCAATGCCACCCCCGCATTGCATGTGATACGTTTTTCTTTCTGGAGGCGGGGCGGGAGCTTATAAAAGTGTCATATCTACGGCGTTGTTCTAGAATTATTTGAATTAATTTGGTACTTAAGCCTCTCCATCTATCCATGAGTAGCGCTTCTAATGTTTCGTGTAACGGACCTGGATCAGAATGTTTATTTCTGTATTTCGTGAGGAGGTGCTGAATCATGTATACACCTGCTAATTTCTGCTCGTCTGGGGAGAGGTTCAGAAATGTCTGTGCTACGGTATCATCATTATATATGTCTGGATTTTCGGCCCATAATAGGGCTGATCGGGCTAGTTCCTGTTCATCCATAGAGTTGAGTACATGGTACCCTACTCGATCTCGAAGCCTTCTATCAGTTTCCTGGAACTGATGTTCAGCAGAATTCGGATTTGTCAAGGCAGAGAAAAAAACTCTCTTGCTTTCCGGACGGATACCTTTCCTAAGGTAATTCCCCTTACCTACATATGCTATAGTATCTGCAGCTCTTTCTGGTTCTTCCAGTTCTTCTTCCTCCTCGGAGGAAGCTTTTTCTTTCTCTTTTTGGTGTACTGCTAGCACTGCTTTCCTAATTTTCCTGTACATAGTGGCTATGCAAGTCCCCTTATCATGTTTTCCTTCAGCTATATTCTGACCCCACTTGTTCAGTGCATCCAATTCGCTCTGATCTGTTCCAGGCCTATCTCGTTCTCTTATTAGACAGTTTATGAAAAAACGCAGTATCTGTGCTTGAATGTCAACTTTCTGTTTCTCCATGGCCTGCTTAATACTGTCAGGGTCTTTCCCTGTCTGAACAAACTCATATATTCTATCTAGACGGTCCTTCATTCCTACATAACATAGCAAGATATCAGTAGCAGATCTTAATCGTAGTGATGCCAATATCATTAGATCGTCCTTTCCGGGTACTGGATCGTATCTGCAAACTGAAATGTTTTCTTTAAATGCGTCATAGCGGGGTGACCTGAACGTGAGAGGACTCTGCATATCCCTGAGATTAAATCTGTGTGTTAATGGCGGGGTCCGAGGACCCGCGGTCGCACCTCCTGAAGCGGAGGCTTGTGCATTATCTCCCTGTGGAGTCTGTATCTGAACTTGAATTTGTCTTTTAGTTAGGTCAGGTAAACGTGGTTTCGGTAGGTCTATTTTGGGTGCGGGAAGTGGCGGGGCTGGCGGAACGGGGGAGGTCTGTTGCGGTATTGGCGGAACATGATCTGGAGGCGGGGTGCGAACAGGCAGATTGGTGTAAGCCGGTGCTACATCCTCTAGATAAGAATTTAGGAATATGTCTTTAGTAGCCTTATGCATTACTTTAGTTGGGATCAATGGTGGCGGTAAGTTTTTCGGTATTTCTGATAGGGCCTCAGGTGTACCCTCGGCCGCGAGATACATACCGTTTACGAGATTATGTCGTGCGCGGTCTATCTGTTCTGTTTTTACTCGGATCCCCTCGGTAACTAGTTCGTTTTCTTGGGCTTTCTCTGATTCTTTAAGTCTATCTTCTCTACGTAGTTCTCTTTCAGCACGCTTATGTGCTTCCTTACGCCAAAATTCTATGGCGTCTTTCTGAGATTGTCTAGCTTTCTTTTTCCATAATGCTTCTTCTACCTTCATGATGCACTCGGCATCCCATGTTCCGTTAACGGGCCATCTGTGTCTTTCGTCTAGATGTTTCGTATAGTCGGCCCATAAATCGAGATATAATATGGCATCTATGCCATGTTTATGGTACATGAAGTTACCTGGAGTGTCCCTAGGGGGAATAGGAATTTCTTCCTCCAGTATCCCTTTCCTAGTTCCTATCTGCTTTAACTTGTTAAAAAACGGCATTTTGCTTACTTAGTACTGAATGCTCAATCCTTACTACTTAATACTGAATACGGCTAGTTATACAAGAAACACAATAATGCACAAAAAAAAACGGTCACATTCACACCACGACATTAATCACATGAAAAAGGACATTTTGAAAACATATATGGCTACCCCCTATATCGGATGTACTGCCAAACAGTACAGATACACTGCTGTAGCAGTGCAGAGATTCAGAAATTCAGAATACTAGATATACTGCTAAACAGTACAGATACACTGCCTAAAAACAGTGCAGACCGGACTTGTGTACCCAAACCCGTCTAGATACGTCCCAGCAATGGTACTCACCGGGAAGCACGGAAACAGAAGGCCTCGGAAAACTCGACTGGACTCGACTCGACACTTCGGGAAACTTCGGAAAACTTCGGAAAAACTTCGGAAACCTGGGTGGGCCTCTTGACACCTCGGACCTTGCTTCTTTCGGCTAGGCTCTGGTCGGGATCCTCCGCACTCCTCACCGCCTCGTCTGGGTACTGATCGCAGTCTTCGTCACCTCCGTGGGTCAGAGGGAGATGCAGGAAATCCTGCCGGTACGCGTAGTTCCATCTAACTGATGGCAGGGGACACAGCTTGCAATGCACCAACCGGCGCGTGAGGTGGGGGAGAGGTCCCTGTTCGGGCGCCAAAATGACGTAAATAATTAATTTACTCTCTTAATTTCTATGCAGGTAAGTACTTAATCAATAATAACTCAATCGGAAAGAAAGAAAACAGAGTCCGTGGTGTTAGAGTTCTTAGGGGTTTTATTCCTCAAAAAGGAATGGTCTTAGACCAGGATATCATGTTCTGACCACCACAAGGGTGTCAGAAGGGATAGAGTGAGCGCGCTACATTTTATTGACAGTACATAGCTTATATACTTAATTCATGACATACAAAACAGTCATAATGGGCGTCACAGCTGAGAGAAGACAAGATAACAGTAGCCACGTGTTGCTAGTACGTAATCAAAAGGCGTGAACTAGAGGTGTGTGCTAGAAACGTCACAGATAGGTGTCACAAAAGGGTGGCACTAACAGAAATGTTGCAATGTCAGCAGAAATCGGAATCTTGGATGCGCGCGCAGCTGCATGACGTGTGATTGACGTGAAGCTGGAAGGTGCAGGGGGCTTGACATTTACACTGACGGAAAGAGACAGAAGTCTGGCATGTCAGATCAACTTGTGCTTTCTATCATATCTGATATCTGGTGTTTAGGAACTAAGCTATCTGGGCAGAAAGGTCTCTAGGGCAGAAGCTATTCTATACTAACTGTGAGTGCGTGTATAAGCGCCTAAGTGTCTGCATGAGAAGCGTGGGGGCACGGGGCCTTCCATGGAAGCATGGCAACAGAAGCTATGAATTACTTGCACAGAGACAGGTCGGCCCTTTAGCCCTGCAGCTGAGGGGGATGTTTACTGAAGCTAGCAGGCAGGAATGTATTTTCGAGGAGCGGAACAGATAACTCGAAGGTTACAGTCAATCTTGGCAGGCAGCAGGCTGAGCTGAGCGCGAGGGGCCGCGCTGAAAGTAAGTCAGAGTTCACGGGTACAGAGGCAGCCTGGGCAGAGGCCCTTGGAGTCGGAAGCCAGAAAAGAGGCTCGGTGGCAGAAATTCAGGGGCCTACTTAGTTAGAGCTGAAAAACGTTGGAGTACACTACAAAAAGACGTTGGCATAGCATACTTAGGAACGGTCCATCCAACCCATTCAGGGTGGGTCTGAAAGAGGACATGTTAACGTTGGACGCAAATGTATTTGCGTCTTCATAGCTGGTACAGAAGGGAGGTTACATGCACTTTAACTCGTACATGGAGACGGTGGGGTACGCGCTAGGGAACACAACTTGACCATAAAATTCTATATTTCCTCACTATAAGTAGTAAAACCTGTAAATGTTTTCTGCATGGCTAAAAGCCTATAAGGTCCCAAAGGCGAGACCTATTGGCTATGCCAATGCTTGTTCACAATTATCACTGCTTCCTAAAATGAATGACTATCGCAGCACGTGCCGCCTCCGCTTCAGAATGTGCACCCAGGCTCATGCACGCTGCACATGATGCTTGAAGAGGGTGTGAGTGTGTATATTGTCCCCACGTATGGTTCTCACTGCATATACTTTTTCCAGGGAGGACATCCCCCACTGCTCCTGATATTGTGACTTTTATGTAGCCACATAATATAGGCAGCTGGCACTAATCTGAACTTGTGTGCCCTGTGGCCCAAACAGGGGGAAAAAAAGCCTTGTGTTATTTTATTGAGTACAAAATCATTAGGAGGGACGTTCCGTACAGGCAACCTCAATGCATCTTCATCACAGCCCATAACCTCTTCACCAACCATGTGCACTTCCAACCTTCCGAGTCAGCCAGCTGGCTCCAGCAAATGTATGTATGCACCATCTGAGGTTCTGATTTGATCTAAATGAAACTTTTTTATGGTGGTTTAATGAAACATAAACACAACATTTCTCTACAGAATGCACTAGACACACATATCACCCACAATGAAAATAAAAAAAGGAAAGTGGCATTTAAAAAAATCTGTTTAAGAATCATTGAATGACATCAGGGCAAGATTACAGAACAGAGCTGGTACTATCAGGGGCCCAACGCCAGCTGGCCCGCAGGGGCCTGGGACCTGAATTAAAGCAGCCCCCACCATAGAGAAATGAAGCGAGATTGAGAAGAACATCACAACCACTCAATAGTCACTTGCAGCTTTAGTGGCAGGCACAGGTGGGCGGCCGAAGACCCCGGCTAGCACTTTTAATTATGGCCTCACCGTCTCAGTGCCTTAGACGCACCGGCCGCCTCACGTGCAGTTTACACTGTACATGGCCATTCCAGCCCAGCCCTGTCCCACCCTTTGAAGGCTCCACCCTGGTTGAAGACCACAAAGCTGCGCACTACCTACCATTTCATTTATTATGAGAGAATGTCTAGACAGGCTTTTTGGCCCTAGTGGGCAGTAATATAGACTTTAATCTTGCTCACATCTAGGATATGTATTCCTAGCTTGTGTTGGCCCTTTTAGGCCCTTTCTTTCAGACATAGAAGAGGCCATCTATTGCCTATTGGCTTTGGCCTGTCATTTTTGCTTATAGTAGAGGTTGGATCCTGTGGTCCTGACTTTATATTACACATTGGTATGGTTTATGTAGGTACTCTGACAGAGCTAAGGGTTATTTCATCCTTCTCAGGCGTACAGGCCTAGAACTAGAGGGACTCCATGTTGATGGAGCTGAGAGGCTTCAAGGGAAAAGGTAATATTTTGGTTTTGAGCTGTTGTTCGCCCTAAGCGAACCGGAGAGAACCGGACAGGGCTGAATCTAATCAGGAAGTGTCTCTGGGCTCAGGTCTCTAGACGAAGCATGCGTGGGAGCGTCTAGCGCAAGGAGCCTGGTGCATGGGATCGGTGGGAGGAAGCTGCTGGCTGGAACTTTCCATGAGGAGACAGCATTCTATATCAGTGAAGTGCAGAGGCGGAGTCAGTTAGTCGAGTTGGAGGAGCAGAGCGAGAGAGTTGTTGGAGTTGCAGAGAGAGTTTGAGCTAGAGAGAGCTGAGCTGAAGTTGCAGTTAGTTGAATTGGGGGAGCAGAGAGTGTTGGTAGAGTTGGAGGAATGGAATTGCAGGAGAAGAAGAGACAGAAAATGCTTGGAACAGAGAGAAGACAAACAGACAGTCAGTGAGCTGGAACTGAAGGAAGCAGTCAGAAGCAGTTACTTATCAGGAGGAGTTGTGAATAGCTGGAGTCTGAAGTAATACCTTTTAGAAGAGACTGAAGTTATATCGTGGATTAACCTGTGGGAGCAGCTGGAGTTAATTGGACATTGGCACAGAAACATTGAAACAGAGTAAACAAGCTAGTGGAATGAACAGTTATCAGAGCGGCAGAAACCATTAGATTGAAGTTGGAAGGTGGAGAGAGTCCGTGGGGGAGAGAAATCCAGTGCAAAGTGATCAGCCAGATGTGTATCCAAGAGTGCAGGAGAGAGAGAGTCTGAGATGAGCCAAGACACAGACGAGAGAGGAGCCCAGATGACAGCTAGAGCAAGACTTCATTCTCCTAAGGTGACTTCGTTCTAATACTTACCCCTTAATCTTGTCCTTATTCCCTAGGCTATTGTATGTCTAATCCTTTTCTTTCAGCGGTGTGTTAAAGTTCCTGTTAGTCAAGAGACCCCACTGATAACCTTGTATGTGCATTTTATCATTGTTAAAATAAACAGAGAGCCCTGTTCTTAGTGAACCGACATGTGCCTTGTATTCTTGTTCAATAAGGGTAATCTGCTCTTCTAGTCAGACATTGTTTGCATGAACGGATGCGAATCCCGATCAGGTAAGGAGTGACTGAGTAAATAGGGAGGTAGGGAACATTTGATGCCAAGAGCAGAAGGTACATATTGTAATTTGGAAAGCCATACCAATTTCTAATATTGTAGTAGCAAGCCCTTAGTGAATAGAGAGAGAGACTTCCCAACATAGAGAGACAGAGAGCTGAAGGTATTCATAGGAAAGTGGTCGTCATTGGTAAGTGGCGTTAGTGAGAGCACTGATTGTGGTCAGTGTGTATACCCACAGGATTGGGGCTTGTTAATGAGAGCACCAGGGAGGACACTGGTGTGTAATGAGATCGCCTCTAGGGAAAGTGGCGTTAATGAGAACACCAGGTAGGAGACTGGTGCTTAGGTCTGCCGGATTGTGGACAGAATAAAGAGTGAGCACTGGGGCTGCAGCTCAGTGTGTATACCCGCAAGATTGCGGCTTGAGTGAGCACTGAGGGTAATCAGTGTGTAATGGTAGATAATCAGAACTGCCCCAGGGTAGATTAGTCTGGACCCATGTGGTCGCGAGACTATAAGGTATGAGTGTGGTGTAGGGCATGGATGTCCTTAGTAATCAGTGAGTATTCTTAGTATCCCAATAGATTTAGTGGTGTTTCTGATGATATGAGCTTGTATATTGCGAGTTCCCCATCCTCAGGTAGGTACCCAGGTGCCCGGATAGATGGTCCTGAGGAGGGAGGTGGTTACGTTTTGGCCAGGTTGGTGTTGCTCAGTGAGCTGGTTCTATCTGGTCTTAGAATCTGGTCATTACATCGGACTGGAGCATAAATTTCAAACCACATCCCAATGGACCCTGCTGATAGTGGGGTGCACTGAGGGGGCCCCTGGAGATCAGGGCTGCGCCGCTGCTGGAGCCTATGTTACGCCAATGCAAATGTGAGCAAAGTAGTAGTTATCATAAGTATAGCACAAAGTTGAACTAAACTCTCTTAAGAGTATAAAGAAGAAATGTGAGTATTTCTATGTTCAGTGTTCTCCCGCTATAATCACTAGCATGTAAGCGCTTAGCGTTTGCATGTTGTAGGTGGACAGTGGCATAGCACCAGTTGACGCTTACTGTAAATCTCATTTGGAAGTCTTTTTAAATTACTACACAGGACAAGCCACAGTGTTATTATAAATGTATTGTTTCAGTTTATAGAATTTATAAAAGAAAATATGACAAATTTTGGATTATTAGATGTTCAGCATGAATGATTATTATTAAGTAGAAAAGTAAAAAAATGCGGAACAAAATAAGCAGTTACAGCATTTGTATGGATTTATGATTCAAAATACCTAAATATATCAGTAAGCATGCTAGCTTTACAATATGTAAGACAACATAAACAAAATGAGTATTATAAACAAAATTCTGACATGAAATATGAAATTTAATCAAATAGCAGTAAATTATGTTTCACTATGACCATCAGTATATACGTTAACAGGATTAACAAGTAAATCAAAATAAATATTTAATTAATTAATTACACAACCACAAAATTTGACGTGGTTTAAATCCATCTTCATCTATGAATGGAGTTCCTAACAATCATAAGTTGGATTTTACTACATATTCAGTAAAATGTGCCCAAATCAATATGCTTTTCCTATATAATGAATGGTTTGAAAAATTATTTTTATCTACTTTATGACAGTATCATATGTCATTCCACCATGCTTTGAATAGTATTTTTTCCAATTGTATGTGAACTGTTGAAATGCGATAGCCAAGACCATATCAACTAATTTACCCTTGTGGATTTGAGAACATTCTCAAAGTAGGAACATTATTATTGATAATATTGTTTACCAATTTCCATTTTCCAAATAGTTTAACCGTATCATGAAAGATTTGAATTGTATATAACCAATTGTTAGAAATTGGGGGCCTCATTTACTATATTTTGATGCACGGAAGCGCAGCAAGCCTTCATTCCTGCTGTTCTGCCATACGTCTAATTAAAAGGGCCAGAATGCACTGTAGCTACAAGATACGGCACATTCCTGTCCTTCTCCCCTGCACAAGCACACAAACAGCAGCTGTGTGCCAACGCCGACACCCTTGCGTCATGTTGCAAGGTTGCCTGCGTTGCAGTGATTATTGTTTTCGTGCAGGAAGGGACGTTTTCCTGCACAAAAACAATAATTGATGGCATTTTCCTCTTTTTATGCGTACTGTAGAATGTAGCACGCATAGAGGGAAAAAAACGAGGAGAAACAAAAGTAGTTCTTCTTGTTGCACCACGTAGGAGGCATAGGATTCTGAAGCATTCTCAGCTTTCCAAAATGTTGTAAATCTGGGAATGTGTCAGGTTCCTTGATGTTGTGTGGGAACACCCACAGCAACTTACATGGAATGCCCCTTTCACACAGAGTAATGCATGAAAGGTGGCCATATTTACAAAGCCATGAAAAGGCACTCAGGGTGACTTAATATGGCCTTGTAAATATGGGCAGGCCCATTGCGCTGCTGATGCATCAAAAAACGTGTTGCACCGGTGGCGTAATGGGCTTGTACATGAGGCCATGAGTCTTTAGTTGGCAGAGTTACACCCTGTACAACTAGGGACCACAATCCTAGTTAGGCTATGCTAGATATACACTTTCAATTAACCTGTGCTCACCCTCTGATAGCTTGGCACAGAGCAGGCAGACTTAGGTTAAAAGGAAATGAGTAAAGCATTTGTGCAACACACACCCCACATAAAGTAACACAATGAAAACACCACAAAAAGACTCCACTCAGGTTTACAAAACTAGAGAATATTTTTCTGAGTAACACAAGACCAAAATGACAAAAGTCCAATCAGTAGAAGTCAATTTATTTAATTTTTCTAAAGAATAAATGCAAAAAGAGTGCTTAGAAGTCAATTGCGATAAAAAGTTACTTAAAGTAGTGAGGCCCGGGGTAAATCCAAAGTTCAGGCCAACAGCGATGGAGGGCAGGCAGGCTATGAGACTCACGCAGGTCCCAATGAAAAAGTACATTGGATGGAGAAAAAGGGACGACAACGAGAGCATGATGCATCAGTTCTATTTCACCCAGTGGTTTCCTGATTCGGCATCAAGCTCTGTAGAGATGTAGTCAATGCGTAATCTACCCGCACAGAACATTGTGATCCGTTCTGAACAGGGCAGTGGTGACGATGCATCCGTTTTGTAGCAAAACAGCTGCAGAACCCGCTTCTGAGGCACAGGACTGGAGGGGTGGCACCTCAGGCAAGGGTAGGACTCACAGGTGGCAGAGTCCAGCAGCACCACCAAGATTGCAGAAAGTCTTTTGTGTCCCAGAGACTTCAAAAACTAGGAGGCAAGCCAGCAAGCCCTTGGGGTCACTCTGGGTTCAAGTGAGATGGGTCCAGTCCTTTTCCTCAGTCAGGCAGAGATCAGCAGGCAGCAGGGCAGCTCAGCAAAGCAGAGAAGCGTTCCTCAGAACAGCTAGTCAAGGAAAGTGGCAATCCTTACCGCACAGCAGTCTTTCCTCGAAGAGAGGTCTGCCCAGGTCTGTTAAGTCCCCTTGGCTCCTTCAGGAGCAACTAGCCCTCCTATTACTTCCAGTAAGACCCACATAGCTGGATTACTGATAGGTCATCAGAGGCCATCCCCCCTTTCCCCACCACTCTGGAGACACGCCTCCTGGCCCACTGCTGCTTGGGTGAAGAAGTCCACTTTAGTCCTGAGGCACTCAGGAAGCAAGGGGACCTCATCCTCCAACCAGCAGTGTGCCAAGAGGTCTGTTTGTATAGTAGTAGAGAAAGGGGGCATGGCCTTCGACCACCACTCAGCAATCCTACTGTGTGGGGCTTATTGGAGGTAACAGGAGCTCTTGTTGGCCCCTAGGGAACCTCAGCAGCCAAGGGGATTTAATCCCCAACCAACAGTTCGCCAGGAGGCAGATTTGCAGAGTGGTGGAGAAAGGGGGCGGGGCCTTTAGCGAGTTGCCATCTTTTTTCTCCTTGTGCTTTTTTTTACAAAGGGTGGCCACGTGGCGTCCCCTTCTCTAGACCATTTTGAGCCCTGGGGACCCACACCCCGGTGCTTGGCCTTTTTAAATGCATTTAATTTTAAAAATGGGAGGGGGGCTGGCCCCCTCCCTAGGCCATTTTTGACCCCGGGGACCACATCCACCGGGGCCAGGATTCTTCGTTGGGGACCATGGGGAGTGTAAATGCCCCTGCAGTCCTTGTGGGCTCCCCATTGAGGGAGCTGCTGACATGCAGCCTCCTGGATCCCAAGCAATATCTGTTTCCCTGTTCTCTTCACAGCCAGCAGGGAAAAAGGCACTGCTCTGCAAAGCAACTGCATTTTCTGCTCTCGCTTGCTGAAAGCAAAGCAGGTTTGCTATGGTTTGGTGGGAGTGATGCTCTCGCAAAGGCATAGCAAACTGCAATGTGCTGGGGGTGGGTACCCCAGGACATTTCTGGAGCCGTCCCTGGGGGTGGCTGTTCGAAGGGCCATGTAGGGCTCCATGAGGGGACCCCCTCCTTTGTAAAGTAATCCCTGGGGTGGTGGTGGCCCCCGGGGCCAGAGTTTCACAACTGACCCCTTTCATTGCTGTATTTGTGCCCCAGGAGGTTGCGGTCCCCAGAGCTGCATGGGGGGCCAGAGCCCCCCAAGCATTAATATTTATTTTAGCCCCAGGGAGGATGCAGTCCCAGGGGCTGCTGCGGAGGCTGTAGGGCTTCTCCGGCATTCTTTTATAAAAATTATTTAATTTATGTGCCCCGGGGAGGTGGCGGTCCCCAGAGCACTGGGGGGCCAAACGGACCCCCACATGTGTATAGAACAGTGCCCTAGGGAGTTGGTGGTTCCCAGGGCAGCAGAAGAACCTATTGGAGCACCCATTAACAATTGAAATTGCAAAAACAAACTTAAATTAAATTACATCTAATCTAAACCGTGCTGTGCACCGTGCCTACCTATCTAACACTGGCGCTCCAACCATGGCTCGCCTCCATGCCGCAGAGTAATGCAAGGCAGCGATTAGTGCTGCCTTGTGTTATTCTAGATTTATCGAACCACACAAGCCCACGCATGTTGGCCTTACATGGCTTGGTAATTCTCTTTTACTTTTTGCATCACCCTTGAATCCCCTTTTTTGGTGAAAGGGCTTTGCAAAACTTTTAAAAATATGGGCGTTAATTAGTTTGTTTGTTAATTGTATCTGAATGTGTGAGTACTAATCATTACTTATAATCATCAATACTCTCTCTAACTGTAATTCCCTACCAAGGAAATGTGTTACAGCTATCGAGTAAACATCCAGGCCCAAATTAGTCCAAGTTTAGCGTAGCCCTTGCACCGCACACGGTGATGCACGGGCACCAAAAAGCCTACATGATATTACATTGCATGGGCATGCGGTGCTTGGTAAATCTGAAGTAATGCAAGGCAGCTCAAGTGGTTGGCTTGCGTTACTCTGCCCCAGGGAGATAACAGTTTGTGGCTCTGTTTGACATACGCACCTTTTGTGCCGCTATTTGCATTTAAATAAGTAGAATGTGTTTTCGCTACATAGTAATTCTTATGCATACCCAATATGGCCGACACACTTTCCACAAACCACCTCACATTAGTCCGTTTTCTATTTTTTTTCCCGTGACCCCCTCGCCACTTCCGGCTTCTTTTCCAGTTTCAATTCACCCGTTACCTCTAATGAGTATTTAGATCCACCCCTAATCGCATATCGCCCGTTGTAGAACAACCGGCTCCGTCGGACCCACAACAACTACTGAATTTCAGTAAGTCGAGACGCGTCTCGCTGCTAACCCGCGCATTGCGCTTACCCAGCTCATTGCGATTAGATTTTTAACGATGTCACATTTTCGTCCCCAGTCATCAACCCTCCATTGTCTGGATCTCGTCAGATATGTAAGCA
Organism: Lissotriton vulgaris; assembly: GCF_964263255.1. Lineage (NCBI taxonomy): Eukaryota > Metazoa > Chordata > Amphibia > Caudata > Salamandridae > Lissotriton > Lissotriton vulgaris. The sequence goes on from NC_141697.1 coordinate 1,131,614,342, forward strand.
TTTTTGCCATCACTTTTCCTAACCCGGTTTTCATGGTTCTTTATACCATTTTCTTGCACACAGGGTACTATATTGGGTTATACACTGAAGGTCACACTTCATCGATTTATATTGCACTAAAACCATAACGAGAACAGTACTGTTTATTTGAAACCAATTATGATGGGCTATGTTTGCAAATGTGTTTTTTGTTTAACCATTTCAGAGCTCCTTGAAAAAGGGCACATCTGCCCGAAATGCATCGGAGCAGTTCATTATGCTAATGAATATGAGAAAGGATTAATGATGATTTGATCATCTCAATTGAATATGTAAAAATAATATTCAAGTGAATAATAAAATATCAAGAAAAGAATATCACTAAACAGTGGAGTTCGTCTTTTTTGACAAACCAAACGAGAGTGCCCAAATAAAGCGATGCGTCCATATGGACATGTTCGCACACATGGAACGCCAGTGTTCCCATGCACCCACACATGCATTCTAACACATTCCCTGATTTACCAATGCTGGTAGCCCTGGGAACGCGTCCGAAATTTACACATCCCCACCAAAGGGGCAACAAGAACAAAAATATTTATTTCTCCTCAGGTTTTCCTCTTTCTAAGTGTGCTGCATTGTGCAGCATACATTCTAAAGAGCAAACATGCCTCTTGGGGTTGTTTATGTGAAAAAAGGTGTCCCTTTCTCAAAACAAAAGCCTGCATACTACACCTGCACCCTTGCACCATGATCCAGGGTGCCTGCTTTGTCACTAGGCAGCAGTATGTGCACCAGTGCCTGCAGACAGTAGGAATGCACTCAAGTATGTTAAATGCCCCACATTCCTGCCCTTTACCTTTCATGCAGGGCACTGCAGCAAGATGACTTGCCACACTATCGTGCATGCTAATTGTATATATTTGCACCCTAGGTTGTTGTCTCAGCAGTCCAATGGAACTTCTAAGTATCTGCCCCTCATTTGATAATTGATAATACTATCCTTGCACACTTCTCTATGACATTAGACAACTTATACTCCTTGCTGGTCCTCTATGTCAGTACTGTTCCACTCCGGCTACCAACTGTTGCAATGAGGGTTGCCACTTGCTCCTCTAATGGGTCCAAATCCTTCTGAATATCAGGTCCTTCTCCAGTCCTCATGACTGAATTAGGTTCTTGGCTGGTTTTTCTTTTGTACTTTGGTTGTAGTTGCACCACCTCTTCGTACACTCCACTACGGGTTTTCTAGTGTGAGCAGTGCGGTTCATCTTGTCCACTATACATTGCCATATCACATCTTTCTTTGCTAATTGCAACTTGAAGGTGACATGTAAAAGATATTTATTCTCGTTCACCTCATTGATCAGTGTTTGATTTTCCTCCTCTGAGAATGTCGGCTTCCTCTTCCCCTGGGTTGTTGGCAGTTCTTCTGGGTTAGGGTTGTTGCCCTCCTGGCTTTCTGAGGCTCCTTCCATGGTTGTAGACATTTGCGGGTGTTTGGTAGTGGGAATTGCTTAGAGCATTTTACTCTTTTCAAGTGTTCCCAGAATGCAATGCCCTCCTGCATGATACAATGCTGATTTGTGCCACGTGAGGTGTTTTACGTCACGCAATTAACTTTGCTTCACATAGGTAGTTGTTGTATTATGACACTTTGCGCCATAAATCAACTTTTTTGCATCACAAATGCGTGTTGCATCTCGGAGCCCTGTAAAATGGTGTGCTGTATGATAAATATGGTGTATCCATGGCACACGAATCTGAAGCAACATGGCAAAATTCATTCTAATGCAACGTGTCCGAAATGATAAATAACCCCTCAGTCCTTACCAAGATGCATACATGGACAGCAAACAACTATAGAGAACTCAACCTTAAAAGAGTTTATGATGTTCTCATCTACTTTAAAAAACTGCTTTGATTCTGAACGTCGAAAGGATCTAACGTGAACAGACTTCGTTCTTGATCTCGCTCCATCTACACATTCTTTAAGGTTCACTCCTGAAATTTCCCTCTCCAGGGTTCCTCATATAAATAGAATTTCAACAGATTCGAACTTCCAGCTGCAGGTGCTAAAGAAAATGAAACCTATTGTGGCACAGGCTCAGCTCAAATCTGCTGCACACACACTGATAGCATTGAAACTGCAATTCGGCAAGGCAGTCCTGCCACAATTCTACCTCAGTCCATTGAAAGCTGCCTTCCATGCCACAGCCAGACCACTATCCACATTGAAAAAGTATGATAGCACCTTCTCCATCCTCTCTGCATTACACCTAGGGTCACTGTCTGTCAAGAAGGCACCGTTTGGGAAGTTAGTGCAAAAATTCAGGACAGAAGGACAAAACTGAGGACACAAATTTAGAAGAAAGCACCAATTTTCTGGACACATCTAAGTAGGCTGCACGATTCAAATTTCGACATCCAACTGAAGTACAAACATAAACAGGTTTATGTTTTTTGTTTTGTATATTACATAGGAGTATTGAGCGAATATTCACATATAGCTTGCCTCATTTAACAATGAAAAAACAAGCAAAAATACACTCTAAGCAGAACTTAGCAGTCGACATCAGGGACAGTTGTCCCAATTCCACCCTCATACCATGAATGAAAGGCATTAGCACTTCTAGCTTTAATTTTAATTTATCATAGTTGACAGAGTGACACATTCTTTGCTCCCAAGAGAGGTTGTGTGGCAGAGAGTTTAGGTGTTTTGAGCGTGGTTGTTGCAAGAGATTGATGGTGTTGGGAAAGTGCAGTTGTTTTGAGCTTGTTGAGTGCAAGAACGTGCATGTGTTTTAGGTGTGGCAAGTGTTGGGTGCCAGAGCACTCCAATGGTCGGAAAGTAGTGTATGGTCGAACATGCTGTTGCTGTAACGGTACTTCGTGTGACATTGTTGGGTGTGAGAGTGCTCAGCACAATGTGCAACATTCAAAGCACTCACATCCAGAGTGTCTCTCACTGTCACTGTGAGAGTGTGCTTGGTGTCTGCCACGGTCCATAATGTAATGTAATGTAAGGGTTATTTATAGAGCGCACTGTGACCAAAAATGATATCCTGCCCCTAAAACCACAATGTAAGGAAACAGCAGATCGAAGAAACTGAGAAGCGAGTCGCTAGTGAGGAAATAACCAGGTTTTCAGTGCTTTCCTGAATTTTAGTAGGTCAGGAGGAGATCGTAAGGGAGCTGGTAGTTTATTCCATATCTGGGCTACATTGAGAGTAAAGGTACATCCTCCTTGTCTGACTTTTTGAAATCTAAGTTCTTGGACATAGTTGCCTGTAGTAGATCGGAGGTTTCTGCCAGGAGTATATTTTTTTAGTTTGTTTTGAAGGAGTTTTGGTCCTTTTTTTTGTAATGCCTTATGGACAATACAGAGAGTTTTAAAGAGTATTCTCTGCTTGATAGCCAGCCAGTGGAGCTCTTTCAAGGCCTCTGTAGCAGATGAATAGATGAATATCGAGGTTTGTTCAGTGTTAGTTTAGCAGTGATTTTTTGGATGCGTTCTAGCTTCTTTAACAAGTAGTTAGGGGCTACTAGCACAAGTAGTGCAGCCTACTTAGTATTAGCCCTCTGGAAATCAGTGATCTGGCAGGTAGATCAAGCAGAGGATATAGCTTCTTAAGGGCCCGGATCAGTGCAAAACGGGTCTTGGTAAGTCCGTTCACTTATTTTCCAGAGTCAAACCTTGATCAATGATCACGCCTAAGTTTCGTATTGCCGCAGGTTTGCCCAGTGACTTTCTGTGGGTAGTGGCCAGAAGTTAGGTGATAAGGATACCAGAATTTTGTTGGAAGGGCAACAGAGGAGTTTAGTTTTGTTTGCATTCATCTTAAGTGAGTTTGCATTCTTCCAGTCAATGATCTAAAGAATGCATGCTTGGAAGTTACCTATGGTGTCCTACTGATTATTGTTCAGTGACAGAATTAATTCAGTGTCATCTGCATAGTTGATTAACTTAATATTATGTGTTTTTATAAGTGAGATAAGGGGTTTGATGTAGATATTAAATAAGATAGGGCTAAGGGAAGAGCCCCGTGGGACACCATTTGTTGTCCTTCTAAATTTAGATAGAAAAGGGGGGAGAGATACGGCCTGACAGCGACCAGACAGGTAGGATTTTAACCAGTTTAACATTGCCCCCCACACCCACTGCCATAAGTCTGGACAAAAGAGTGTGGTGGTCCACCGCGTCAAACGCAGGCGATAAATCCAAGAGGAAAAGTAAAACTGGTTGTCAATAGTCCTCTGCAATTCATCAGTAGCGCAAATAGTGCGACAATCATGAACTTATGTGGCGTTCTAGAATTTTTATTGGAAAAGAGAGAAGGGAAATAGGTCTAAAGTTGGCTAGATCAGCATGGTCGAACAGAGCTTTTTTTTAGCAATGGCTTAACTATGGCTTTCTTCCAGCAGTCAGGCACTTTCTCGGTTTCAAGATAGTGATTGCAAAGTTGTCCGAGAGGGCCTGCAAGCTCATCTTCCCATATTAGCCATTGCTTTGGTGGCATAGGGTCCAACGGCGACCCTGATTTTATGGCCCTGTACAAGGTTTTAAAGGCCTTGCCAGAGATAGGATCCAACCAAGTAAGTGTCACAGAGTAAAGGTCTAAAGAGAAGAGATCTGAGAGGGGAGGCAGTCCAGATTGAGCGGGGCTGTCAGAGTGTGTGCTAGAGTGTTTAACTGTGGTAGATTTGTCAATCCTCTCCAGAATTGTTTTGATCTTACTGTCAAAGTCTTCCGACAGATTGTCACATAATTCCAGTGATTTTATTTATTTATTTATTTATTTTTGGAGTTTTCTATAACGCTGGCCAGACCCGAGGGTATCGGAGCGCTTGACAATCGTTCTGGAGGGAACGAGTGAGGAGTAGTACAGTACAAAAATGTTCATACAAGATCAGGGGTTAACAAACTTCTTTGGCGCGTGCGGGCGGGATTGAGGTAGTGTCTTTGAGGTGGTCAGGGTAGCAGGGTGAGCTGCTGAGGTAGAGTTCGGGAATGCGCGATTGAGGTAGAGGGTTTTTAGGCGGCTCTTGAAATCTGGGAAGGAGGGGTTGGTTCTGATGTCCACTGGGATGGAGTTCCAGATTTTTGGGGCGTTGCCAGCAAAAGAGCGGTTTGCGGTTTTTTGTTTCCGTGTTTTCAGGGGGATGAGTAGTAGTGAGTTTGAGCTTCTGAGGTTTCTGGATTGACCCGCTTTCTTGAGCTTGGAGGCTAAGTATTCCGGTTTCCCTGTGTGCAAAGCTTTATGCGTGAGACAGGCCGTTCTGAAGTTGGCGCGCATTTCCACTGGGAGCCATTTTAAATCCTTGAGTGCGGGCGATATGTGGTCGAATTTTTTTGCACCAGAGACCATTCTGGCGGCTGCGTTGAGGGTGGTTTTCAGTGGCGCAAGGTGGGATAGGGCTGTGCCGGATAGGGTTGCAATCCCATAGTCTAGTCTGGATAGCACCAGTGCTTGTGTGGCTTGTTGGAGATCCTTCTGGGGGATGTGTGGTTTGATTTTGTTTAGGAGCTTCAGACTGAAGAAGGCACTCTTTGCGGAGTTCTTAATGTGGTTCGTCATTGACAGTTTGTGGTCAAGAGTGATTCCGAGTGATTTTACTGAGTTGGTCAGGGTGAGATTTCCTTTGAGAGCGTTAATCGCTTTCACCCATTCGGTGATTTGGGGGTTGTCATCTTTGTTGGAGATGAGTAGGATCTCGGTCTTTCCTTGGTTGAGTTTGAGGTGATTCGTCCCTAGCCAGTCTTGGATTTCTATGAGAGAGTTGTTGAGCCTTAGAATGTCGTTGAAGGAGGTTGTTTCTATGTAGATCTGTGTGTCGTCTGCGTAGAGGTGGAAGGGGATGTTAGCTTTCTTCAGTATGATGGTGAGGGGTACCATATATATGTTGAACAGTTGAGGGGAGAGAACGGATCCTTGGGGGACCCCTCTGGTCACGGGGAGAGGATCGGACGTGAAGGATTTTATTTTGACTCTTTGAAAGCGGTTCTGAAAGAAGGAGTCGAACCATTTCAGGACCACATCGTTTGCACCTACTTGTTCCTTGAGGGCCTTGATGAGTAGCTTGTGGTCAACCGTGTCAAAGGCCGCTGACAGGTCTAGGAGGATGAGTAGGCAGCATTGATCCGAATCGAGGGAGTTGCGAATGTCATCTACGATGTTCAGGATTGCGGTTTCGGTGCTGTAGCCTTTTCTGAAGCCTGATTGGTTGTGGTCCAGGAGATTGATGTTGTCGAGTTGGTTGTTAAGTTGGTTTAATACACATTTTTCTAGGATTTTCGCTAGGAAGGGCAAGCTTGAGACTGGTCTGAAGTTGTTTAGGTCGTTGGAGTCTAAACCTTGTTTCTTCAGAAGGGGGGTAACCTGGCCGACTTTGAGGCAGTCCGGGATGGTGCCAGTTTTTAGGGATCTGTTGATGATTTCACACCAGAAAGGTGCCAGGGTGAATTTGAGGCCCTTGGCCATTTGGGCGGGGATGGGGTCGAGGTTGTGGGAAGAGGGTTTGGAGGATGAGATAAGGTTGATTATCTCGGCTTCGTGAACAAGGTCGAAGGAGGACCAGGTGCTCGAGGCGGGGCTCGTAGAGGTGGTTTCAGTTGCTGTTGGGTCGATGTTGATGGTCGTGTGAGGGCTGACGTCAAGAGATAGTTCGATCTTGGCTGTTTTTTCATTGAAAAACGTGACGAGGTTATCACACAGAGCTTTGGAGTGTTGGGTAAGGGCAATGGATGGTTTGGATGTTTGTTTTTTGATGATGTCAAAGAGTGCTCTAGGTCTGTTCTTTGCCTTGTCAAGCGCATTGCAGAAGAAGTTAGTTTTTTCGATGTTGATGTGATTTTTGTACCTTCTTCTAGTTGCCTTGAGTTCTTCTCGCCGGGTGGAGGAGGCGTTCTTTCTCCAGTGACGTTCTGTTGCTCTGAGGGACCTCCTTTCCTCGTTGATATCTTTGTTGAACCAGGTTCTCGATGGGATGTTCCTCGGTTTTTTTAGTTTCAGGGGTGCCAATTGATTTAGGATGTCGGACATGGTAGTGTTGTAGTGTGAGGTAAGTTCAGTAGTTGAGAGACTTTCTGTGGAGATAGGCAGGGAGGAGGCTATTCTTTCTTCCAGTTCGGTTGTGTTGATTTGTGATAGGTTCCTGGACCAAGTGGGGGGGGCTGCGATGGGGGGATGAGATTGGATCTGTTGCGAGAGTTGAAATAGGATTAGGTGGTGGTCTGACCAATCTACCGGGAGGATGTGGTCAATAGAGATAGCATCCTGCCGGGCGATGATGGCGTCCAGTGTAGCCCCTTTGTTGTGGGTCTCTTTTGCGCAGTGTTGGGAGAGGTTGTTGGAGTGTAGAAGTTCGTTGAGGGATTTTATAGTGGGGTTGTTTTTGTTGTTCCAGTGAAGATTAAGATCCCCTAGGATGAGGGTGTTGGATTCTTTGAGAGAACAGTTGGCGATCAGGTCTGAGAGTTGTTCTGAGAAAGTTACGTTGTTCCCTGGGGGGTGATATAGTAGGTGGCATTGCATTAGACGGTTGTCGTGGTTTTGATGTTAGTTGTGAGGCATTCAAAGGAGTTATAGTCAAATGCGGATGTTTCGGCCACCGAGAGGTCGTTGTTGTGGATGATTGCCACGCCTCCACCTTTTTTTTGGTCCTTCCTATCTTTGTTGATGATGGAATAGCCCGGTGGGACAAGCATATCTAGAGTAGGTGTGGAGGCGTCGTTTAGCCAGGTCTCAGTGATGAATGCTATGTCTATGTTGTGGTTGAGGATGGTCTCTGTTGTGGTTGAGGATGGTGCCTAGTTCTAGGACACCCCCGCGCCGCACGGCCACCAGCTGCTGCGTGTGCTTTCCCTGCCTGACTGCCTCGCTACCGCCGCGTGACCACGCCCCCTGCCCCCGAGCGGCGTGGTCCCTGCTCGCCTGACCTGCCCCTGTTGTTTTTGCCGTGTTAAACTGTTTTTGTCTATTTGTATTGCCTGTTTTGTAGTTTTTTGTATTTTCCTTCCTGTTTGCCGCTTTTTTTGCTGCCGTTCGTCCTCCCTCCCCGCTTCCCGCCACCGCCGCCAACCCCGCCCCTTTTTGCCTTCTGTACCCTCCCCGCTCCCACCTCCCAGCTGCTCCGCCCCCCGCGCACTTGGCCATATATGGCGACCGTGCGACGCAGGTGAGTGTGACCTAGTTCTAGGACACCCCCGCGCCGCACGGCCACCAGCTGCTGCGTGTGCTTTCCCTGCCTGACTGCCTCGCTACCTCCGCGTGACCACGCCCCCTGCCCCCGAGCGGCGTGGTCCCTGCTCGCCTGACCTGCCCCTGTTGTTTTTGCCGTGTTAAACTGTTTTTGTCTATTTGTATTGCCTGTTTTGTAGTTTTTTGTATTTTCCTTCCTGTTTGCCGCTTTTTTTGCTGCCGTTCGTCCTCCCTCCCCGCTTCCCGACACCGCCGCCAACCCCGCCCTTTTTTGCCTTCTGTACCCTCCCCTCTCCCGCCTCCCAGCTGCTCCGCCCCCCCGCGCACTTGGCCATATATGGCGACCGTGCGACGCAGGTGAGTGTGACCTAGTTCTAGGACACCCCCGTGCCGCACGGCCACCAGCTGCTGCGTGTGCTTTCCCTGCCTGACTGCCTCGCTACCGCCGCGTGACCACGCCCCCTGCCCCCGAGCGGCGTGGTCCCTGCTCGCCTGACCTGCCCCTGTTGTTTTTGCCGTGTTAAACTGTTTTTGTCTATTTGTATTGCCTGTTTTGTAGTTTTTTGTATTTTCCTTCCTGTTTGCTGCTTTTTTTGCTGCCGTTCGTCCTCCCTCCCCGCTTCCCGCCACCGCCGCCAACCCCGCCCCTTTTTGCCTTCTGTACCCTCCCCGCTCCCGCCTCCCAGCTGCTCCGCCCCCCCGCGCACTTCGCCATATATGGCGACCGTGCGAACGCGCAGCGGGCGCGCCGATTGTGCGCCGAAGGCGCGCCAAAGGTAAGCCCGTCTACGCCCGTCCGCGCCTGGACCGCGCCCAGTGCCAGGACCCCTGGCCCCCGCCGAAGCAAGACGACCCGCTGGACCTACGACGCCGCAACACTCATCGCACTCAACACCGGCCGAATCCCGGGATGCTACCGAGCTACCCCGAGACGCACCCACGGACCCTTCAGCTGCCACGCCTGCAAGTTCACCTGCATCCGGACCTGCCCGGCACCAACACCTGCCAAGCCGAACACCAGCAGCAACCACCTCAAGTGCATCCTGCTCAACACCCGCTCCGTCCACAGACACGCCATCGAACTCTGGAACCTCCTAGACGCCACAGCCCCTGACGTTGCCTTCATCACGGAGACCTGGATGAACGCCTCTTCAGCGCCCGACATCGCCATCGCCATCCCAGAGGGCTACAAGATCACCCGGAGGGACCGCACCGCCAACCAGATGGGAGGAGGCATCGCCATCATCCACAGGAACACCATCCGAATCACGACTAGCACCGACAACACCCTCACAACCGCCGAACACCTGCACTTCCAGATCCACACCGACCCGAAGACCACCCTCAGAGGCACCCTGATCTACCGACCCCCGGGACCACGCACTCAATTCAGCGAGGACATCGCCGACTTCGTCAGCCCGCATGCCCTCCCCTCCGCTGACTACATCCTCCTAGGGGACCTCAACTTCCACCTGGAGAACAACAACAACCGCAACACCAGCACCCTGCTCGACAACCTCGCCAACCTTGGACTCAAGCAACTGGTGAACACCCCCACCCACCTCGCCGGACACACACTCAACGCCGTCTTCTCATCCAGCAAAGACATCGCCTTCAGCCACGCCACGGAACTCCACTGGACGGACCACAGCTGCGTCCACCTCACCTTCAGAAGAACGACGATCCACCACCACCAGCAACAGGTTGCCCGAAGAAACTGGAACAAGATCACAGCCGACCAGCTCGCCGCTTCCCTGAGCCAGCACCCTCCGGCCAGCTCAGCGAACCCCAGCCAGGCCGCCGACAACCTCACGAAGTGGATCAGCAACTGCACGGACGAACTCGCCCCTCTGAGGACCCCGCCCAGCAGACCCGGCAGCAAGAAAGCCCCATGGTTCACCGACGAACTCAAGAGCTCCAAGAAGAACTGCCGAGCCCTCGAGAAAGTCTGGAGAAAGGAACCTACACCGGACAACATGACCGCCCTCAAACTCGCCACCCGGAAGCACCACCAACTGATCCGCACCGCCAAGAAAACTGCATTCAAGGACCCGCTGGACAACAACGCACACAACTGCAAGGAACTCTTCAACGTCGTGAAAGAGCTCTCCAACCCCAACGCCGGAAACAACGACATCACCCCTTCGCAAGACCTCTGCAACTCCCTCGCCTCCTACTTCCACAACAAGATCGCGGACATACACAACAGCTTCAGCACCCATCCGACGCACGCCACAACCACAGCAACGCCGCCCACCACCACCCTCCGAGCCTGGACTCCGATCAGCACCGATGACACCGTCCGCATGATGAACTCCGTCCACTCCGGATCTCCGACTGACCCCTGCCCTCACCACGTCTTCAACAAGGCCGACGCTGTCATCGCACCCCACCTGCGGGACATTATCAACACCTCCTTCGACACCGCCACCTTCCCCGAGAGCTGGAAGCACGCCGAACTCAGCGCTCTACTCAAGAAACCTACAGCAGACCCCACCGAACTCAAGAACTACCGCCCCATCTCGCTACTCCCGTTCCCAGCCAAAGTCATCGAGAAGACCGTCAACAAACAGCTGGCCGCCTTCCTCGAGACAAACGGATCCCTCGACCCCTCGCAGTCCGGCTTCCGAGCCAACCACAGCACCGAGACCGCCCTCATCGCCGCCACCGACGACATCCGAGCCCTGATGGACAACGGAGAAACAGCGGCCCTCATCCTCCTAGACCTCTCCGCGGCCTTCGACACCGTCTGCCACCGCACCCTAGTGCAGCGCCTCAGCAACGTCGGAGTCCAGGAGAAGGCACTGGAATGGATCGTCTCCTTCCTCGACGGAAGAACACAGAGAGTCCGCCTGCCACCGTACAAGTCAGAGGCCACCGAAGTCATCTGCGGCGTCCCTCAAGGATCCTCGCTGAGCCCTACCCTCTTCAACGTCTACATGAGCCCCCTCGTGGCCATCGCACGCCAACACAACCTCAACATAATCTCCTACGCCGACGACACCCAGCTGATCCTCTCCCTGACCAACGACCCCGCCGCCGCCAGAGCCAACCTGCACGAAGGGATGAAGGAGGTAGCCGAGTGGATGACGACCAGCCGCCTGAAACTGAACTCAGACAAGACGGAGGTCCTCATCCTGGGCTCCACACCCACCGCCTGGGACGACTCCTGGTGGCCCCCCGCCCTGGGCACCGCACCCAAACCGACAAACCACGCACGCAACCTGGGCTTCATCCTGGACTCCTCCCTCTCCATGACCAGGCAAGTCAACGCCGTCTCCTCAGCGTGCTTCAACATCCTGCGCATGCTACGGAAGATCTTCTGATGGATCCCCACGGAGACCAGGAAGACCGTCACCCAGGCCCTCGTCACCAGCCGACTGGACTACGGCAACGCCCTCTACGCCGGAACCACCGCCAAGCTCCAGAAGAGACTCCAGAGGATCCAGAACGCCTCAGCCAGACTCATCCTCGACATCCCACGAAACAGCCACATCTCCGGACACCTGAGAGACCTGCATTGGCTCCCCGTCAACAAAAGAATCACCTTCCGTCTCCTCACCCACGCACACAAAGCCCTACACGATCAAGGCCCGAGCTACCTCAACAAACGAATCAACTTCTACGCTCCCAAACGCCACCTCCGCTCAGCCAGCCGCGCTCTCGCCACCGTCCCACGCATCCGTAGAGCGACAACAGGAGGAAGGTCCTTCTCCTACCTGGCCGCCAAGACCTGGAACTCCCTCCCGGCCGACCTGCGCCTGACCCAAGACCACCTCTCCTTCAGGAAGAAGCTCAAGACCTGGCTGTTCGAGCAGTAACGACACCCCCCCCTAAGCGCCTTGAGACCCAACGGGTAAGTAGTGCGCTCTATAAATGTCACTGATTGATTGATTGATTGATCTGCTAGCTCTGTGGAGTGTTTGGTGGCAGATCTGCAATTTATGAGCATGCAGTTGGTCCGTGCGGGGTCTTTTTTTATAGGTTCGGTAGGGATGGTGATGAGGGAGATCGGGGGTCTGGGTGGTTTGCGGGGGACGTTCTCGTTCCTAAGACTGGTGATTACTTGAATAGAGGATTGGGGGGGGGAGGGTATTGGGGCTGGTGTAAGAGGCGTCCAGATTGAGTGCCTCTTCCGTGGTCATGGCTTTCGCTGTTCTATTGGGTCTCCAGGCTTGGGGTGGGGCAGGCTGGGTCTTGGGATTGGGGTTGTGGGAAGTCGAGAGGTTGGAGAGGATAAGTTTTAAGCCTTGTATTATGGTGTTGATTTGGTATTCGATACGTGTGAGGCGGGAATGCGTCTCCCCCTGCGGGGGTGGGGGGTGTTAATTTTGGTAGTCAGGTTGGGATGAGACGGTAGCTTGGGCCGTGGTCTGTGGGGGGGATGTGTGGTGCTTGGGGTGTGGGGGGCGGTTTAGCTTGAGGGAGAGTAGGGGTTGGATGTGGGGGGGCTTGGGTCTGTTCTTATTGACCGCTGTGGCTGGAGTGGGGGTGTTCCGCCTCGGGAGTGCTTCTGGCTTTCGGGCTTTGGTGGTGGACGGTGATGTGTCCCTGTATTCGCTGTGGTTGGGGAGGGATGGGGGATGAAAAGGGGTGACTGTGTTCATGGACGGTGGGGTTGGGGGGTTGATCGTGTGTGGCTGGTGGTCTTGGTGGGCGTCATGAGTGACAGGGTTAGCAAGTAGAGAGGGGAATTGGCGGTCAAAAGCCTCCAGGTTGGCGTTGTTGGCTTGGATCAGGACTGTGCCATTAGAGTAGATGGTCACTGAGGTGGTTCCGTAGTTGGGCAGGTGAATCGGGGTATGGATAGAGAGCTTGCAGCTATGGATCGTCTTGGTAGTTTTTGTTATTAGACGCTTTTCTCTTAGGATAGATTTGATCTCTTGCTTAAAGCGTGATGGGTTGGTAAATTCTTTACGGATTTCAAATGTTTTCCTTGCTTTGTTAGGATCTGTAGTGATCTGCTCGTAATAGTAGTTAGATCTAATTTTCCTTAACTTGTTCTTATACTCACTTAACGCGTTTTTTAAGTTGAACTTATCTGCCTCATGGTAATGGCGCCTCCATTTCCTCTCCAGCTGCCTACATTTTAGTTTAGCATTTCTCAGCTTGAGGTCGTACCAAGTAGCTGAGACCTTTTTTCGATTCTTTAGGGTAGTCAGGGGTATAGTTTCATCTAAAGTTTTTTACATTTCCTTTTCAAATCGATTGTAATTCACCTCCGGAGAATCTGCTGGAGAGAAATATGTTATTGATGAAAGGTTTGAATTAGCTTTAGGGAGCTTTTTCCATGCTCTGACTTCTGCTGGATGTGCTACTGGCTCGACAGGGGAACTACTCTCAACCAGCTGTAGGTAAAAGGTAATTAATGAGTGGTCGATCCAGTAGGGAGGGGTAATTTCCTCTACTGAAAATTAGGTCCAAGGTGTGCCCCGCTAAGTGTGTGGGGCCATGGACTTGTTGCTTAAGGCCAATAGTTTCACAGGTACTACGCAGTTCCTTATATGCTGTCGCTAGGCCTTCTTCTGCCCAGAAATTAAAATCTCCCAACAGAAAAAAATTATTGTGCGTGATCCACAGGTTGGAGATATTATCTAGGAAATGGGGAAGGGAAGAACTTCCAGTAGTGAGTGGCCTATAGCATAGAATTCCTGTGGCCATGTTTTCCTTTTGAGCCTTTAACTGAAATGCTAGCATTTCTATCCCCTCTACTTCATCTATGGGAAAAGTATTAAAATCCCAACTGTCTCTACGGAGAATGCCTAATCCCCGCCCCTCTTTTTTGCCAACTCAGCGCTTGTGGAACCTTTTGAACCCATCTGGACATGCCTTATCTGGGTCAGAGAGAGAGTTCCCTGAAGACCAAGTTTCTGTAATGAACAATACATCAAACTTCCCAGTATCAAGCAATATGTTGATTTCTTCCGCGAGTTTAGGGAGAGAACTAGCATTCAGTGAGACCACAGATTAGTCTGTCCTTTGGGGATGTCTTGCCATTATGGTTCTCAATAGTACTTTCCCGCCTAAGAATAGGTTGCTTACCAATGACCATTAGTTCCTCATGTGTATAGCAAAATCTTTCCCCTGGAGGTAAGAGTGGTGGGGCCCGGTGGGGGGCGGGGGGGGAAATTTCGACATACGACCATGTGAGAAAATTAATTATTTATTTAATTTTCCCTTGCTGTTTGTATGTTGAAATCCCCCCTTCTCGCCCCCACTGCTCTTACTTGCACAAGGCCAGGGCTGCTTGGTGTGAGAGTGCAGGTTTGATTGTATACTTGTGAGTTGGCTGGAAGACCTAAACCCGTTGGCCCTTTCCCTCTGCATTAAAATACTCACACAATCATGCCCAGCCTTCTAGGTGGAATGCTGAAACTCAGTATTCACAGCACAGAAGATGTGGCCTTACGGCTAGAGCGGTCGACCTCGAAGCTGGGGAACCGGGTTCGAGTTTCAGCAAAGACGCTCAACATCCTGTGATTCTGGGCAAATCACTTATTCTCCACGCTCCTAACAAAAATGAATGTGTCCATCTGAAACAAAACTGGTGCTCATGTAAAGCACTCTGATACCTGATATCTTTGCGACGAATTCGTACTATACCAAACTCTAGAAAACAAAAATAAAAGAGCACCTAGTTTTCTCATCTTTTATGTGGATATGTCCAAGATAAGATGTGCACAGAGGACTGTGAGAGTTGAGTGGCTGATGGACAAGAGGGCAGTTTAGCATCACCAGAGCTTGTTCCAGCTACACCTACCACAAGGGACTGAGGGATGGAGAGCATCTTCAGACAGAGAGAAAGTGAACGAGAGAGCTAGAAAGGCACAGAAAGACTGTGTGTGAAACAGAGGGGAGAGAGGGAGAAGAAGACTGCGAGGAGGGAGAGAGCGTGTGATAAATGTTTTTTTTCTTCAGTTTTATTATACTGCAAATGACTATCTCCTATTGAGTGTAATTCTTTTTAAACTAAATAAAATTACTTATGTGCATATTCCTGTGGTTTTTGTCACATATTTATCAATCAATCAGGGATATGTAAGCGTGCTACTCACCCGTGAGAGTCTCAAGGCGCTGGGGGGGGGGGGGGTCTGCAGATTGTTTAGCCGAAGAGCCAGGTCTTGAGGGTCTTCCTGAAGGTGTTCAGGGATCCTTAATAGCACTATGTTCAAGTCTTTATTCTTCAGTCCACCAAGCAGGACTTCAATCACTGACCCTCGGGTTTAACACACAAACATTTGAAGTGATTGCATTAACCAATTAGTAGCTTGATTTAGAGTTTGGCTGATGGGTGTGGACTCCAGCAGGGCAACAGAGTAAAGTGCTTTGGGGCATATGTAGAAGGGATTGCACCACCGGAACGTCACTTTTACCAACGTTTTGTGGCACAATGCCATGCTCCATATTTACAAAGTGGCGATAAGCCACTTTTTGTGGCTTAACACCCGTTTGTAATCCGGCTAGCTTTGGTAGGCCTTCTTTCAGAATAGGGGTGGCAACGGTGGCAGTACGCTTGGGGTGGTCCCGGGGTAGAATCTGTCAGAGTGGGAGGTGGAGATCGAGATGCTGGGAGCGCTATGTGCGCAAATAGAAGGATAAGGGTCGGTGGCTGGACGGGAAAGGGGGGCATAGAGGGGGGAATGCTGAACGTGACCTAATGGTTTCATTTCTACCACAGGATGCGTGAGAGGAATGGGAACCAAGGCAGTTACCTGGATCCTGGGACACTCGTTTGTGCACTGGGCAGCGAAGTACGCAGATCAACAGGTGTACGGATATAACCTTGGATTGAGGAGCAGCCACGATGAGGTCACTTGGTGGGGAAAAGGGGGAATGCGTTGGGGAGCACTGCTACCCTGGATGACAAAGTTGGTGCCAGAGCAAGGCTGTACGGACATGCTATTAACACATTTGGGGGAAAACGATCTGGTACGCCTTTCTGGACTTGCATTTCTGCAGGATATGCAGATGGATTTGACAGCAATATGGAGGAATTTCTCAGGCACATGTTTCATGTGGACTGAGCTGGTACCACCTAGAGTCGGGAAGGGAGTGGTCAAGCATGCAGCAATTGATAAGGCCAGAAGAAAATTGAACAGGGCAATGAGGGTGTTTTCCAGTCTCAGGATATTAAAGTGATGGCTCACGTGGGGCTAAAGGAGGAGGAGGCATGGCTGTTCAGGGATGATGTGGTGCACCTTTCGCAGATGGGAAACGCATACTATATGATGGAAATGCGGGATGCGGTGAGCAAGCTATTGAACTGATCCATTTGGTGCCGGAGGGCTGATTGAGGAGGTGAAAGGTGCACATTTCTTGAGGTGGGGCAGGCAACTGCCCCTCGGGGGTGGCCTGGTTGGCGGTACTTTGGAGGGGTGGTGAGTCATAGACGGGCAGATCCACCCCTCGGGGGGTGCACAGGTGACTGATGGCGGGCGCGGAATGCAATGAGCAATGGAAGCAACTTCATGGGTGGATTATTGGACGAATGGAGGACGGTTGAAGGAGTGTTTGGGGTTATATGGAACTAGGTCAGAGTGTGAAATGGACAGGAGTGAAGATGAGGAGATGGTGAGTTGCCAATGGAGAGGGGAGACTGAGATAGTAACGGTTTATGTTAAGATGTTGATTTGAATTGTGTTTAACAGTAATAAGTTGATTTAGTTATGTGCAACCTTGTCTTAATAAATTGCCTTTTACGCTTACATGGCTTGGAGTGTGGTTTACTGCATGATGTTGGCCCCCGGGGGAAGTGAGGGTCACAGAATAGTCTTCCCCCGGGGTGCTTCTTGCAAGGGCCAGATGGACAAGGCAGGGATAGGGCTAGTTAGGCAAAGGGGAGGGTTAAGGTAAGCGAAATAGGTGTCAGGAGAGGAGGATCCGGCCTCTTCATGACATCAAACACTACTGGGAGGGGCTGTCTGGGGTAGAAAAAAGTTAGCCCTCCCACCCACCCTACCGGCTGCAGGTGTGGGGACATGGGTAAGGTCGGTTATAGCGTGCCAGTTTAGGAAGGGTTGCAGACGGTACTTGGGAGGGGTGGTGAGTCACAGACTGGCAGATCCATCCCTCAGGGGGTGTAAATGTACAGGTGAATGATGGTGGGATGCAATGACCAATGGAAGGAGCTTCAAGGGTGGATGATTGGACGATTGGAGGACGGTTGAAGGGAGTTTGGGATTATATGGAGCAAGATTAGTGTGTGAAATGGTGAGGGGTGTAGATGAGTAAAGGGTGAGTTGTGAATGGCACGGGGAGACTGAGATAGTAACGTTTTATGTTAAGATGTTGATTTGAATTGTGTTTTACAGTAATACGTTTATTTAGTTATGTGCAACCTTGTCCTAATAAATAGCCTTTTACGCTTACATGGCTTGGAGTATGGTTTATTGCACGATGTGTCCTGAAAGGGTCTATAACAGCTTTTATGTATGATTCATGGAAACCCACCCGGCTCTGAAAGCAGCCCCTTAGCCTGCTGCCCACTGGGCAAATGCCAGATTGGCCAGTCCGGTCGTTTGCAGCATTTTGCTTATTCCATTGTCATGGTTATTCTTCAAGTTTGCCTTATCTGCTGAAAGCTTGTTTCCTCTGATGTTGTATGTAATAATTGTTCATTTGACCTATGCTTCCCTGTAGAAATCATCAAAACAAATCAATATAATACTGTCAGGTAAATGTCACTTGTTTTGTCCTCTATGTCGTGCTGGCATTTACAAACATTGTGGCTTCCCCTTTATACACAACAGTTGTATGTCACTGGTAATTTTGTCTAAATCCCAAATATTAATACTTGATTATTGTGGCTAGCTGCCGCCATGCTTTTTGCTCATGGAGACTGTGCTCGTTGAGTATGCCCATCTCCAAGGTAGAGCACCTGCTCAGTCGTGCACTGCTAAGAAACACCATGTTAAATATATGTATTATTAAGAAGCCAAATAGCAAAGGGTGCTGTGGCCCGTGGTCCAGTCATTCTTTATTGTCGAGGGAAAAGTTGTCTCCATTTTGCTTTTTTGATGCAGGTTTAATTTTTACTTATTCGAAATATGCTCACTTCTTCATAACAACATGTGCATCCCGGAAGAATGGCTGTATCTCATACACAGAGCGTCCGCGCCACCTATTGTCTGAGTGACGGTACTGCAATGTGAACTGATGAAGGAAAAAAGGTCAGTACAAAAATGATGGATGAAGTTTGCAGTTCATTTTTTTTTAATATTGTTAAATGCTTTATATATTCTCACTGTTGTGCAAGTGAATGAAAAATATAGGCACATTGATGGGGAAACACAAACATAAATATGTATATCGCAATTCACAAAAGTTAATAACTATTTCATATCTCTATATTACATATAACAACCTGGAGGAAAAGTGACAGTTCAGAACTTATTAAAAGAGCCATTGAAACTATTTTTTGACAATAGATAACCACTTTATGTGCAGGGTTTGTTATGTTATGCAGCAAGCAAAAGCAACTATTATAGCAGATTATGCGAATAAAGGCAATTTATGAGGTTCATTCCGTGACAGCTATTTTGCGACTTTATTTGAGTATTACCAAAATATATATATTAAAGATGGAAAACTATTCCCATTAAGCCGATATTGTTAAAATGTTGTCGCCAAGTGCCTCCTGGTGTACCAATCACATAATCAATTTGCAACATTGTTCTGCAGGGCGGTTTCTTGTGAAAAGAGGCACTTCCAGACTCCAGTATCTTGAGCACATTTGAAACTGAAATGCCAAACTGAAGAAGCTGTAAACACTGCTGTATCCATGGAATAAAAGATACACACATACCTTTCATTGGAAGAAATGTATAAATGTAGATCTATTTTTGCTGAGTGCAACATTGTATGAATTTCCTCCTGTTTTACTCTGGTAGTTTGACAGAACAGTGCTGATAAAATATAGTTCTTGAACTTGCAATCAGCATTGTGTCATCACTCTCAAACCTACACACTCTAGACTCCAGGCTAATGTTAACAACCTTGAACAACATGGAATTCATGATGTCTCTGAGGCCCACCTTCTTCTTGCTTGGAGCAACCAGCACACCATCACCATTATACTCCCTGCTCACCACAGGTCCATCTATAGAACACCCTCCCTTCACTAAAGACATATTTGGAAGAACTTAGTCATCTCACCTTTAAGTCTGCGTCGAGGCTACATCTCCCCTAAAAAGGTTTGCACATCTATATTTTTCTGCCTGTACCTTTTACAAGGGGCTCTCTGAGAAACGCAAGGTCATTGCAGCATATGAAGAAGACGACATTCTCTCCTCTGAGGACCAGTGAGCCTGCACAAGGCATGACGACGAGTTGGCATTGCTTAAATTGGCAACTGAACTTCTGGGCCTCAAATCAGGTAATGTATCTAACGTGGAAACAGCCCTACAGGAAAAGTGTAAGGGATTCTGAATTCCACTATTCCTTGAGTGACTTATTGACATCCTGCCATTCCATGGAACTGTTGAGGATAATTTCAGAGATCGAAAACCAAGCAATGTCCCTTTCAGATCTACTAAGAGAAATACTTGCTGATCACTTTGAAATGAAGTCTTCACACTCCTCTCCAGCCTGATGCCACCTGCTCTTGCAGGCTAACAGGCTCCACATGCTGGTTGGCGTACGCCCTGCGGGGACCTGTCCTTCCAGGTGAAAAGCAGCTTCATCTGCCTCTCATTGGGGATTACTGTAACTGTTTAGATCGCCAGAACCTCAGACTCCTGAGGTGCAGTGGAGGATTAGGCCCCCTCCCCACCATACTCTCCACTTGGGCCTGCCCAGAAGGGGCTTTTCACTGGACTATTAAACCACCACAAAGTGGGAACTTACAGAAACTGGGCGGAGACACAAGTCAGAGTTAGCCTCACTGGCCTGCCCTCTAGTCATTTGTTAGGGCAGACACTGACCAGATAGCCCAAGCCAACTGGGCAGCCACATTCCATGTGTGCTGCGGTTCTCAAGCAATCAGTCTACACACTGGTCCAGAGGCCAGATATTCTAGGCCAACTGAGGCTCCACAGCACTGAGGTACTGTAAAGATTTAGGTGGGATTCTGAATTAGAGGCATTCAGTCTTAAACCTAAAGCTTCACCCCATTGGCTCCTCAGACAAGTACATATACCAAATGTCTGAACCTGCAGTTCATCTCATATAGTGCAGGATTACTATTGCAACAAAGCAACTTCAGTAGAGTAAAACTAACCTGCCTTACAACGTCTAAACCCAGCTCATGTTCCTCATTAGTAGGTGAATAATTTAATGCTAATAAAACGACAGAAAGAGCTGACATTAAAGAATCGAAAAATGACACTGCAATGAACACCTGGACTCCACAAGCCAGTTATCCTATGGTAACTTTCCTGACACTTCCGGCTTGAGCCCAAAAAGCCAAAATGATCTTGAGGTTTAGCTTTCATGATCTGTATACATTCTGAAAGTCAAGCAAACTTTGCACTTCTGCTCCAGTGGAGGTTTCTCCCCCCGAGTTCATCTTGATATTCTGCATTATTTGCATTATTATTTGACAGATGTACTGCCTCAGTCAAACTCTCTACCAGCCGCTACTCAGAGCGGGTCATGCCCGGTGGGCAACGGGCGCTTGGAGCATGAAGCGAGAATCCCATAGGGATGGCCCCTCTTCCTCACCGGGTAAGTAAAAAATATTAAGAGTAATGTTATTTCACAGAGGCCCCGGGCCTGCCACTTATCATACATCTCTCATATCTCTGCAAACTGCCGGACTAGAGTGTATTCTGCTGCATCAATTGCATTGGCTGTTATTTCGATAGGTATAAGGTGGGGACAGCAGGAATATCATTCATCCATTCATGTGTGTCACTAATTAGATTACAAGGCATTTTACTATTTTAAAAGAGTCATAGGGGCATATTAACAAGGCGGTGATAAAAAATTATCGCTGCTTTTGCGGGCGTTTTTGGCTGAAAGCGGCGATAATTTTATCGCTATATCAGCAAGGTCATGCTACCGCGTGAATCCTTGCCTTAGCGCCCTTTCCCGTAATGCCAACCTTTGCACCTCTAATGAGATGCAAAGTGGGCGTTCCAGCTCAAAATAACTGGAGAAATGTCACTAACCGACATTTCTCCAATTATCAATGGGCACACTAACAGGCATAGTGATAAGAAAAGTAGAGCTAACCTTGGTTATCGCTACTTTCCTTACGCCTGCTTTTAGTTTGACTTAGCCATGATATCCTATGGAAGGTGGATATCATGGCTGAGTCTGCCCTGCCTTATCAGCAAGCTATCGCCAAATATTGTGCGATTATCGCTGTATTTCCAGCAATAATCGCACAATTGGCAGCTTGCGCCTGGAATTTTATCGCTTTTGAGATAAGCGTTGCTAATAGCACGCTATTTCAGCGATAAAATTCAGCGATAGCCGGCGATAATTATCCTAGCGCTAAGTGCGCTTAGCGATAATTATCGCTGGTTATTGCTGATATGCCCCTTAGTTATTCCAGCCATTTGCCTGCACTTCACTTAATTTCTTCATTTTGAGATCCAGAGTAATGGGCAGAAATCCCATTTTCTCAACACTCGCCTCAGGCCTCCACAATGCATTATTTTGATTAAACAGTTAGATTTCCCTGTTACACATCAATTCTACATCAGCTGCTAGGCACCAGCTGAGGCAGAGCACTGGCCCCACTCCCAGTGGAGGAGAATGGGTAGGGTGCACCATTGCCTCTGGGTGAACTGCATGGACCCCATATGTTTATATCTGGATGGTTTCACAGCCTCTTGAACTCTCTTTTTAAAGTTCTTTTCAAATTTCCCTTATGGTTCTGGTTGGCTAGCATCAAAGCTGGCACATCCAGGCAGGCAGGGAGCCTTCCCAGCCCTATCTATAGAAGTGGGTGGCTAAGGAAGCACACACAGATAGTTGGGGACATTACAACAGCAAAGTATAGCACACAGTCAGGCACCCAGATTTTTCATGCCTGTAACAGACCAATCAACTGCCTGACCCACCATGGTGGAAAGACCAGCGTACCTCAGTGCCAGGACTGGGGTGTCCAATAGCCAATTAGGGTTTGACCTTTTCAGGGAGATGAAGGAAGAGGAGTCCACTGTGACAGCTGCACCCTGGGAGAGCCCCAGAGAGATTGACGTTCACGTGACCCTCAGACAGGTGTATCCCCGGGAGGAATATGGGCCGCAAGGTACATTTAAAGTGTCACTGATCAATGTGTTCTGCAATTCATACTCGTTCTCTCAACTATCTGTGTTCTTCATTGGTGCTCAAGCTTGGTGATCCCCTGCAAAGAGCCACAAGTAACTTTTTTAACCTTCACCCACCTGCTAGTGTAGGAGAGAGGGGAGGAAGGCAGCGCTGCCTCACCACCATCCACACAGCGAGACGACTCAGCACCCATTCAGGCTTCCCCTCTGGGGGTTCGCCTCTACAATTTAAAGAGTACTTTCAGGCAATCTGCATGGGGGCCCCGTCCTGCCATCGCAGTGGGTGGGTGAGCAGTTCTCACAGTAGTGGAGGCTGGCAGCTCTACTGTCAGCCCTCCAGGTTACCCAGGCATGACCGAACGAGTCTTCAAACCCCTGTCTGGCCACTCGGGACCAGGCACCTGGTACCTGGCAATGAGGGAAGGCCACATGAAGGAAGCAATGGCTCAATCTCTGAACAATGAGAATCCCTGGTTTAGGTGGTGGCCCAAGCTATGCTGGCTGGCTATGGGCTGCCCAGGCACTGGTGGTATGTGCCTGCTGGGGGTGCACGCATGGAAGCCAAGCCAGCCGGGTAGCTTCCACTCTACCCCTCGGGGCATTCTGAACCATATTTGAGGGACATGGCATCTCTGCAGAATGGATAAAGAGGTTCTCTCATGGAATTGGCTCCTTCTCACTCAGCCTGCCCTGCTGTCTACGATGAGTCATTCCTCTGTCACTTGAAACCCAGATAGGCCAGGATCAGAAACAGGAGAGCCCAGGCTGAAAGACCTTTAGATCCAGGCCAGGAGAGCAATGCAATTCAATAATCCAAGGGTTGTGGTGAGTGACCATGGATTCCATCTCAAAAGGGTTTCTGTCTCATTGTACCACTCCCAGAAGGACTGGGGTCACCCACCCTTGTTGGGTCCTCTGGTGTTGAGGGACCTCCCACACCTAGTCCCACTCAAGCACCCAGCAGCCAATGGATAACTCTGCCGGCTGGCACGTGAGGGGATGACAGGGCCCTGTGCCTGGATTCCACCTGGGAGGAGAGATGCTAAGGGTTCAATTCAGTTACTCAGGACTCTCTGATCCTTCTGCAGGTTCACCTACAGAAACCTTGTTACCTCTTCATCTTCCCGATGCTCCCAAGGCCATTGCCACACCTCGCATTGACGATCCACTCAGTAGTAGCAACAGGTGATGTGAACAAAGGTCAGGCCCTTAATGTGAGCTTATAACCCGCACTTACTGGGAATTTCTCATTTTACTGTAAATATTGCAATCACCAATCCCTATAATAAACAAGGTTCAGCGTGTTACTCACACCTATTGGAGAAGGGTAGGAACATGCTGACCCGTTCAGTGTAGTGTACATGCAGCCTGCACATCAAGGGCATCACAGGCCTGTCATTGCTTGATCTTATGTCGCTGAACACCACCTATCTCTTTGCAAAAAAGGGAACCAGGAGCTTTTTTAAACAGGTCCAGCACACTTGCTCCTAAATAGGTATAAGTTCAGTGAACAAGGGGGTGTGCAGTTCCTTGGGAGTTCAAAGGGAGACAGGGGGAGTTTTTTCTTTGTGTTACAGTATGAAGGGAATGCTCCATATAGGAGCCGGTGCTCTCACACATCCTGGATGGTGTCATGCTTCATTATTGGCCTTGCTCCTCATCAGGCTGGCGCTGCAATGCCTTACGGGCACCCACGAAGGGGCTCTTTGCCGGAGATCGTTTTAGTAGCCGTCTGATTAAGTAGGGGGGTGAGAGTTTTTGCTTCTATTGCGTGTAAAGTGATGTTTTTACAAAAAGGGAATTAAAATAGGTTTAGTGATGATCCTGGTCAAGTAAGTTTATTGATTGATCTCATTAACCTAATTAATACATGTGATGCTCAGTCAGGGTGCAATGGTCCTAATAAGCCTCATAAATATCTAATTTTTAAAGTAAATGGTCAACATGTTTCTTGCCTTTATCTGTCCACTCGGATCAGGCAGAGATTCTTCAGGACCTAATGATGAAAACGACACTACTGAACGGCTGGATTCCTCAATATTTGCATTGTGATTATGGTAATCAATCATTCAACAGGTCATGCATGCAATACATTGTACCTTGACAAGTGATGGAACATATGAGGACAAACATTCCAATGAATATACACATATTAAAACCCCATTTTTAATTTGAAAATACTTTGCATGCTTCGTCACACATTTTTTTCTTTTTCTGCATGCCCCCGGTTGTATACACAACCCATGCATAGTATCTCACCACTCACACGACCGTGCAGTGAGTTTTATTGTGTTATAGGATGGCAATGACATGCATAGACTAGAGCAGTATGATTTGATGTGCAATCTCGGTAAGCCACGTAACTAGATCTATATATCACTTACACCAGATCGGGCAATTATTGGCCCCTTGAGTATGGGGCAGAGTACGGAGCTTATTAGAGTCCTGTCCAAACAAAGAAGAAATAGAATGTGCAGGAGGACAGGGGAGGGGGAAAAAACAGGACCCACTCCAGATGACAACAAGAATTGTGTGGATCCCACCGGGGGCATGCAGAAAAAGAAAAAAATTATTACCAAGCATGCAAAGTATATTCAAATGGAAAATTTGGTTTTAATATGTGTATTTTCTGTGTAATGTTTGTCCTCTTGTGTTCCAGTATGAGTTACACATTTTTATTGTTTCAATTAATTAAAATTGTTACAATGGAGAACCAGTGGAGATGTTCCAACGCTTAATTAATTCAGTTATGGTCGGTATCTATTCAACAAATAATAAATACCACATGAGTAAAGTAGATTTAAAATGTTACATTTGGCGCTAAAATAGGTAAAACAGCACAAATAGTGCCAATGCCTTGAATTAGTTACAATCCCAGATTAAGCAATGTTTTTTGAGTTTTTTCATTGAAGTGCTAATTTTTGTGGGACCTATAAAAGTTTCCATTGCGATTGTGTGGGTACGTGTTCGGTGCTTTTGACTCAAGGACTTCAATTAAAGTGCAATGTGCGGGGCACTAGCTAAAAGTTCGTTCACCTTGTGCGCAGATTTCGCAAATCTTGCCAATTCGGTTGGAATGTCCAAACAAGCTAAAGAGAAGTTCCATTGCATTTTGACATGTACGTGTTCCATATTTTAGAAACAATGGTTTTAGTAAAGTGTGGCATGCCTGTGCTAAACAATGGCATATGCAGACCAGATGAGCCATGGTTTCCTCATACTGTTGGCACAGTCGGCAACTACTGACAACCTTAACTTAATAATAATCTTTATTTCGATCACAAGATCGTAAAAGACATACATTCCATTCTATACAAAATTTAAAAAGCATATTAAACAACATTAGTGATCAGCATAAAAACTAGAGTAAAAAATGTACCACAATTTTGGAACTATCTCAAGACTTCAAGTTTCCTTACACAATCATTTTTATACAACGACTTCGAGCATACCACATAGAGGTTAAAAATTTGGATAGAGCAAAAACTACAGTGGGGGACAAATCTGTCTTTAGGACTCTGTAAGCGGGTAGAAAGGTTCTAAATCCCAGATTCCTGAGCAAAGGTACTAGCCAATATTTTCTGCTCCTCTCATAGCCCCTGCAGAAGAAGACAACATGAACGTCATTCTCCTTTGGATGTTCACATGCCGGGCAAATTTCTGAGGAGGAGCGAGAAGACCAGGATGCTGTGAACGATGCTAGGGGAAGAGTTCCATATCTCCATTGGAGAAATAATTTCCTGGTTAATTGCGGAGAAATGGCATCTAGGACACTTTCGAGTTGATAGGAGTCTTTTGTTTGTATGAACTTGTTGGACAATGACCCATCCCGTGCACCGTCCATGGCTCTAAGAAGCATGTGATCGTAATAAGCTCTCCCCAGTGCCTTTTTTGTGGTCTTTGGGCAGATGTTTAGTGGGTCTATCCATAGTTCGGAGAGTCCAATTTCCTCCAGCGTTCTCCTGATGTAGATCAGCCATGGAATTGTTTTGGCATTGGGTATCTCTAAGAATTCCTGCAACTCAGCTCTATAGTTTAAAAGGTCTGGGCTACTCCATAGACGCCGCCAGAATGTCAAGGGCTTTAGGCCCAGCTCCTCCGTTATTGGTCGAATATCCAAATCCAGTCTGAGCGGGAGTAATGGAGTACTCTGTGGAAGGGCAACAATCTGTCTCAGGAATTTATTTTCAGTTGTTAATAATTTGGACGATGGAGTGTGCCCCCACATCTCACCCCCGTACGTGACACCACCCCGGGCTTGGGCTTTATAAATATGAATAATGGGGCTAAGTGGACGGAAGGGGGATTTATTCACCAGTCTCATAGTGCCACCCGCCAACTGTGCCAGTTTGATGTTCACTTTCGACTGGTGTGATGACCACGTTAGGTTTTCATTAAGAGTGATCCCCAAATATTCAATTGTATACACCCGTTCCAATTGGACTGCTCCCAACCTTGGTGGGGCTCGATTATGCGGCTTCGGATTGAGGATCATATATTTGGTCTTTTGTGGGTTGATTTCAAGTCCCCGGTTTAAACAGAACTGTAAGAACCCATCCAAGACACGTTGAATGCCCATAGGGGATTTGGACAGCAGCAGGGTGTCGTCTGCAAACATGATTGCAGGCACCCTGCTGCCAGTCAGTTTTGGGGCGTCAGTGTTGGGAATCCTGGTTAGGTGGGCAACTACCCCGTTCACAAAGAGGCAGAACAGGGTCGGTGCAAGCACGCAACCCTGTCTTACCCCTCTGCGAACAGGGAACCTTTCGGTTAAGTTGCCACCTCTGCCACACCTAACGCGGGCATAGTTGTTATGATGCAATCTCATCAGGATAGCCAAAATATCTCCAGGGACACTCAACTCCTCCAAGACTTTCCATAATTTCGCTCTTGGTACTAAATCAAAGGCGGCACGCAAGTCTACAAAGACTGTGTACAGGGTGCCGCCCTCGATTATAGCTGTCCTCCAGTATAGGAGATTCAGCCTAAAAATGTGGTCTGTTGTGGACACCCCCTGTCTAAATCCTGCCTGATAGGGAGTCAGAATGCCCATCTCGTCAACCCAGTCCTGTAGTCAATTCAGAACCAGTCTCCCAAAGAGCTTCTGGGATATGTCAATAAGACTGATTGGGCGGTAGTTGGCTGGGAGCAGAGGGGACCCCTTTTTGTAAATTGGGACCACCTCTGCGCCCAGCCAAGTATCCGGGACCTCCATACCCCCCAGGATGGCGTTAAATATCAATGTGAGGTATGGGGCCCATATCCCTGGTTCTTGCTTGAATAGGTTACCAGGTACCCCATCAAGACCGGGGGCTTTTCCTGCGGAAAGCCCAGCTATAGCCACCCTCACCTCTTTTTCTATGAAACGGTCGCGAATTGTACCTAGACCTGACGTACTGTTTGAGATGTTGGGAGACCCTTCTTCTGCTGAGTATAATGCCTGAAAATGGCTCTGCCATAGGCTGGGAGCTATATTAGGCTCGATTGCTGAGGATAAATCCTCTGTGCCATTAGAGACTAGGTGCCAAAATTTGCGCGAGTCTCGAGTGGTTAGTGACCTCGAGAGATTTTCCCAATATTCTTCGTCCCATTCAGCCCTCGCATCCACCAAGAGCTTTCTATAAGATCTTCTCCTGTCTTGGATTTCCTCCCTGCTATTGCCACTCTTGATGGCAAATAGCAGTTTGGCCTTAGATTCCCTACAAGTAGCATTGTACCAGGTGTCTTGGCTGGGGGTCCTGATCTTTTTCCCGGCTTTGAGAACGGATCTAGCTCTAGGGTACTAATTAGCTCAGCATGTGTGTGAGCGAGCTTTTCTCTATTAGCTGGCCCTTCCACCTCTTTCCCTATCTGGAAAGCCTTTTCCAAGTGCGGAATGATCCTTGCATATAGTTTCGGTAAACTGTCTCCCCTAGTGACCAATTTCTCCCACCTGACTTTCCTCTGGTTATTTTCTAGTAGGAGCCCTGACTTGTCCTTATCCGTGCCAAGCGTAGTGGCTTCATTCCCTGGTGAGATGTAAGAAAGTTCCAGGGCATTATGGTCACTATCCCTTCTCTCAATGATTTTAAAATCAACTACTTGTGGCCACATGGATACTTTAACGAGAATATAATCTATTCTCGATTCTCTGCCAGTTTTATTATAAGAACAGATACTAGGAGTGTCTGATTTACAACGACCATTGCAGGCCCTTAATCCTTGGTTTAGGGTGAGGGCAGTGATCTGCAGGGCCAGGGGGTCCAAGCCCTGGGGGGAGGTGCCACCGTCACCGGGACGAGCCAACGTAAATCTTCCTCAAGAGAGGGGCCATCACGTAGACCTGATAGTGGTTCATACTGTGAATTTAGGTCACCTCCCACCAGGCATGCGAGTTCCCAGGGAATACCGTCGAGGAACACAGAGAGTTGCTCTATGGTGCTGGATTCCTTTGACATTGGTACCGGCCTGGAGTATGTGTTTACGACCACCAATTTCGAGGAATTTGGCCACTCTAATAGGACGGCCAAAATATCATCTGATTCTGTTTCCAGGGAAATAGCCTGGCAGCCTAAATCTGTTGCTATCCATGTCACGAGTCCTCCCGATGGCCTTCCCCTTCCCCCCCACTTAGCAGGTTTAAAAAAGACTGCAAATCCCTGAAATAAGATTTCCTCGCGCGCCCAGGTCTCCTGAAAAAGTAGAATGTTTTTAGAGCCAATAAAGTAGGCCCAGTCTGTAGAGTCAATTTTACTGGCTAATCCTGCGACGTTCCACGAAACCAGGGTTAAGGGGCATAGTTTAGTAGAGGATGAGCCCTTGGTGGTGTTATTATTAGCTTCCTTGATTTCCGGAGTAACCATCTGAATTGATGGTGAATGAGCCGGGGCAGGTCTTAGATTAGTACGGGTCGCACTTGGGGCCTCTGTAGTGGACTCCGAGGCTAGATTTAATTCCAATGGGTTTTGTGCCCCTGTGAGCAGAGTGGGTACTAAGAGTGGGCTATTCCCCAACCCTTCTAATGCGGGCAGTTCACACCCCCCATTATCCATGCGTCAATCCACCATTTCCAAACTGCTATATCTGTTATAGACAGGGAAATGGGCTGGATAGTGCATTCTGTGGGGCCCTGGAATACCTCTTGTAAATCCTCCCCCGCGGCCCCTCCTCCTTGTAATAGTTTCCCAGCCTGCATCCTCCTCAAACGGTAAGAAATGATCAGTGGATCTTCCC
Organism: Lissotriton vulgaris; assembly: GCF_964263255.1. Lineage (NCBI taxonomy): Eukaryota > Metazoa > Chordata > Amphibia > Caudata > Salamandridae > Lissotriton > Lissotriton vulgaris. The sequence goes on from NC_141697.1 coordinate 1,131,643,953, forward strand.
CTGTAATTGAGAGGACCGCTTCTCTCCCTTCGACCGCTTCCCCATTCATCCAGTAAGTCTTGGTGATGCCCCCATCTTTGATCCTCCAAGTTATATGGACTTGATGGATAAAAGAATGAGAGAGGAAGGGGTTGGATGTTACTGACTTGGTCTTCCGAGGCCCAGGCACAGATGTAAGCAGCAGTGCCCGGTTCTCTGAAAGTGACCAAAACACAGTCTCCCCTTACTGATTTTCTGGAATATCCCACCCATGTAACCCGCCTAACCATAGAGATATCGCTGGTTATTCCTCTCGGGAGCGGTCTGTATGTGGATAACCAGCTAATAACTTTATTCCTGAGTGATGATGTTGATTCTATTGTTGTAGGTTTTAATTCTGTAACCCCTGCCAAAACTAGCGTGTAAGGGGCAGCCTCTGGAGGGAGGTTAACAGGTTTTGGTTTACGGGTGTAGTTGGATTTCTCACCCGTAAATGTTTGATCACCCTTGGATTTAGCCTGGGTAGGGGCAGTGTCTTTGGGTGAGGGGATGGTAATCGGTAAAGCAGTTAATGTTTGTGGCGTTGGTGGAAGTGCTTTGTTGGAGTTTAGGTTAGGCGGGGGTAAAGATGTTTTAACCGAAGTGGGCGGTGCATTGTGGGAGTCAGTGAGGGGTAAATTATTCTTTACAACTATTGTGGATACGTTACCCTTTTTGGACTTTAGATCAGGGCCCCCTTTTGCTACTTTAGCTTCATTAAGATCAAGTTTCTTTGAGTCAGCTAGCTGCACAGTGGATGTTTCAATATTAACTAGCCTGGCTTCGATCTTGATCAGTCGAGCTTCAAGGGGGCTCAATAGTGATCTAAGAAGTGCACCAATATCCTCCAGTGTGATGTCATCACTGGAGTTATCAGCTTGAGTAGTGGTTGTGGCCATTGCTGGTACATTTATAGTAAGGGTTGTGGGGGTAGTTGTTATGCCATGCTTTTCTGGGTTAGGAACTGTAATACCTCCCTTTGCCCCTTTTCGCCTAGAAGTTTTAGATTTTGGGATTTTGTCCTGTTAGGTTCTTTGTTGGGACCCCCCCTTTTTTTGTATAGCACCTTCCCTGGTCCCCCTATCTCTATCGAGGCTAGGCTCTTGATCACTAACCACCACTATTTTTGGATCAAGCATTAAGGGTAAAATTACTGGTGATGTATGTGGCAGTTGGGTGTTTGGGAGGGCCATTATACTCATGTCCTCAAATTCACTGGGAACCTCGATTGTAAAATCCGGGTCAGTGATATTTGGGTTAGGTAGATGAAGTGTTACCTGGTTGGTCTTTTCTTTTGTTATGAGTTCGGTCCTCCCCTCCGGAGTTCTAGCTTGAGCCATTGGCCCAATTGAAGATCTTCTGACCCAGTCTATTTCTTGGGAAATTCTTCTTTCCAAGACCTCAATTTCCTCAATTAACAGAGATCCGGCTTTAACAAAATAATTGTCAATGGGGCCCTTTGCAGCTCCTGCCGCGGCTAGTGTAGATTTACTTCTGGTTTCTCTAGTACACATTGTTCCGTAGGAAGAAGAAACAATATATGGCAATTAAAAAGGGGGGGCCCGGGCCGGGCTCTCCCGTACTCAAACAGCCTCAAACGGCCCGCTCTTTGCCCGGTCTTCGCCCCGAGCTCCGTCCCGCGCCCGTTACGCGTCGCGGTGGTGATTGAGCCAGAAATGTACGAGGAGGCTGGGGGCGTGGCCGCCGGGGGAAGAGGCACTAGCTGTGTAGAGTGGAGGATGCTGGTCCTCGCAGTCCCCCGGTAGGCTCTACGCACAGTTTCCTCAAGCAAATCCCTCCCCCTGGGCCGTAGTCCACTGGGAGCGAGTGTGCTCTCCGCCGACTGCGGAGCCGCTCACACCAGGTCAAACGGCCACAGGGAGCAGATGAAAAGCAGGGAGGCTTTCACGGACCGCGCCGCAGTGGGAAGTGTCTCTGAGCGGCACCCGCGAAGCGGGTGTCGAGAAAGGTGACAGCAACAGCAGAGCAAGCAGCCTCTAGGAGCTGGCAGCAGTCAGGGTAATCCTCGTGGCAGAAAAGGTAAATCCCTCAGTAAACGGCACCCGAGCAGCGGGTGTTTCCCAGGATAGTTATAGCTGGAGGCTGGGGGCGTGGCCGCCGGGGGAAGAGGCACCAGCTGCGTAGAGTGGAGGATGCTGGTCCTCGCAGTCCCCCGGTAGGCTCTACGCACAGTTTCCTTAAGCAAATACCTCCCCCTGGGCCGTAGTCCACTGGGAGCGAGTGTGCTCTCCGCCGACTGCGGAGCCGCTCACACCAGGTCAAACGGCCACAGGGAGCAGATGAAAAGCAGGGAGGCTTTCACGGACCGCGCCGCAGTGGAAAGTGTTTCTGAGCGGCACCCGCGAAGCGGGTGTCGCGAAAGGTGACAGCAACAGCAGAGCAAGCAGCCTCTAGGAGCTGGCAGCAGTCAGGGTAATCCTCGTGGCAGAAAAGGTAAATCCCTCAGTAAACGGCACTACTGACAACCTCTAATGATTTCCAGCGCATGTTAATGTCTTTTATCAGCAGCACCATAAGTCTCACTGCTAAGATTCTCTTTAAGATTGACTTATTTAAGGCGGCGTCAAGGTAAGGCTGCTTTGGGCGGTCCTCATAGGAGGTGGCAAGAATCCTAATGTTACTGCTGGAGAGCCTCAGTTCTTTCATATCCTCTTCCTTAGAGAGTAATCTAACTTGTTTTCTTAAAATCAATTTTAGGATACCGGGCTGATGGATAAAATCCTGCCAGTTGGACATGTCAAGATGCAATTCAGTACAGGCGGTGTGCAGGCTGTTAGACCACGAGTTATTTTCTTCCTCAAAAATAGGTTTTAGGATTGCTTTCATTGAATGCGGGGGAGCCGCACCTACCCCACGATAGAACCGCATAATCGAGGCCCAATGCTCGTAGCTCTGTTTGTTTAACCCAAATTCCAGTTGGGGCAGTGCATCCCGAGTATGTATTGGTATTTGAAAGATTTGCTTAAACGCTCGACAATTGGCTTGTTCCAAGATGGTACTATATGCGGCTGGGAATGCTAATTGGCCATGTGTGAGAGAGGGTAACAACTCAGCGTTTATAACCTTTCTGATGGATTTGGTGGATGGGTCACTTAATTTAGAGTTCAGCATGCATAGGACAAACAACACCACCTTAGCTTTTGTTTCCATGGAAGCGATGTGTGCCATGGGTTTCACATTGCTCGTAAGCCAGACGCCCAGGTAGTTGTATTTGGTCGTTGTTGTAATATTCAAGATGGCTAGTTTCCAGCGTTGTCTAAGTTTATTGGCATACTTCCCAAATATTACCACCTTCGTCTTTCCTGCATTTGCCCTTAATTCGTTGTTGCTGTTGTACTTGTTTAGAGCTTCCAATAGTCGTTGCATGCCTGTTTTGGTGTGGTCCAATAACGAATCACTGACAAATTATCGATTTGACAAAAATCGACCTACACTAATATCGTGTCTTAAATATAGATTACATTTATATCGACACCCTATACTTATTTATTACATTACTAAAACATCGATCTAACTATATCGATATACAAAAACATTGACTGCACAAATTTCTAACACACTTATATCGAAACAAATAATATCGACAGTCATTATTAGATATAGCAGGTTACAAAAACATTGATCACTAAAATATAGACATCAAAAATATCGACATTACCTAAATATCGACATCTCAAAATTATTCTAAATATTTTTTAAAACACACTACACATTAAAACAATTAACATTATACCCATATAACTATGTATATACATACTAAACACTGTTAAATAAATATATCTCTCAAAAATAATTATAAAAAATAACTAAATCAATACCAACAATTTATACAAACACATTTAATATATACACATTTTTAATTCAATATTATACATTTTTAAAAACTATTCTATGTTATTCAAATATTTATAAAATACTTACTAATACACTAAATCTCTGAGTATACATTTCACATACAGCCAACTTGATTAATTAACTTTCAAAAATTCAAACTAACTAACCAATAGAAACACTTTTCTAGGTATCTAACCAATCACAAACAAACACTAATTAAACATACCCTATATAAAGAGGTGAAAATCATACTCTAAAGCCTGCAGAAAATATTCAGCTTGAAGGAAAACTGCACATATTTCTACTACCCTAAAGATACTTCTTATAAGAAAATACTACTAATCAACAACAAGTAAGTAACCTTATGTTTCACCATAAAATGTTACATTAAATGTAACCTACTGTTCATAGTCAAAACTTTAAAACTGCTTCTCTATCTATCTCTACAAATTTCCTAAACAGATTCAACTTTAAAAAACAGATGAACATTTTCTACAAAACTACAACAACCAAGTTAAAAAGTAAGTCTATTAAATGTCCTCTTTAAAGACTAGGGAAATGCTAAATAAATAGCTAAAATGTTATAACCATCTAATAAACTCCTACTTAAGATTTCAGATTTGTTTTTAAATAAACACATTTTTAAATACAGAAAATGTGAAATGCTTGTTTTTAAAAAACTGTCTTCTATTATAAATACTAAACAAAATATTAATCATACCATTATTTTTTTCTACAGATACCTTCAAAAATTAAACCAGCAACATCTCAACAAAAGATCTACATTCAACAACTAAAAATTATAACTTGGTAAGCATAGAAGACATGCACATGTACTATTATTTGTCTTTTAAAAACTCACAATGTTAGTACTTGACTTTATTCTAATTTTAAACATGTATTTTTTTAAACTGATATCTAGTTCAGATAATAAGTATTAAACTTTTTTAATACTAAAACATAGTACCCTACCAAATGTTTTACCAAAATACACTTATAAACATTCACTAAAATATGATTCATGTTCTTTCCACAGACCACTAACATCTATAAAAGCATCAAGCAACAAATACATCTACTTTGAAATTCAACAACTTTACAATATGTAAGTATCCACAAATTTTACATAATTAATTAATTACTCTTTTAATAAAAAGACTGTTTCTAATATTATTTAATACACCTTTTCTAGATTTAAGAAACCAACAATGACAGAAGATGCAAGATTTATAACATCTCAGAAAGGAACATTTTTGTTATGCTATATGGGTTATACTTATACTGAGGAAAAACAAAAAGACCTGAAAGTTAACTGGAAATGTACTAAGTATTACTCTAACAAATGTAATGGCCATGCAACAACCAGAGAAACTAGTGTAATTAATACCACTGAACATAACCATCCACCTAATATCTCAGAAATAGAGGTTAGATCTACTCTTGAAAATATTAAAGAACTAAGCAGCACCTCTGACCTACCAACAAGTGTAATACTTAAGGAATTACTACCTAGAGTACCTAGAGAGGCAAGAGGTCAGTTACCAACTATAGCTGCTATAAAAAGAACAATAGCTAGGACCAAAAAATCCAGTAGACCTACAATACCAACACCTAAAACTTTTGAAGAGGCCATACTTCCACCTGAGCTTACCATAACTCATAATGATGAACCTTTTATCTTCTACGATAACAACAACAAAGATAAAAGGATAATAATGTTTGCTACGAACAACAACATAAAGAAATTAAAAGATAGTCAAACATGGATGATGGATGGCACTTTTAGCATATGCCCTAAACCATTCTATCAATTATATACCATACATGGGCAATTCCATAATACCTGCATACCATTCATCTATTGTTTGTTACCAAACAAACAAACTTCTACATACACTTTTTAAACAAAATAAAAGAAGAAACAACAGACTTCTTTCCCCTAAAAATTATAATAGACTTTGAACAAGCAATGATAAATTCAATCCTTAAAACATATCCGCACACATTCATACAAGGATTTTACTTCCACTTTAATCAATGTCTATGGAGACATTTGCAGAAAGCAACACTTAGGGGCCGATTAGGATGGCGGATTTCCCGCATCCTCCGGGCCGGCGGAAGCCACCGCCGGCCCGGAGGATGCGGGAAATCCGCCACGGATGCCTAAAAGACCCACCGCCAAATTAGGATGGCGGTGGGTCTCAAAATCCGTCCGCAGCTTTTCCGCCACGGTCGGCTTCCGACCGCGGCGGAAAAGCTCTAACATGGCTGGCGGTGTCTATTAGACACCGCCAGCCATATTAGGATGGCGGAAATCATATGCTTTTCCGCGGCGGCTTTTCCGCCGTGGAAAAGCATGTGGACTTTGGCATTTGGGGGCCCGTTGCGGGCCCCCAGGGTGTCGGGGGGTGGGGGGTGCACATGGGGGGTACCTATGGTACCCCCCAACATTTACATGCACAAAGCGGCAGGCACCGCGCGGTGCCTGCCGCTTTGTGCATGTAAATGTAAAACATGCATTTTTAACATTGCGGCGGGTGCTGCTTCAAGCAGCACCCGCCGCAATGTTAAACATACAGGATGTGACCACCAGGGTGGCGGTCACATCCTAATTTGCACGGAGGGACCGCCGCTGCCCCTGCGGACGGTCCCTCCACCTCTCGGGTGGCGGACGGACCTGCGTCCGTCCGCCATCGTAATCGGCCCCTTAGTGTTGAATATGCAACCAATATTACATTTGCATACCAAATAAAACACCTCATAGCCCTAGTATACGTGCCAATCACAGATGTGGCTGAACACTACACCCTTTTAATAGAAAGTCCTTTCTACACACAAAATGAACAAAAATTGGCTCCACTTTTGGATTATTTTGAGGACACCTGGGTGGGGAGACTACACAGGTCTGGCCACAGACGCCAACCTAAATTCCTAATACCTTGGTGGAATGTATATCTACCAACCCTAAACCAAGAAGCCAAGACCAACAACGCAGTGGAGGGTTGGCATAATGCCTTTCTATCTTCAACTGGCCGAACAACTCCTACACTACACAAACTCCTAACAGCAATACAAAAAGAACAAAGTTTTCAAGAATTAAGAATGGAGCAATCTGTCTTACAATTAAAGCCCAAACTATCAAGACAAACTGCCCAAATGTACCAATATTTACAACAACAAGTACAACTTTACCCCACAACAAGAGGACTAGAATACTTAAAAATGATTGCCAAAACACTAATCTGAAAATACTAACCGTATAACATTTTCTACATCAAAAGAATGCCTTAAATGTAACCAAAAACATGTCCTTCACAAATTATTAAATATTTATTTTGTCTAATAATTTAATATATTTTTAAATATGTAGACAAAATTAATATCTAACTACACAAAAACAGTTTAAAAATAGAACATTTCCCAACCCACAAAAATAATAATATTAATTCACTTACCTTTCACAGCAACGTAATTAGCAAATCCAATGATCCATAACAATCCATTTAGTAATAAATCCACAGCATGAAAAAAGTAGCCCAATAAAATGAAAAAATACAACTGTGCAAAATACATTCAACATCCAAATAATTCGATAATTCTGAATCCATCAAAAACCCGAAAATGGTACAAAATGTAAATAAACGCTCCAGGAAACCCGAAAAATAAAAGAAGTGTAAAAAACATATCAGTTAAATCAACTGAAATACACTTCTTTTAAAAAAAAAACGTAACAACTCCGAAACGGAAAAGGCTCTTTCCAAAAACCTGCAAGAGAAAAATAAACATTCCCACCCACATAAAACTTAGAATAATACATTAATAAGCACCATAACATACATATTTGAAAGCAAAACTAAATAAACAGCCACAAACACAATAACTCCAAGGCCGTAAACCGAGAAAACGCTAAGAAAACGGCAAAACGTACATAACCAACTACCTACGAAGTAAATCCAAAAATAGTAGTCCACAAACCCTAAATAACAAACTACTACCTTCAAATAGTACTTAAATTAGTTAAAATATAACAAATAGCACTCTTACCTGCTCAGACGTGAAGTAGCTTCCAACCGCGAGCTTGAATCTTCTAAAATGACCCAAAAAGACTAAGAGCGGTTACAAAATAAAAGACCCAAATAATAATATTACCAAAGTAATAGTGAAATAAATGTTAATAAAATTGATTTTACTACTAGAAAATTGTTAAAACTGTATAAATATATTTTCTACATTTATGGTATGTATTATTATTTTTTTCTATAAAAATATAAATCTAAATTTTTATTTTTATAATAACATTATTTATTATTATACATTAATATTTAATGTTATTATAAAGAAAACATGTGTTAAAATTTGTGAAAATAAATGTTGTTTTTTTCTGTATTTATTTTAAAATTGTTACTAATGTTTTTAATTTATTAATATTAATATTATTAAAGATCCCTTCTCCAAATGTTCGTCGGTAGTTTGTTTGTCTGAATGTCAAAAGTCCATAGGCCTCTGTCGCCAGTTTGATCCAATTTTCGCACACATTACCTGTTGTAAATTCTTGAGCAAGACTGGGCCCAGTCATTTTCTACTTGCATAGTGCTGTTGTATCTATTGTGTTCCATTTTATTCTCCTCTGTAGGGTGTGAATTTCCTCCCTCTTAGTGGAGCCCACTATGACAACAAGCGTGGCTATTTGTAATGCAAAGGTTATGGCCAGTGGGAGATGATCGCTTGTCTGGAGCACGGGTTTCTGAGTTTCCGACACATGTCCATGCAAGCATTTACACATGAAGATATAGTCGATCGTGGTTTTGATTTTTCCCAGTATTACTGTGTTTGAAGCCATCTTGTGGTGGTTGACGATTTGTATTGGTTTTAATCTATATGCATTTAAAAATGTATTCATTAGCTTTCCTGAAATGTCCATTGGCGAGGCATCGTTGGGTGGAATCCCTAGATTCGGAGTGTTAAAGTCACCAGCGATTATAATCCCACAATTTGGCTGGCTGCTTAATAGCTCTTCCAGTACGTCCAATAGGGACCTCATGGTGCTGCGTCTTGATGTTTCCTTGCAGTTAAAGTAGTTTTTCACAAGTAAAATCTTTAATGGACAGCTGTTCAATTTCAAGTCATGCAAAAGAGTAGCTTGGGCCATACCTGTATTGAGTAGGTGTGTAGCTTTTATGTTACAGCTGATTTGTGTGTATATAGATAGTCCCCCCGACGGTCTTTCGAATATGTTATGCTTTTTTGCTGGCTGTTGAAATTCCATGAAGCCTGGAATGGCCGCTGAGGTTAGCAGCCAAGTTTCTTGGAGGCATAACAGATCCCCAGACTGTAAGAAGTCAACTGATTCCGTATTCTGTAAAGTTGTTTTTAACCCGTACACATTCCAAGAGATTACTTTCACAGTGACCCTCAATGCAGTGAAGTCAGAATATTTACTTTGTTTGCTAGGAGCAATATGTTCTTATTGATGGTCGGGTTGTTGGTGTTCCTTCCTGGTGGGTTCCTTTGAGGTCCATCTTTTCGCTTTCTGTGCACGTGTGCCTTGTCGAGTTAGGTGAAAGGTATATTCTTAAATTGGAGAAAGCTGTGGTGCAGGCAACGTGGTTTGTTCCTTTTAGGCAGGACTTTCGTGTAGTCTCTGTATTTTTTATGTTAATGCCGGCTTTTAACATGAACGGATATTTTTCATCTTTGGGGATGTGTACCTTAATCCCCCAATTTGCAAAGTGATCTTTTTCTGTCATAATTATTTGTGGTATAGTGTCATTTTTCCATTTTAATATTGAAGACTCTTTTGTTTCATAGTTGCCCAGTAGCTTAAATTGAACTTAGATCAGATCTTCGGTCACAATCGACGAGAGCTCAGGGATGTGTTGAAATATTTGTAAAATATTGGTGCTGTTTAGAATGTCGGTGCTTCCCCGTGATGTATATTCGGGTGTGAAGATTATGATGTTATTCTCATCTTTAATTTGCCCTTGCGCCCTATTGTGTTCATCAGGCGGATGTGTGGCCAGTCCATGTGCCTTAGTTATGGTCGCTCTTTTATCTTTGTAGCTAGTTTTAATTCCCAAGGTGTCATTTTGGATTGATATCGGAGGGTCTGCTGTTTCTTTGACAGTAGCATGGGACCTAGTTTCCTGCATGTGAATTTCTTGATACTGCTTTATAGGTGAAGTACCTGTGCTGACTGTTTGTGGTGGCGCTTCCAGCACAGGATGGGCCCCTCTTCCGTTTTGTCTGGTAGTCCCTCATTGATATGGGGATTTGTATTTATTTTTGGCTTTATTATATTATTTGACTGGCCACTTACTGGCCTGGTGCCACAGTTTTCCTTTTGGAAAATCGGGTAGAGTTTCTGTGGCTCCATGTTCTTTATTACAAAAGGCTTTTTTACGTGTGTTTTTTGGCTATGTGGGCCAGCTGATTCTCTCTGACCCAGCTGTATTTCCTTTATTCAGGTCTGTTGTTTGTTGATTTTAGCTTGCTTTTTCAAACGTGTCTTTGCTCTCCGTGATAGTGTTTTGCAGGGTTCTATGGTGAATTCCAGGCTGGTTGTCCCACTGATATTACTGTGCAAAGTTTCACCTGTGCGGGATTCCGCATGTTTAGGTGTGCTTTGATGCATCACTGCTGCTAGTTGTGAAGATGATGGAGGAGTGTCCTTGCACGGGGTAGGTGTGCCGACTTGATTTTTATTCTCCTCGGTGAGCCTTTCTACTGCGCATATATTGCCCACACAGAGGCTGTTTGTGGTGGCACATTAGCGATGCTTGCTACACTCACTGGGTCATTAATTCCATTTGCATCCTTCAATATTCTTTCCGGAGTTCTTTGTTGGGGCTGAGCTATAGTGGTCCGATTTATTTGCTTAAGCTCTGTAATAATAGATGTTAGGTATCCATTTGTATTTCCAGTTTTTGCGTTTGCCAGGTGAGGGCATTGATAGCTGTTGTTAAAGTGGAGTTGATTGAAGACAGTAGGGAGTTTTGATTGTGACATCCCGTCTTGGGTGTGCACTTGGTTTCAGCAGTGGAGTGGAGGAGGTTCTGTTCTCCCGAGAAGCTGTTTTCTCTCCGTTCTTCTTCCATCAGGGGTAGGCTTTGGTTGAGGGTGAAGATTTTGATTGCTGATAGGCTCCGTACGTGGGGAGGGAACGGAGACAGAACATGCGGGTTGATTCTGGTTTCTGCCCGAATACCCTGGTTTCATACCCAAATGTATGGTAGTGACCTTTACCTTTGTTTATTGACTCTTGAGTGGAAGATATTTCTAAGATTTCCAAGGATCTCAGGCCTGACACTTCGAGCCTCTTCCCCTGGGTTTACGAGTGCTCTAAACCTGATGAAATTTTATGGATTTCTAGGACTCCTTGCCCTTACGCGTCTTGGATTTTTCCATCGCGCTGAGTCTGGCATGATACTACTTGCATCTCCTCCTCGGGTGCTCGGTACATGAGTGGAGTTAACTCTTGTACGCCTAATTGTGTCAATTTTGGGGCTTGGGTTGGGTGAGTGCGGTAGAGGGGTAGATGCCAACAGTGCTTGCTTCCTTGTTGCTGGTCTTGTTCTATTACCTGGGTTGGTAAGTTTGGTGAGTTTGCTCATGTTCGTGTTTGGCTTGTTCTTTCTCCTGTGCCTCTCTTGCTGTGTGTTAGGATGATTATGCTTGGGGTTGTGTTTGACTTTTGGTGCCCTGTCCTCTAGTTTCTAAGGGAGTTTGTACTTTAATTTGTAGAGCAGTTTCCAGCTCTGTGAGATTCCTCTTCGAAAGCCACTCTCAATGGCTTCTCTGCTGTGCAGTGTGTTCGTTTATTTCATTAAGTTGAAGGGGGGATTGCAGAAGGTCCAGCAGGTAGTCCTGCAGATGAGCAGACGGATGGGCAGGCGGGCAGGCAGACAAGTCAGCAGTGGCTTCTGGGCGTGGCGTGGCGGGCGCTCACTTGGGTCCTCCTATGGGCCCTTCTTAACAGAGTTTGACCAGGGCTGGAGGCTCTGTGCGCAGTTTTTACCAAGAGCTTCAGAGTAAGGAAACCAGAAGGGGAGGGGAGCCTGCTGTCATGATTGAGGCCTGTTCTGGCTGTTTTTGATAAACTAACCACAGACCAGGCATTGGCATCAATCAGTTCACAGTCAGCTCTCTGCCGCCCCCCCACACGTCCACCGTGACCTTCCCTTATTTCATTGGGGTGGTGGGGTAACTTCTAGTGCCACTCATCGCTGACTTCAAAGTCCAGGCTGCAAGTTGTCAGGCTATCAGTACTGCAGTCGCCCTTCACCCGCTCTTTGATGTATGTTAATGGGTGCTCTCTCACTCCTACTTTCTGATTCTGCTGGTATTTCAGGGGTTCCTCAAGGGTTCCTTAGTTCCTGCTCCTGCTGCTAACAACAGAGCTCTTCCAACTGCTGGGGGGGGGGGGTCTGGGGGGGGATACGGTGGTGTGATAGTGTGGTAGCTGTGACCGGGATCGCCAGACGGTCACCACACGCCACTCTCCCCTCAACCCTCGCAGCTCCTTCTCGTAGATCCGCAGACCCGCGGTACCGCAATCCGCTCTAGTTCGCTCAACCCCCCGTTGCCACTTGCCCTTGCCCTGCGGGAACGCGGGGGAGCAAAGGGGAGGGGGAGCAAAGAGGGAAACACGAGCTGCTCAGCAGCGTCTCTTGGAGCAGCGGCGGCGGCGGTGTTTCTCGGCAGATCGGTACCTCCAACAGACAGCAGCTATTCGCAAAAACTGTAACTCCAATACTTCTGATCCAGATCAAGGAACAATGTATTACCTGCGTGATCTGTTGAATGACTGATTACCATAATCACAATGCAAATATTGAGGAATCCAGTTGTTAAGTAGTGTCGTTTTCATCATTAGGTCCTGAAGACTTGCCGCCTGATCTGAGTGGACAGATAAAGGCGAGAAACGAGTTGCCATATACTTTTAATGAAATATTTATGAGGCTTATAAGGACCATTGCACCTTAACTGGCCACCACATTATTTATTTAGGTAAGTGAGCTCAATAAATAAACTTACTTGACCAGGAACATCCCTAAGCCTATTTTAATTAATGTTTTGTCAAAACATCACTTTACACACACTATGAACAAAAACCCTCACACCCCCACTTAATCAGAAGGCTTCTTAAAAGATCTCCGGCAAAGAGCCCCTTAGTGAGTACCCATCAGGCACTGCAGTGTCGGCCTGATGAGGAGCAAGCCCAATGATGAAGCATGACACCATCCGGGGTGTGTGAGGACACCTGCTCCTATATGGAACATTCCCTACATACTGGAACACAAAGAAAAAACTCCACTGTCTCTTCTCCCTTTGAACTCTCAAGGAACTGCACACCCCCTTGTTCACTGAATGCCACTTATCCCACTAAGAATTTAAACACCTACCCCTGGTGTCACATATGTAGCTAGCACAGAGAAGTCTTAATTATTATCAAAATTAACCAGATTAATTGCTCCACCAACTAAGAACCGCCACCTCCAGAATCGAGAAAGAGCTATCAATCTGTCAGTCCTTTCCAAGTCTGGACCTGTTGACGTTTATAGTGCTGAGTCAAATTAAACTGAAGGTTTCACTGCTGGTGGTTTCCTCAGTCAATTCCTGTGAGTTTCAGATTTGCAACCGGACTTCCTCTAGAACTCGAAGACTTTAGTTTCCCAGAAGCTGTTCAGTGTGGCATGTGAGTGTCGCCATCATTCATGGTCAGAACTGTGATCGTATTTGATCATTTTGGAATCTCCCTTCCCTCTTAATCATAACCCCAGTTCCAAGAACCAATAAAATAGAATCAGAGTCCTATTCCATTATTCCTAGCTGAAGTATTCAGGCAACCAGCCTTCAATGCACACTGTCATTTTTGCAAAGTAAACACTTTGGACCCACAGCAGACCCTATCAAGAGCATTCAGGGGGGTGCCAAGATGCAGGGACTGGGACAGGAGGTAGCTTGCCACATGTCGGACTACCAGCTTGATCGCAAACTGCAAGCTTTTTAGCTGGAGCCACGTGAGAACTGCAAAGAAGAGTTGTCAATCTGGAAGTCGGATGAGTGAGTCAATGTTGGCAGGTTGGGCGTGCCTATTGAGTAGATACAGTGTATGAATGCAGGTAACGACCACTCAAGCTTGCAGTAATAACGAATGAAGGAATGCACAGACGTAGTGTGAGTGAACGCATGGTAAGGCATATCCTCAAACTGTACTTGATGACCAGGCAACCCACCCCTGACTCCAAAACTTAAGTTGAGAGGGTAGTAATTGGGAAATGGACTGAAGCTACTCAGGCCATGTCTAAGGAAAAGACTTGTCTGTAACTTTTGTATACCTCATACTGATGAAATGATAAAGGGAACTACTTGATGCCCTATTTTGAACACAAAATGAATTAAAAGAGTGCAGGGTGTTTGGTAGCATTTGCCCATATTACCAAGTGACTGTGCAATAACTCCAAGACAAAAATTAAACGGGCTGAGAAGAGACACCTCAGAAGCGTTACATTTTTTCCCCCCAAACTGTCCACAGTCCAGGTTGTGAAGCACTTGGACCCCAAAGGTGATGGCATTGAACATCAAGGATGTCCTACTTATTTACTGGAGGAGGTGGGATGTAATGCTCTTTTTTTGCTGATTGTGGGCAGTGAGCGGAAGCTCCTCTCTCACAGCAAGCGTAGACCTGAGTGGGCTTGGGCTTTTTACCAGATTCTGCTGTTGAGTCCCCTGTGTTCAGCACTTTACTGTTGAGTTTTTCTGTCTTGAGACACCTTCTGTGGTATGATGAAGTCTTGTTTGCTGCTACCTGTTTATGCTTTACTGTGTGGTCTTCAGGGGTGGCTCCTCCAAGTGTGCAGAGGAGCGTCACCCCCCTGTTTTCTCGCAGTGAGAGAAGCAGAAACATAAAAGGGTATTTTAAAGACCCTTTTATGCTTCTGCTTCTCGCTCAGTGAGAAAGCAGAAGGCAGGGTTTGGTTGGAGGTGGGCAGTCCTGCTCCAGGCAGGGAAGGAGTGGGTAGCCCACTGTTGTGGGCACTGACTGTTTGGTCTGCACAGGGTCGACCAAACAGTCATGCACGCTCTGCATTTTCTCTATGTAGGCTGCATGCAGCCTACATAGAGAAAATGGGCTCCCCATAGATGCCTGTGGGGTTGGCGTCCTAGCCAATCACAGCATTGTGATTGGATAAGCACAGCTTAGGAGAAGGGAGGGAGACGGCCTGCTTCCTGTATGGAGAGGAGAGAGACAGCGCAACACGGGACCGGAGGAGATGGTAAGGAAAAAAATTTAAATTAAATTAACCCCTCCTCACCATGCAACACTCCTGCTCCCTACACCCATGAGTGATGCCGGCCGCGACTGGTGGTCTTGAGTACAGTGCTACTTTGGTGGTGTTTTTCCCCTTCGTACTGCATTAGAATTGTATTTATATAGCGTTACGTGCTCCTAACTGATGTGCTACATCGCTTTTCGGATGGATAGAAGAAGGTGTGTTGAATTGAAAGGTTTCCCATGTCTAAATGCTGAGCCACCAGATTGAACTAGATCAAAGCAGCAAAAGCCAACCTCCTTCCCTTTGAGTTCATGTTCTGAAACAGGGCTCATTTGTGGAGTTTAAAATACATGTCAGCAGTGTGAGGCGAACAAGCCTAACAGAAGTGTTTGAGATGCAGTAAGTGTTATTTTAAAGAAACTAGTTATAAGGCATCTGCTCCACAAACAGATGTCTTTACCTCCGTACAGAATCCCAAGCTTCACCACAAATGCATAAAGTTGAGTTTAATTGTGATACAAAATGATCACAGAACCCCTTCTGATATTAAAGTTTGCAAAAAAAAAAGGAAGCAAATCTGTGCATCAAATTAAATGGAGAGGATTCAAAAGAAAGTGGAAAATAGTGTGGTTTGGAAATAAGGTATTATGCGATCATAACAGAAGGGGCCAGTTAGAGAGAAACGGTGGCACCAGAAATGCTCCTTTATCCACATAAGAACGGGGGCAGGCAACCGGCAGCCCCAGTTAACAGGTGTCCATAGCAAACTCAGAGCTCCTAAAAGCATACAGGTCAAAATGCGGGCATTCACCATCCAGTGGTTCCCAAACTGTACGCTTGGTAGTGTATGTTGCTTGTGGTATCCCAGGTTAGTTTTGACGGTGCACCGGGGTGCCGCAGGGCATAGATAGGGAACCTCTGATTCCACTATTGAACCTGGAATTACTGCAGCTACTGGCACCAGATTTGCTCTACAACGGGCCCTCATTAAAATATTGAAAATGTTTTCATTCCAATTACAGTGCCTCAAAAGGGTTCTGTATTATTTATCATCACTACCTCCTCGAGTCAAGAGTGGTAATTTCCTTCCTTGGCTGTAGTAGCTGTTTCTCACAATCCTAATCCAGAATTGAACCCTCATTCCCCATTATCCTTGGTCACCAATGTAGGTACAAAAAGTACCATCGAAAATGAATCCTGACGATATCCACATTTATTAATGCCAACACAGGGATGTGCAATCAGCCCCAGGCTATCTAGAGTCACCAAAGTTGCCAGACAAGCCTCGTTTGGTCTCGGTCTGATTAATGCATGCATTTTTGGGGTGAGGTACAGGGCTCATTGGAATGTTTTAGCTCAAGAATTACCACTGTATTGAAGCAACAGATGGAGCAATCAAAGGAAGGAACCATAACATGAGCCAATCGCAGTTTCACTGTACCGGCCATGTGTACTTACAAACACATACATGGTTCAACTTTTGAGACAAGCATATGCTTCTGGTAGGATCAACCAGGTAGCAGGACCTATTGGTCGGAAGGAGGAGTTGTGCACCCATACCAAACCAACTTTCAAATCTCTTAGAAACTTCCAGCATGAGCTCCTGCTTCTCTGTACTGAGCTGGGTGGACAAGGCAGTCACATGGGCAACGGCAGGCCCAGTGTGCTCAACAACAAAGAAGGGAGAGATGGGATGAGGTGAAACCTGAGTGACACTCAAGGGTGCTGGGGTGGGCAATGAGGACACCCCACAGAATGGTAATTCCCAGCTGCTGTGGAAATGTGCTTGGTGGAGAAGGCCAAAGGCGTGGCGTGTGGAGCCTGGGCCACCAGGCTGCATCCAGGACTAGAGCCACACAACCCCATCCACTCTTGTCAGACCACTGCGGAGGAACAAGCTGTCAGGTCGCTTGGCCTACGTTCTGCTGGGTGGTCTCTACAAAAAACAGAACCTTGAGTCTGACAGTCAAGATGCAGTGGAAGCTCTTTGCTTGAAAAACAGCCAAGGCTGGCCAAGCAGTCCAATGTTAAATGGACTGATTGATTACAATGCAGTGCTGGCTAGACTGTCCCTAAGCAGGTGGCCCTGCACAAGATTGTCAGCTTCACATCCCTGCCTGCTCTCTGAGAAAGTAGGCTCAGAGGAAAGGCTCATCTCATGGGGCTGAAATGAAGCCACTGACCTGGGCCTCCAGTGCAGGTTGGCCAGGGCCCTCCCAGTACCCTGGGAGTACAACCAGATGATTTACGGTCTCTAGTACCTTGTCCCTACTGATCCAGAGGGAGCCCATCTGCCTTTATTGCAATCCATGCAAATAAAGAGACAGAGGGGGATATTCAAGCAAATGTATCCAACATCCTGGAGTACTTGCTGGACTCAAAGAGTCAAGTGAACCCTCAAAGGGATTTACAGAGCTGCCTGGATGCCCCCAGGAAACCGGTACAGGCCTGCCCAGGCCTTCACAGCACCTGGGAGTGCAAATGGGGAGAGGTGTGTTGCCGCGGCCAGGATGACTGACGCTGGAATCTGGGGATCATGGTTCGATCCCGGCTCCGGCGGCAGGTTAGCCCAGCACCATGTGACTCTGGGCAATAGCTTGCTTAATCTTCCCGATGGCCCCCAGGGCCTAGAGACCCTTACGGGTGATTGCTCACACTTTACAAATGTGGATTATTATTATTAAATGTATAAAAAAAAAGTTCCTAGGACCATGTCCATACTAATCTGTCAGAATTTCTTATAATCTGTCCACACTGAGTCACCAACGGAGACATTCAAGCAAATCTTTCCAACCTCCTGGAGTCCTCACTGGCCTTGATTAGTCAAATAAGCCCTCATCAGGACTTCCATGGTAGCCCAGATATCGAAGTGTGTCATGCAGTCCAATGGCATATGCCACCAGATGATTGGGCAGAGTGACAGGATGGTTAAGCTTAAAGGACCAGCATCTGGTTGCACCACATATAATGAATTAGATTCCACTTGCACTTGGAGTGACCAGGGGTCCCTGGTCTGGGTTCTCGGAATCCAAGCTGGGCTTCTTGCTTGTGGCTATGGTGGGATGGGGTGGGCTCACAGAGCTGTGACCTTGAGCCCGGTTGCACCTGTTCACTTAGGCAGGCAGGGAAGGAAACCGCATAGCCAACTGGAGCTCTGACCTAGGCCACAGTCAGAGCTTTTTCACCCAACCAAGCAGGGAAACCCTCCCTTGGGTTCTAAGTAAAGCGGTGGACTGGCGAAGGGAGCGAGGCCCTGGGGCTTCCACCCTAGAGCCAGCTGGATCTGTGACCCGGGACCCAGTCAGATCTTTTTCACCCACCCAAGTAGGGGGTCGTACCTGGGCATATGGGATCTGATCTTGGGCTGTATGTGACATGGCGGGCAGGGAAGGAAGCTCAGGGCACGGGGTTTCCATCGACTGGTCAATAGAGCTCTGACCGGGATCCGGTCAAATCTTCTAAACTCAGCCAAGAATGAGAGCCATCCAGGGGCTTGCAGGGCCATGTTCTGAGTTCTACGCTGGCCACAGTGGGAAGGACAAAGGAGCCCAGTGAGGGAGGTTACAACCCTGGGCCAGCTGGAGCTCTAATCTAGGGCCCTGTCACAGCTTCTCAACCCAGCCAAGCGGGACCCCATCCCGGGTACGTTGTAACACAGTGGACAGGAGAATAGAACCCAGGGTATGGGCTTCCAACCGCAGGCCTGCTGGAGCTCTAACCTGTGGCCCAGTTAGAGCTTCTTAATATGACCAAGCAGGTAGCCCTTGCGGTGCCAAAGGGACCCCATCCTGAGCACTTTGTAACACAGAGGGCTGGTGAAGGGAACCCAGGACAAGGGGCTTCTACATCCATGCCAACCGAGCTCTGATCCAGGACTCAGTCACAGCTTAAAAACCCATCCTGGCAGGAGAGCTATACCAGACCTGCAGGACCCCATCCTGGGCTCTAAGTGACCAGGCAGACCAGAGAATAGTGCCCAGGGACAGAGGCCCTGGAGTCAGCTGGAGCTCCGACGAGTGCCTCGCCAGAGCTTCTTAACGCAGTCAAGCGGGGGACCTCTCCTGGGGCTGCAGGACCGTCTACCGTGAGACACAGCAGGCCAGAGGATGGAGCACAAGGATGGAGGCTTCCATTCCCACACGAGCCATAGCTCTGACCCTGTGCCGGTCAGAGCTTCTTAACGTGGTCAAGCAGGGAAGCCATCCCGGTGCGTGTGGGACCACGCCCCAGGCACTCAGTAACCCAGTTGGCCGGTGAAGGGCGCCCAGGTAAAGGAGCTTCCACCCCCCAGGCCAACCAGAGCTCTGACCAGGGGCCAGGTCAGAACTTCTGAACACAGCTATGTGGGCCCCTCCCCTTTAGAAAATATATGATCCTAGGGGATGGGGCCCCCAGGGCCTAATTAGCCTCAGGATGAGGGGTTGCATGGCCCACTCCTCTTTTAAAAAAATTAGACAGCACTGGAGATGGAGTCGGAAATGGCTCAGGATCGAGGGCCAAGCATCTCCCCTCCCCTTTTAAATAACGCATGGCCCTGAGCATGGTGTCCCTGGGCCTATGAAGGCTTGAGGAGGGGATGTTGTCTGACCCATCCCTTTATTAATTACTCAGGGTGGGGGATAGGGTCTCAAGGACCTAATAAGTTGTCATCATTTGAAGTGTCATCAGTGATGTCATAAATGATGTCATAGAGTATGTCATGAGTCATGTAATATGGTCATAAGCAGGTCATGGCGGGGGCTCAAGTTTTAGACAGCTCTGCTAGCAATAACTAGTGAGGCTCTGTGTTTGTTCAATTCAAAACGTTAATGCCACTGACATATTCAACCAAATATATATATATATATATATATATATATATATATATATATATGTATATATATATATATATATATATATATATATATATATGTATTTATATATATAAAGATAGATAGATAGATAGATAGATAGATAGATAGATAGATAGATAGATAGATAGATAGATAGATAGATAGATAGATAGATAGATAGATAGATAGATATCACACCATGTCGCTTCCTCCAGAAAACAGCAGCGGATCTGCACAGGTATGTTTTAATTTTTCATGGCATGACACGTTTCAGTTTCTACCATCCTCAAATGCCAAACACGCTGGCTCTCATTCGCAGTTCTCCTTAAATGAGTGTTTAACTCACTCCCATTGGAGGAACCTGATGGTTATTAAAACTGCATGTCCCAGAATTCCCTTCATTGGATGCTGCTGCTTACTCTAGCCCACCAGAGTCTTTATTTAAAAAATTGTCATTGCCCATGCTGAGCCTACCTCCTCAGTAATTCCTAATGCTCTGCATACCTGAACATATATGCATACCCAGTGGCGGTTGCCAATCCGTGTGCATAGTTAGGTCAGTTGGTCAATAGGAAAAGCGAATTTGTGTTGCTAAAAACTGTGGCCCCGTCAGATGAATCTTTGGGATGGTTGGGTCCACAAGAGGCTCAAGAGACTCTGGCAGGCGCTCCAATTCAAAAGTAGAGCTCTCTGAATGGTCCATGTAGCTTCTTTCCCTTGGGGCATCTCGTTCCTGGTGGACTTAGACTCCAGTTGGAGCGAGTGCTCTGATTGTATGTCAGCAACATGAGAAAAATTTTGCTGGCAGACATTAAAGGACTTGGGAACTCATCCCCTGTCCTGAAGGTATTAAAAAAAGATATAACGGGGAAGATATGGTTACCCTGCAACCATAGGCCCCGTGGTGGGACCCAGAGGGACCCTCCCCCCCCCCCCCCGGATCAAAATAGGGAAAGAACTGCAATTTTTGCCACAATCCTGCTGGTCTCCGATCGTTAAAAAATAAAAAAGACAGACCAGGGCCATTTGGCTTAATTAAGGTGGGGGCACATGGCCTCCCTCGCCGAGCCAATATAAGCCCCTGGAAGCCAACCCCGAGGCCGAAACTTTTTAAAAATTGGAGAGGTCCGTACATTGTGCCCGTTTTTCAAAAGGCCCTGGGGACCTCATCCCTTAGGACCACTTTTTACATTAAAATGGAGGTGGGGCTGTGCGTCTCCCTTTATGAACGATTAATGGCCCGGGGACCCCATCTCATGGGCTGGCTCACTTGCTGTGTCCCAGGCAGCCCACCCCTAGGACACAGCAGTTTCCCTGTCACCACTGTCATGGGCAGGGAGACTTGTGCTTGAGCTTGCATTTTTAAAACTCCTGCCAAACAAGAGCAAACACGAAGTCTGCTTCCAGCAGGTGGGATCGTCAAAATGCTCCCTTCAGCTGGGAGCAGTCTTTTGATCTGTTTCCCTGCCGTACTGATGTGGGCAGGGAAACAGATCGCCAGATTACTCCTGCCAGGAAGGAGCAGCATAAATAGCTGTTCCCTGCAGCTGGGACAGTGCTGACTTCTGCAACATGCGAGGAGCAGGCTGGGGACGTTGTGTATGGTGGGTGTAGGGAATGGGGTCCCACTGCATGTGCGGTGTCAGGTCTTCTATGTTACACAGAAATTGTCATGCTGAGATGATTCTGTCTAAAGACATAAGGCTGCTTACAATACTTATTATGCTGTATGTAGGATCTTTGCCCTGTTGCAAACTTTTTCTTCAGGGCCTAATAACCGGTGTGGAACATAATGGACAAAAATTGTGAACTGGCTCCAACACACAGGGTTACTCTTGAATGCAAATATTTATAATGTGTTCAATACCTCTACACACCTATGATGCATTTGGAGCATATGCGTTTTGTAAACACTTACACAGCTTTTCTGGACACAGGGTGTACATAATTAGGTACAAAAGTAATATGTGAGTAAACTGTAAAACACACTAGCACACTCATTGAATGATTTAATCAGTGATGTCTTCAATGATGTTATTTGAGATGTCATCAGTGGTGTAATAAATGATGTCATAGAAAATGCCATGAGTGATGTACTATGTGAGATCATAAGCAGTGCATTCAGGGGTGCAGGTAATAGTAATAACTGGTGAATTTCCGTGTTTTCCTTAGATCAAAACATTAATGTTGTCACACCTACCTATAAAGTTACTTTAACCTTTGTTTTTTTCAGAGAGTTTGTAGGGTTTTTTAACGTAGCGTAATATTTTATTACCATACGTAAAGCCAACACCCCACTGAAGATGGCGGGGGATGACCACGGGGCCTTATGTTTTTTAAAGAGGAGGGTGGCCACATGGCCCCCCTCCCTGGGATTAATTAAGCCCATTAGGCCCTGGGGACCCTAGGTCCTAATGTTTTTTAAAGGGGATGGGAACAGATGGCCCTTGTCCAGAGCCCAGGGACTCCATGCCCCAGGACCTGATTTTTTTAAAGGGGAGGGGGGTTGCATGGCCCCCATTCCCGAGCCTTATTAGGCCCTGGGGACCCTATCCCCAGGGCCATTTCTTTCAATATAAGGGTAGGCGGGAATGTGGCTCCTCTTCCTGAGCCTTATTAGGCCCTGGGTACCCCATCACCAGGGCCTTTTTTATGAACAGAGAGGGGGCTGCGTGGCCCCCTACACCGGGCATTGTTAGGCTCTGGGAACCCCCATCCTCCAGGGCTGTTTATTTTAATTAAATGGGAGGGGGGGGACGTGGTCTCCTTTTCTATGCCTTGTTAGGCTCTGGGGATCCCATCCCCCGGGATAACCCATTTAAATATAGGAAAGGGGAGCCACGATGCACCCGTCCCCGAGCCTTCGTAGACCCTGGGGACCCAATCTCCCGGGGTTATTTCTAGAAATTGAGTGGAGGGGGCCGAACTACCCCTTCCTTGAGCTGCTATCATCCTTGAGGACCCTATCCCCCGGCCTGCATTTTTTAAAAGTGGGTGCCCTTATGCCCACCCAGGTCACCCAACATATAGTTGTTAGAGGCTTCAAGGGAGCCCCAAGGTGCTCACAGCCCCAGCTGACTCCTCGCATGCAGCGGGAGCCAGCATTGCTTCGAACCAGAGGGAGCAACTACTAATTTGCTCCCTCGTGGAGAGAGCAACATTTCTATCTGTTTCCCTGCCTGCTTCAGTGCCTGCTTCAGTGCTGGCAGGGAAACAAATTACAAGTCTGCTCCCAGGGGTCGGGAGAGTTTTCAAAGCTCCCACCCTCTGGGAGCAGGCTTTGTGTTACAGATCTCACACCTTCAAGGGCTTTTTTCGTAACTTGCGACTTGCATTCTTACGGATTGCGGCTTGTTTCGCAAGTTATGAACCAAGCCCTTGAAGGTGTGAGATAGACAAGCATTGAATTTAAATAGCTCAATTGCAATGGAGATCATTTAACATTGAGAAAGTCATGGAGATTGCTGATACGCGTCCCTTAATGAATTTTTGAGACATGTTTTAAAGAAATTGATGGACCCACTCCAGAGTGCCTGTTCTCTTTTTATTTGAAGAAGCAGTGTTTGATGTTAAAACGCTCTGCAGGGCTGTCCTCCCGAGCACCACCTGCAGTTAGGAGCAAGATGGAATACTGCATAGGAGAGTGTGATATACATAGGACTGTTGCTAATTTTTCCGTGTCAGCCAGAGACACGCCAAGGATTCCTGCCTCAAGAAGTGGCTGCCTGCTTTACTGGTGCTCTGTGCAAGCAGGTTTCATTCTCGTCAAGGTATTGGCTACAGGCAGCACACCTTTGGAGCATTGGAACTGCAGGGGACACCGCGGGAGAGCGGACCGTGATTACACGGAGGTGCTGGTGCATTGTCGCCAACCCATGCCCCAGCGAACCCACGCCCGGATGGTTGAAGCTTCATGCGGGGACTCGAGGGGATCGGATGCCAGAGTATTCACTTCCACACAAGTACCCAGTTCTACTAACGCCCATAAACACAGAGATTCAACTGAGCAAGGGCGGACGCCCGAAACGCGTCATATTTGGTGACTCTCCTTTAAATAAATCTTTGCCGATTATAACGTTTGGATTTGCGTGGTCTTTCCTGTCCCTGCTTTCCTGGTGGCGGCGTTGTGGAGGACCGCAGTTGCTGTATATATATATATATATATATATATATATATATATATATATATATATATATATATATATATATATATATATATATATATATATATATATATATATATATATATATATATATATATATATATATATATATATATATATATATACATATATATATATATATATATATACATTACCTACTGGCGATAGCCAGTAGGTATATATAGTTAGGATTTTTTTCCTATGGGATTTTAGAAAATTCTATGTCGAATAACTTTGGCGTTTGAGGACAGAATTGGCTGAAATTTTCAGAAAAATGGAACATTTTGTTTCTGAGCAGCCCCTGAAAATTTGGGGGGGTTTCGTCAAGGGGAGGCCGAGAAAAAAGGGGGGTCCCAAAACGTGTTTTTCCCATGCAATTTTCCATAGGGCGGTTGGCCTCACTTTTAGCCTGAACGGCTGAATGGATTTACACCAAACTTGGCAAAATTGTAGGGACTGGTAGCCCGATGTGCCTTTGCTATGTCTCAAGATATAGGATCCAGTGGTTTTTACGAAAATTAACTTTGAAAAATATATATTGGGCTACATTGGGCTATATATATGTTGGAGCCCAAATGTAGCCCAATGTAGCCCAATGTAGCCCAATGTAGCCCAATGTAGCCCAAAGATGGCCACCAGAGACAAAAAAAACAAATGTAGCCCAAATATCAGCCAGATGTAGCCCAACTATAGCCCAATGACAGAATGTCCCAGAGTGTTCTAAAGAACAACTAGAGTGCTAACAGTCCTACTTATTACAAAGGTATGGCACACCTGAAGCCATCTTGATTGGAATAAAGTGGTAACTCTTAAAACATTTAATTTAAAAAGGAACAAAATGAGGGGGTTCATTTTGCCATAGAAAGTATGATTAGCGAATATATGACAAAATCCCGCATACCATCAGTCCGCAAAAAAAATCCTGCATGTACTATTAGGCCGCAAATTAAAATAACGAAAACTTTTAGAACGAATATGCCTTTAGCATACACTAAACAACTAAACTACCCTAAACCCTAAAACACTACCCTCAGCATGACCCTACACTACACAAACAGTACAACACTACCCTAAACCCTAAAACACTACCCCCAGCATGACCCTACACTACACAAACACTACAACACTACCCTAAACCCTAAAACACTACCCCCAGCATGACCCTACACTACGCGAACACTACAACACTACCCAAAACCCTAAAACACTACACCCCAGCATGACCCTACACTACGCAAACACTACAACACTACCCTAAACCCTAAAACACTACCCCCAGCATGACCCTACACTACACAAACACTACAACACAACCCTAAACCCTAAAACACTACCCCCAGCATGACCCTACACTACGCAAACACTACAACACAACCCTAAACCCTAAAACACTACCCCCAGCATGACCCTACACTACGCAAACACTACCACACTACCATAAACCCTAAAACACTACCCCCAGCATGACCCTACACTACGCAAACACTACAACACTACCCAAAACCCTAAAACACTACACCCCAGCATGACCTTACACTATGCAAACACTACAAAACTACCCTAAACCCTAAAACACTACCACCAGCATGACCCTACACTACGCAAACACTACAACACTACCCAAAACCCTAAAACACTACACCCCAGCATGACCCTACACTACGCAAACACTACAACACTACCCTAAACCTTAAAACACTACCCCCAGCATGACCCTACACTACGCAAACACTACAACACTACCCTAAACCCTAAAACACTACCCCCAGCATGACCCTACACTACGCAAACACTACAACACTACCCTAAACCCTAAAACACTACCCCCAGCATGACCCTACACTACGCAAACACTACAACACTACCCTAAACCCTAAAACACTACCCCCAGCATGACCCTACACTACGCAAACACTACAGCACTACCCAAAACCCTAAAACACTACCCCCAGCATGACCCTACACTACGCAAACACTACAACACTACCCAAAACCCTAAAACACTACCCCCCAGCATGACCCTACACTACGCAAACACTACAACACTACCCAAAACCCTAAAACACTACCCCCAGCATGACCCTACACTACGCAAACACTACAACACTACCCAAAACCCTAAAACACTACCCCCAGCATGACCCTACACTACGCAAACACTACGCAAACACTACAACACTACCCAAAACCCTAAAACACTACACCCCAGCATGACCCTACACTACGCAAACACTACAACACTACCCAAAACCCTAAAACACTACCCCCAGCATGACCCTACACTACGCAAACACTACAACACTACCCTAAACCCTAAAACACTACACCCCAGCATGACCCTACACTACGCAAACACTACAACACTACCCAAAACCCTAAAACACTACCCCCAGCATGACCCTACACTACGCAAACACTACAACACTATCCTAAACCCTAAAACACTACGCCCAGCATGACCCTACACTACGCAAACACTACAACACTACCCTAAACCCTAAAACACTAGCCCCAGCATGACCCTACACTACGCAAACACTACAACACAACCCTAAACCCTAAAACACTACCCCCAGCATGACCCTACACTACGCAAACACTACAACACAACCCTAAACCCTAAAACACTACCCCCAGCATGACCCTACACTAAACAACCACCACAACTCTACACTACACTAACACAACACTACACTACACAACACTACACTACACTACACAATCACTAACCCACGAAAAAATTAACACAAACCCACTTACCTCTCTCGTCATCGTGGTTTTCACAACGCAAATGCATTTACCATACATGCCTTTAAAACGTAATTCTTTGTAAAGGCATGCGCGATAAATGCACATGCGTTTTGAAAAAATGCGGGATAATGGTATGCGAGGTCAATGACCTTGCGGGATAATGGTATGCGGACTGAAAGTCTGCGGGATAAAAAATGTGGGAAAATGGCTGCAAACCATGATTAGCAGCAGACTTCCCTGGTGAGCACTAGCTTTACTACAGTGATCTAATGAGCAACTAGAGTGCTAACATTCAGAATTTATGGCAAATGTGTGACACATCTGAATGCCTTCTTGATAGAACCAAAGTAAACAAGCATTGAAAATGCAATAGATCCCGCCCTCGTTTAAGTTAAAGCCATTCTGTTTGTAATGAGGTGGCTTTTTAGCTTTGCTTTTATTAGTGTTTTTAAAACTTTCATGTAAATAACATGCATATGTATGCATATATGTATATGTATGCATGCATTTATATTTATATAGATATGCAGATTATATATGTTTATATATGTATATTACCTACTGGCGATAGCCAGTGGGTATATATAGTTAGGATTTTTTCTCTATGGGGTTTCTGAAAATTCTATGTCTAATAACTTTGGCGTTTGTGGACGGAATTGGCTGAAATTTTCAGGAAAATGGCACATTTTGTTTCTGAGCAGCCCCTGAAAATTTGGGGGGGTTTCGCCAAGGGGGGGCCGAGAAAAAAGGGGGGTCCCAAAACACGTTTTTCCCATTCATTTTTCCATAGGGCGGTTGGACTCACTTTTAGCTCGAACGGCTGAATAGATTTACATGAAACTTGGCAAAATTGTAGATATGGTTTGCCCGACGTGCCTTTGCTATGTCTCAATATATGTGCTCCAGTGGATTTTGAGAAATTAACGTTTAAAAAAATATATATATCTGTGACAGCGCTCCGGTTCGCGTACCTGACGCGTAACGGAACTTCGCGAAGCGAAGCTGATTGGCTCTCCGGTGTCTGTCAACATTCTAAACAGTCCGGAGCGGCCGCCATCTTGTCTCTCGGTACGATTGAGAGACAAGATGTGGTGAAAAACAAAGGGGGAAATGAAGGAAAGGGGGCAAGGTAGACCACTCCTGACCCCCTAGGATTGATGAGGGGGATATTAAAGTCCCCCGCGATTTTTCGCGGCAGAGGCGCGTCCCGGTACGTGAACCGGGCAGCTCACCGGGCAGCTAACCGGGCAGATAACCGGCAGCGTAGCTGTCAACATTGTAAACAGTCCGGAGCGGCCACCATCTTGTCTCTCGGTAGGTTCGAGAGACAAGATGTGGTGAAAAAAGAAGGGGGAAATGAAGGAAAGGGGGCAAGGTAAACCCCTCCTGACCTCCTAGGATTGATGAGGGGGATATTAAAGTCCCCCGCGATTTTTCGCGGTAGAGGCGCTTCCCGGTACGCGAACCGGGCAGCTAACCGGCAGCGTAACGGGAGTCCGCCATCTTGTGTTTTTGGAGCATCCGGTTCGCGTACCGGGTAGCGTCCCGGTAAGCGTAACAAGGGGAAAACCAAGAGAAACAGTAAAAAAAAAAGTAAGGGAATAGATTTCCAGCAAACTTGGCAAAATTGTAGGGACTGTTTGTTTGATGTGCCTTTGCAAGGCCTCAAGATATGTGCACGTGTGGATTTTGTCTAATTAAGGTTAAAAAAATATATATATATCTGTAAGCGTGCTCCGGCACGCTTACGTTACGGGTTTTGTTTGCGCTGCAGAGCCGATACGTCACGGTTATGCGACGCGTCATGAGGCGTCTCATGTGGCTACGTGATACGTCACGTAATAAAGAATATATTTTACAGCTATAGATATTAGCTTTTAAAAAACCAATGAAATTCACTGAAAAAACAATAGGTTATAGACCATATATAGTTAGGAATTTGCATTTACAAAACCTTGAAAATTCACTGAAAAAACCATAGGTTAGAGACCATATATAGTTAGCTGGACATTTTATTGACATAAAACCAATGAAATTCCATATATAGTTAGTTGCACTAACTATATATCGCGCACCCGCAATCCACTGCTGATGATGTCACATATTACATCATTCATGACATGGTCAGTGACATCACTGATGACATCACTGATGACATCTCAAATGACATCACTGATGACATCACTGATGACATCTCAAATGACATCACTGATGACATCATGACACACCAATACCAGTTACTACATACGCACTCACTGATTCCTACGTCTACACACACATTCACTCATTCACCCATACAGTCACTCATACATACAGTCACTCATTATTACAACACTATCATATGCACTCATACATCTATGCAGACTCTCACACACTGCCACTCATCCATGGAGTTACTCACACACCTAGTCAGTCCTGTAAAGAATCAATCACACTTCCATTTCCTCATCTATACAGTTAAACACAGAACACCATACTTCAGTGACATCACTGATGACATCACTGATGACATCTCAAATGACATCACTGATGACATCTCAAATGACATCACTGATGACATCATGACACACCAATACCAGTTACTACATACGCACTCACTGATTCCTACGTCTACACACACATTCACTCATTCACCCATACAATCACTCATACATACAGTTACTCATTATTACAACACTATCATATGCACTCATACACCTAGTCAGTCCTGTGAAGAATCAATCACACTTCGATTTCCTCATCTATACAGTTAAACACAGAACACCATACTTTTCACACATATACTAACACATACTTACTCTCTTATACAATCACTGATACAAGTACACATTGATATGCACAGAGTCACACACCTCCCAGCCAGCCACACACACACTCAGTCTTCCATACATCCACTCATTCTTCAATATGTAAAACATATTTAAACTTTACAAAAACACACAGACACTAGATGATGTCATCAGTGATGTCATTTGAGATGTCATCAGTGATGTCATCAGTGATGTCATTTGAGATGTCATCAGTGATGTCATCAGTGATGTCACTGACCATGTCATGAATGATGTAATATGTGACATCATCAGCAGTGGATTGCGGGTGCGCGATATATAGTTAGTGCAACTAACTATATATGGAATTTCATTGGTTTTATGTCAATAAAATGTCCAGCTAACTATATATGGTCTCTAACCTATGGTTTTTTCAGTGAATATATATATATATATATATATATATATATATATATATATATATATATATATATATATATATATATATATATATATATGTATATTACCTACTGGCGATAGCCAGTAGGTATATATAGTTAGGATTTTTTTCCTATGGGACTTTTGAAAATTCTATGTCTAATAACTTTGGCGTTTGTGGACGGAATCGGCTGAAATGTTCAGGAAAATGGCACATTTTGTTTCTGAGCAGCCCTTAAAAATTTGGGGGGGGGTTCGTCAAGGGGGGGCCGAGAAAAAAGGGGGGTCCCAAAACGCGTTTTTCCCATGTTAATTTCCATAGGGCGTTTGGCCTCACTTTTAGCTCGAACGGCTGAATGGATTTGCACGAAACTTGGCAAAATTGTAGGGACTGTTAGCCCGATGTGCCTTTGCTGGGTCTCAATATATGTGCTCCAGTGGATTTTGAGAAATTAACGTTTTAAAAAATTTATATATCTGTGACAGCGTCCTGGATAGCGCACCAGTTCGCGTACTTTTCGCGTCACGGAGCTTTGCGAAGCGAAGCTGATTGGCTCTCCGGTGTCTGTCAACATTCTAAACAGTCCGGAGCGGCCGCCATCTTGTCTCTCGGTAGGATCGAGAGACAAGAGGAGGAGAAAAATGAAGGGGGAATTTAATGAAAGGGGGCAAGGTAGACCCCTCTTGACCCCCTAGGCATGATGTTGGGGTTATTAAAGGGTCCAGTGGGGAAAATATAAAAAAATTGATTTTTCACGGTAGAAGCGCTTCCCGGGCCGCGAACTGGGTTGCAAACTGGTAGCGAAACGTGAATTCGCCATTTTGTGTTTCGGTTTAATTAAATTACAGGGTAAAAGGGGGTACGGGAGACGTATCCTGATCCCTTATGTTTTCTGAGGGCGGCTGAGGAGGCTCATATATGTTGATACATGTCTTCCAGCGGCTGTGCGTGAGCGTTTTTTTTTTTTTTTGGCTGCGTGACGTCTGTTAACGTTCGATTCGATGGAAATCAGGAAGTGTTGACCGCCATTTTGTCACTGCGATTAAATATTTTGTTAAAAATAATTGTTATAAATTAATCTTTATTGATAAACATTGTCTGCGCCATCTTGCCTTTTTTCCAATGCCACAATTTTGTTGTGCACGGCAGCCATTTTAGATGCCTTGACCAGACCCACTCTCTGCACGCCGTCGATTCTCAGCACGGCTCCCCACCCTCGCAAGCATCTCCCCCACGCACTGGTCACCCCCGCTCTCTCTCTCATGCATGGGCCATAAACCTCCCCCCATCTGCGCTGCTCTTCCCTGAGACTCACACCCCGTGCCCGCCCGACACCTTCCTTTCACCCTATTCACTACCGCACCCTCTGACACTCCGCTTCCTCTGTGTCTGATTGTGTAGGCCGGTCTCAGTCTATCACTTAGCCCTGCCGATGTAGTTTATGGCTCCAGCTGTAGAGAATCACCCCTGTTCAAAGGAGTTACAGTAGATTAAGGCCCCCACCCGATGAGATTCGTCACATCACACGCGTTCCTACTATCTGATAACCATCCTGTATTGTGCTTGGGGAGGGGATTCTCACTGTGAGGGTGTGTGGGTCCGAGCCTGAAGCGGAAGATTCCAGGGATGCCTTTTTGTACATCAAAGTCTTCACAATTATGTGTCACATTAAAAATATATAGCACTCCAACAAAGTAGAAGGAAAATAACACTTTAATAACTTATAAATATATACATCGCAACAAAAACAGTAAACACCTTAAAACATTTTTTATTAAAACAGAAGCAACAATGGTTTATGACATGGGGAACAGTAGTGATATCCTGGGCGGGTGATGGAACTGGGTTTGTTAATGGAAAAACATCTACAGAGAAAACTATTGGTAAATTATACTTCTCCGGAAATTTAAAACTCACAAATGTTTCATTTGTGTAATCGTTTTATGAACATGTACATTAAAAAAACTAAAAGAAATGCCAAGAACGTCCCATGTGAAAGTGAATTTTATCTGGCAATTTTTTTCTTTTCCTTCTCATGAAAAGAAAGTTAAAGCCAGGTTCGTTACCTGCCTCATCTGCAAAAAAAAAACTCTCGAGAGGGACCGAAAAAAAATAGCGCTATGGTAATCATACCATGCATCGGCACATGGAGAGGTGGCACCCTCTTAATTATTCTAAAGCACAATTTCGAGATTTGGGGGATAACCCCCGACCGGCAAAAACATCCACCAATGACTTAGCAATAAGTGAGTCAGAGGCAAGGGAAACTGTCCCAAATCTGCAAAAGAACTTTGGGCAGATGAGATTGACTTGTTTAGCATGTGGAAAATTAATTTCATGCGGAGAGATCAGTATTACTTCAATAAATACAGTAATCAATGATTCATTAGAACTTAATATCAATTCATTTTCCGAACGTGTAATCAGTACCTGTCCCATGTCAATTCATTGTTCGAACTTCAATACCCATCCCGGATCAATTCATTGTCCGAACATATAATCAGTAAAAAGTGCGACAAGTGCAACAAAATCATATCGATAATTCATTGTGAGCAAGTACCAAAAGTGTCGACAATTCTAACCTTCAATAAATACAGTAATCAATGATGCATTAGAACTTAATATCAATTCATTGTCCGAATGTGTAATCAGTACAAGTCCCATGTCAATTCATTGTTCGAACGTATAATCAATGCCCATCCCGGATCAATTCATTGTCCGAACATATAATCAGTCTTATCCCATATCAATTCATGTGCTAAAAACTGCATACATATCTCATGATATCAAGGCTGAGCAATCGGGGCACAATAGTTTCATTTGTACCGGCGCCATTTTGGGTGAGGTCTGGAAGGTCCAAGTATAGTCAAAATGTCTCCACCAACTCGTGGTTGGACCGGGACCTCTTTCGGCAGTCCAAAAGTTTTCGTTGAAGGGTAGTAGAGGGGACTGGCGACATGAACCATCAGTCAAAGAGGGGTGGGAGGCAAAAATCTCTCCTACCGGGTCATACTGGTGTCCCACCGGAACTGATCAAGTTGGTAGTCTTGCAGGATTTTGGTGATTTCAAGGCTGAGGCCGGCGCCGGCATGAGCGCGCCGACGTCCCGCGGCTACGTAGTGGTCGTTCCGTGGGTGATCATGGCAGTCATTCCCCATCGGGGGTCGGGGCCCCCGTGGCTCTTATAGAATCTTCAAAGTTGAGGAGAACGTTTCTGGACGCAGGACTCATTTTCTAGTTGAACTCAGAAGCGCCGTTGCACCGTAAGAGTGGAGGAACCCTTTTGTCGGGTGAGTGCAGCGTCGCTGCATCGCAAGAGTGGAGGAACCCTTTTGTTGGGTGAGTGCAGCGTCGCTGCATCGCAAGAGTGGACGAACCCTTCTGTTGGGCGAGTGGAGCGTCGCTGTATCGCAAGAATGGACGAACCCTTTTGTTGGGTGAGTGGAGCGTTGGGGGTACAGCTGAGGGGCCCCCACCTGGGGGGGATGGGAGAGGCTCGTTCGCGCCGCCTCTCCCTCCCAGCGCACCCCACGCCGACACCTGGCGTTGATATCCGTGATGTCCGGACCAGGCGATAAGAGGGGGGGGTCGGAGGCAGAGGCAAGACATCCCCCCCCCCCGTGGCCTGCAGGGCGCCGCTTCAGGCCCGAACGGGGAGCTCATATCAAGCCGGGGCCAGACCAGGAGATACGAGGGGGGGGTCGGTGGCATGTGCAAGACATCCCCCCCCCAGTGTTGTCGCAGCCATTATTGAAAAAAGAAGAGGGATCCTGTCGGCCTCGGCTCCTCTCCTGGCCCACCTTAGGCGACGACCTCCCCGGCCGACGGCTGCCAGCAGGACTCGCCCTACACGTGCCAAAGGCCTCGTCTTCCGGATGGGCGTAGCCGTGAACCTGTTGCACTTCGGGAGTTTCCGGAATGGGGGTAGGTATCTGCTGATTTGTATTTATTTCATGTTACCGTTATTGGGCGTGGCGGGCGGTGGGACAGACATGCTTGGAGCAGTGGGGGGGTGGCGGAGCCTAGCTACCTTGTGGCTGCCGTAACGTCAAGCTTGGCTTCTTTCACCATTTTCATGTTTCTTATTTCTAGCGAAGTCAAAAACTCATCAGAGGCCTACTGATTTTGTTTGATTTCTTTCCTTTCCTTTTCAAGTGTGTTTCATGCTAAAGTTTCTGTTTAACAGGATACAGGGATTACTTCGTATTTTACATATGTCTTCTTTATTAGGGGTTCTCTCCGGTTGAGTCAGATGATGTACCTCTAATAAATGGTCCGGGTGGAAGTAGTTTCTCAATCAGTGGGGAGTGACAGATTACAACGGGGGACAAAGGTCCGCATTACCCACCCTTCACTACTTGCAAAGACTAGACAGAATATTTCTATTCCACGTTATTTGCAAACAGAGAGTACCTCGAAAGAACTATTCCTTGAACAATAAATTTCCAGCCAATCAATCAATCAGGCATGACGGATTACAACGGGGGACAAAAGTCTGCATTACCTATCCTTCACTATCTCCAAAGGGAGACAGAATATTTCTATTCTTCTCTGTTTGTAGACAGGGAATATCTCAAACAGCAATAATCGATAAAAAAAATTGTAGGATTATAACACTTTAATAACTTATAAATATATACATCGCAACAAAAACAGTAAACACCTTAAAACATTTTTTATTAAAACAGAAGCAACAATGACAACTAACAGTAGTGATATCCTGGGCGGGTGATGGAACTGGGATTGTTAATGGAAAAAGATCTACAGAGAAAACTATTGGTGAATTATACTTCTCCGGAAATTTAAAACTCACAAATGTTTTATTTGTGTAATCGTTTCAGGTCAAACGGATTGTGGGACAATGTTCACAATGGAAGAGTCACCAAAAGGCATTTGGATCGATGTTGCAGCAGGCTGTCATGTATATAGTTATTTAATAAAACGTTTTACCCTGTTACTTTGCTGGTGTGTTGTATATATTTATAATATTTGCATAGGGTTTGTCGTTATTTTGGGTGGGGTGGGGTGGGGTGGGCGGCGGAGTCGAGCTGTCTTGCAGCCATCCTGGTGTCGAGCTCAGTTCCTCTCACTAGTTTCGTATTTCTCATGAGGGCTTGTTCATAATGTTTCTATTTTAGCGAGGTCAAAAAGAGATCCCATTAGTGGCCTACTGATTTTGCTCGATTCCTTTTGTTTTTTTAAACTATTTTTCACTATGTGCAAAGACTAAACAGAGTATTGCGACTCTGTGCTTGTTTGTAAATACAGAATGAACTAAAGAGAACCAATTCTAAAACAGTAAATGCTTGGATAACAATCAATCAAATAGAGAGAGAAGCAGGCACGACGGATTACAACGGGGGCAAAGGCCTGCGTTAACTACCCTTCACTATCTGCAAAGAGAGAGTACTGCTAAGAGAAAAGAGGGGGGGCAAGGGGGGGCAGCGTTCAAAGCACATCAGCGTGCATAAACACGAAAATGTTTTTACCTATCATGTACTTGACATTTGACAGCATTTGATATTTGCTATTAAAAAACCAATGAAATTCACAGAAAAAACCATAGGTTTTAGGCCATATATAGTTAGGGATTTGCATTTACAAAACCTTATTTTACTCGCATAAAACCATTGAAATTCGCATATATAGTTACATGCGCTAACTATATGTCGCGCACCCGCAATCCACTGCTGATGATGTCACATATTACATCATTCATGACATGGTCAGTGACATCACTCATGACATCACTCATGACAACTCAAATGACATCACTGATGACAACTCAAATTACATCACTGACAACATCACTGATGACATCAATCATGTGATAATACGATCAACCTCTTCAGACTCTAATATAACCTTAGATACACTCAGAGTAAACAGACACTCACAGATTGTCACTCATCCATGGAGTTACTCACACACCTAGTCAGTCATGCACTGAATCAATCACACCTCCATATCCTCAACTATACAGTTATACACACCTTACTTATTCAAACATATACTAACACATATTTACTCTTTTATACAATCCCTGATACAAGTTCACAATGATACATACAGCCACTCACACATTCACTGGCTCTTATACACAGTAATTTATATATGTGAACTTTCACATGTACTGTGTTTTACATATGTACTTACTTTGACATGTAGCACTGAGATATCCATTCACTCACCAATACACTCGTACACAGTCAACCACCCATACAGCTGCTTCCACATGCAGTTTTGAACCCATAGATCTAGTAAATAAACTGTTCACACATGTATGCACAGAGTCACACACCTCCCAGCTACCCCCCCACACACACTCACTCTTCCATACAAATACTTGGGCAACCAATCAATAACCCATACAGTTACTCATATAGCTACTGATCAACACATGCAGCAGTTTAAAGAACAACAGATATAATGATACACAAATTAAGACAGTTTAGTCACTAACCCATGCACTCAGTGAGACACATTTAATCACTCTCTCATACAGTCAGTCATGCACCTACTAAATCCTTCATCCAGACACTTATACATCCACTCATTCTTCAATATGTAAGACATATTTTAACTTTACAGAAACATAGTCACTGGATGATGTCATCAGTGATGTCATCAGTGATGTCACTGACCATGTCATGAATGATGTAATATGTGACATCATCAGCAGTGGATTGCGGGTGCGCGATATATAGTTAGCGCATCTAACTATATATGCGAATTTCAATGGTTTTATGCGAGTAAAATAAGGTTTTGTAAATGCAAATCCCTAACTATATATGGCCTAAAACCTATGGTTTTTTCTGTGAATATATATATATATATATATATATATATATATATATATATATATATATATATATATATATATGTATATATATATATATATATACATCTATATCAGCAATTATTTATATATGTAATCAATAATATATATATATATACTACCCAGAGTTCTCTGCTTCTTTTTGTGCATAAATATTTTATATATATATATATATATATATATATATATATATATATATATATATATATATATATATATAATCAATAATATATATATGTAATCAATAATATAGATGCCATTGATTCTTAAGAGAAATATTTAAATATGTATTATTCTTGTTATTGTCTCTATAGTAATTTTCTCACCCACCTCCATAGCAATTACTTAATCTAACCTTCATGTAATCAAGAGTCCAAAACAAATTTGAAAACTGCAAAAAAGAAACTTGAATTCAGTGAGCATTCCCATCACAATCACTGCAGTAGAGTAGACCTGCGATTCTGTGCCAACAAAACAGACCAGGGATCTTACCAACATTCCATAGAAAAACACAAAGAATCATGAAGAAACACATCTACTGCAGGACTTCTTTTGGGTACCTGGAAAGAAAGCGTCCTCAAAGATGGCACTACCGAAAGGAGATGAGCAACTCTTCATTTCGGAAGCATTACTGACGGTGTCTTTGGCGTTGTCATTTTCCAACATGGTTGCCACCACTGCAAATCTTGCAGTATTTTTGCATGAAAGACAGTAGATTGCAGCACAAGAGATTGCGGCTATCACTTCCAGTTCTCTGTGAAATGTGTTATCCAGTGTCTCAGCTGCTGATAGCAGTGTCTCCAACAACATTGTTTTCCTGAGATATACAGGTTAAGAAACGCTGCCATGTATTTTAAACATGTTGCAAATCACAAAGAATTCCGTAACCATATACAAGAACATGTCCAAATGCTGAGTTCCTTTGTAAGTTAGAGGAACTGTGAGGTGACTTGCAATATCATCATAGTAAATGTTGGGGTACTTTATGCCATATAATCCATGGTCACTCTTTCACCCTTTCCACAAACTGCTTGAATCCTTAGTGTGTTTCTTTTTCATAGGAAAGAGACAAGATGTTTAAAGACATGATGAACCTGTAGTGCAAAAGAAGACACCCCAAAAAATGTGTTGCAAAAAGAATTTAGAACAAGTTTAAAGTAAGCCAAATGTAAAAAACACTCTAGCTAAGAATGTGTAGAATCGTGCACAGAGATTCTCTCTTTCACATAGTTACCTAAAGTGTGCAAATTATAAAAACGTTGCCTTAAATATCTACTTTCTGCTGGTCACTCTTCACTTAGAAAAACAGATCGGAAGGAAAAGCCAGTTTTCGTTTTCATTGCTTAAACTGCATCTTTAATCAAGCTATGTGTCCTGCCTTTCCTCTTGGCCACTGGCTCTGGCAGCAGAAATTGTTATGCCACAACTCATTCGCAATAGCTTATTACAGTAAGTCACTGCATCATTACTTTATTACAGACAACTAGAGATGTCACACAAGTTGTCTGTAATAAGGAAATTAGAGACAGACTTGTATACAAAGATGTTAAGCTCCAATATATATTAAAAAGGGAACTAAGGCATAGGAAAGCATACATTTCTTTAGTATGAATTGCATATTTAATTGACTTTAACATCTTGCACAAAATGGGTGAATATCATGACTGTAACTGATTTAGTTTTATTTAATTTATTAAAGGTGCTCCCGGATATACTGCTTTTTGCAAATGAACATCATTTCGAGAAAAGGTTTAAAACATACATGTAAGCAAGAAGGAAAAAAAAAGTAGGAAGTAAGAACAATTTCTGTAAATTCCGATGTCAAACGAAATGGGCTCTTCAATGTTCTTTTTCAGTCTTTGGAGATGTGCACAAGAAAATGTTGGAGTGCGGTGTAATGCCAAATTTGGCAAAATTGCGCTTTGACATTTTTAAATGCAGGGATGCACTGTATTAACAAAATATTGCGCACCCCTGTGTTTCCCCTAGTGCGGGCGCTAAAAAAGCTGCCTAGCGCCAGCGCAGGCACCTTTGAGCCATGTTGCAAAGGTGCCTGCGCTGCAGGGGCGATTGTTTATGAGCAGGAAGGGACACCTTCCTGCACATGAAGAATCTTTAATGAGATTTTCTATTTTTATGTGTGATGCAGAATGCAGCACACATAGAGAGAGAAAAATACGAGTATAAATTAATAATCTCTCCTTGTTTTGCCATCCTAAGGCCAGGTTTACCTGGCCTTCGTTTTTGGTGCTGCCCTATCCTTGTAAATATGGGACAGCGTCAAAAAGCAATGGGAGTAGCGGTGGAACACCCACTGCA
The DNA here is from genome assembly GCF_964263255.1 of Lissotriton vulgaris. NCBI lineage: Eukaryota > Metazoa > Chordata > Amphibia > Caudata > Salamandridae > Lissotriton > Lissotriton vulgaris. The sequence goes on from NC_141697.1 coordinate 1,131,683,212, forward strand.
ACACCATTGTCTGCCCCTTTCCTGCAGCAGACTGTTGCAGAAAGGGGCATATTTACAAGGTGGCATAAGCCATGTTACGTAGCTTAAAGGCACATTGTAAATATGGGGTATGGAGCAATGCCACTGGAGCATCGGAAAAAGTGACGCTTTTGTGGCGTTAGGGGCTTGTAAATATGCTTCTTTGTTTTATGTTTTTATTCTAATAACGAAGAAGGGAGTGGGAAAAGAAAGAAGAAAGATGAAGCACAAAGGACAAAGATGGAAAAACGTAGAAATCGGAAATGGATTTATTCAAAGGTCTTTCAGATTCTTTGATTTCGATTTGTATGCTTATGAGCTACGTTTCAGTTGTAAATTCTAGTCTCCTGCTTTCTCTTTTATGTCCCAGCTTTTGACTCAGAAACTGACCCATGAACCTCTTTGTTGCCTTGATAGAGCAAGTAGAATAGGGTCTCATTCTTAATCTCTATTAGTTTCTTGGTTGCTATAGACTTGAACATATTTTCTCTGATCAAATCGTAATAGGGGCAGGTCAACAAGAAATGGAATAAATCTGTCCTCAAATGCACTGTTCTGATGCCGCCAGCTTCCTTTTCTTAACCTAATACATCAGCGAAAGGACACCAGTTCATACCATGACAAAGAGTCTTATTTCCCTGTGGTTGGTCAGGGTCTTTAAATAGGGTTGTGGACTTGGTCATATAACAAAAAGGCATGAGAGGAGCTGGATTGTAGTTCACCAAAGCTTTGCCCTTGGCGTCCATATGGATTTTCAGCTAGATTTTTGTTGTGGTTGTGTTTATTCCTTTTTTGGTCATTGTCGTGTCTGCAGACTCGAAGCACGACAGGAGTCTGTAGTTTTGATCAGGTATGTTTATTTTCGTTAGTACAGCTTGCTTCCCCACTTCCTGCCCCGTCCCCAGTTCCTGTGCGTCTGCCCCCTTTTCATCCCTTGACCGGAACTGGTGTCCGGTTCCTTGCCCTCTCCCACCAGTCATTGTTCGGGTTCCTAGTGCCCTGTGTCCAGGTCACGACATCTCCCCCCTTGTTGCAAACGAAACAGAGATATTGTTGATGCCAACTGTTGTCAAGAGAGAGAGAAAGAGAGAGAGAGAGAGAGCATCACATCTCTCCAATCAGTCTCTTTGGTCTTTTGCACTCTCTTCTCTGCCATGTTTCTCCTTTGTCCATCTGCGCATCTTCATCCTATCTCATGCCTCCTGTTGCGATTGCTCCTCCGTCCTCTTCCATGATCTTCAGTTCCTTGAAGAGTGAGCTGTTTCGTGTGACGTGGTAGCGTACTGCTGATGCTGTTATCATGGGCCCTTGTACCTCGGTCACCGTCAACGGCTCCTTTGAGAACGTGCTGTCCGATTTCCTCAGCTGCCACTGCCACACCACCACTGTGTCTCCTTGCTTTAGTTTCGCCGGAATGGCGTGTCTCCTTGCATCTGCATATGTCTTCATTTTCGCTTTTGCTTCTTGATCTTTGGGGACAATGTGTTGCGTGCTTATCTAGGATCCTGATCGATACTGTGACCTTATGCCCCTATTCGGCTATAAATCCATTTATTCCCTATATTGGCATAACCGTTCAAGTACAATATTCAGAAAGTCATCTCTGGCCTCACTCGAACAGAGCCACATTCCAGAATAGTTTTCTCTGCCACTTCCTTTGCAACCAATTAGTGCAATGACAGAGCAGAAGTCACTATCTGAGATTCCTAGATTAACACTCCGAGTTCTTCAACAAGATAAAAACTCAGCAAACCTGGAAATCCCCGCTTGCTGTGTTTTGATTAGTAATGGAACTCTAATGAGCAACTGATAGCTATCACTTCCTAGTGACATCTTTTATTGACGTCTTATGTCCAGCAAACTTACGTCAAACCAGGCACCTGTCAGGTATAAATATTACCAACGTTGCCTTAAGCAAACGCTGTCTGCAGTACGCTGATGCTGCTGCTGTCTTGTTGCTGTTGGTGAAGCTACTGATACCATTATCGCTGCTAAAGCGCGAACGATGGTGTGGTGAACTTAGGAGCTGAACAGCAGTCCATCTGCGAAGAGCCCAGCAGATGCCAGCTGCCCGCGGACGCTGTCCCCCCTCCTCCTCCTCGACGCGCTGAAGAGAGACGCTGTCTTTCTCCTGCAGAGAAATCCAGCTCCAGCGTTTCTGGTCTACCCTTGCGGGTGACTGGGATACAGAGTTCCCCCTGAAGGAGATACCAGACCTCCATCATTTTATTCAGAGGTATGGTGTTGACTAAACCCTTAGTGAGAATTCTTGAAGCAAACCTTGGCAAAGCCAACTTAAACTGAAGCTACTTACTTACTCCCCTCCCAAGTATTAGGCTTAGGTCAGGTACACTGGGGTAGGCGTAGTTAGAAGCACCAGTTGAGTATTTTAGCCTAATGTATATATGAATGTATATATGTTTTATTACTATTAAACCATTGTATGGCTAAGAAACCATATCAATGCTTTTACAGTATTTTTCGCAATACTTATCTTACTGTACGTACTTTTTATCATAACAAGTCTTGCAATTGTGGCAATACATTTCTCTTGTATGAGAAGAAAGACTGTTCAATAAATGTTAACCTTTTATTGACAAACGCCCGTCTCTCTATTCTCTACATATCGTGAAAGTAAACTGCACTAACCTGACTGAGTAAAATAACTGTCTATTGTTTCACACGACCCTAGAGATTGACTCTTGATCTGAGGAGCAAAGTTGTCATGTTGCACGGTTGTTGGAAAACTGAATCCCTTCTTGTCTGTGCCAGGGAAGCTGATCACTTCCTATGCAGAGAAGAAAGTTTCCAGTGACCTCTGAGCTAGGTGGTAACAAACCCAATTAAGTTTAGCATAGTCAGTAGAGGCCTGGAAGATCCGCACTTCTACGTCGATACTACTGTTTATGTTATTCCAATGCGCAGGGCCTAGTGGGAAACTAGGAACTACACTACATGGCGCCCAACGTTTGGTAAGGCGATAAACTAACGCAAGACGTTAGAGTAACTCAGTCGTGCATATTTCACACAGACCCCTTTCTCCTGTAAATACTCCAATAGACGTCTGGAGTGGGTGAAAGGTTAAAATCCGCCCGAACTCAGTAGGAAGAGATTCCTATGTAAAGCTCTGGTTTATTCAACGTTGAAGGATACAGTGTTCCAAAATATTGTGCACCTAATCTTTGTCTCCTTGGAGACCTACTCTGCAAAGCCTGCATTTATAAAAATGTCAGACAGTGAAGAAGAAAGGGAAGCAGCTAGGCTGGCAGCCCAACTAATAGAGGAAGACACGAGTCTCCTACAGACTGACCCGGATGCAATTATCATCCCGGTCCACTTAAGAAAATCTATAACTTTAAAACTTATAGAGAACGGACTGACACCTCAAGGTGGTACAGTAATTTTCGTGATAGAGGCTCACGAATATCGGCAGACAGAGGTATTCTATTCATGGATAAACTTTCCAGTGGCAAACGCTACAACAAAAGAGTTTCACTATTACAAAATAGAGGAACCTCTGGAAGAGTACGCTCCTTTCGAGGAGACTGAAATCCCACTAAAATTCCAAGAGCACCTGCTCTGGTTTAATGGCGCCCTAAAACATAATGATCATATTACCAGGCTCGGTCCACTAGGTAGACCAGGAGCAACGTGGCCGGTTCTAGCCAGCTACACACCACATCCGGACATTGCAAAAATGTCTAGAGAAGAGCTGTTAGTACAGCTAAAAACATTAATAAAAATACATAGGCAATTAGTCTAATATGTAATGCGGACTGCAACAGTCCAGCCAGCTGTTAATGTACCACAGCTGACCCCTCATCAGGGGAACACTAATAAAATCACACCACAGAACATACAGTCATGTCTGGGTAAAACACCCGTAAAACGGGAACAAATCCCTTTCTGGTTAGCACAGAAAATCACTCAAATAGAGGCAGTATTTCCTGATACTACCCCTATAGAGAAACACAGAATCTTGACCATCTGCCTTCCTATGGGAATCGCACCACACGTGGAGGACTGCGACACTTGGGGTACAGTATTTGCTTCCATTTACACAAAAACACACGGTGTTCCGTCTATGGCGGTAATACCAGAAGTGCTAAAACAGATTCAAAATGAATACGGTCCAAAGCCAGCTTTAAATCTTGGTATGAAATTACTGAAAGACTTCAAGCAGGTCTCGGCTATATTATTAGCCAATATAAAAGGAGAAGCAGCATCTGTGGCGATTCTCCAGAAGTTGAAGGAAACAGATATAAAAGATCAGCCAATTGAGCTTGCCAGAATCATAGAGAAATGCTATGAAGAATTAGGTAGAGACAGCTTGGGTGGGAAACCAGTAAAGCCCCAACTGCTCGAAAATCCTGAAAAATTATTTATTAAAAATAATTCAAACACTCCTAAAAAGAGCTGGGATGAAAATAAACAATCCACTCCCAAGGAAAAAGTTTTCCAGTCCAGAGGAAGGTCTCCTCGACGGAGGGAAAGAACTCCGACTCGAGAACACCAGTCTCCCCAGAGGGAGCCCTCTGAGAAAAGATATAACCTTAGAAATAGGGATAATCTGAAAAAACCTGATAGATATCAAAGTATTGATACACGTCCCTCTCGATCTTTTTCGCAGAAATCGGAAAGAAGAGGACGGTCAGACCCAGGAGAGCACACCAAGGGCCGGATGTAGGTCGGTCGGTAACGGCCGAAAATCGGTATTTTCGGCTGTTACCGACCGAGATTCACAAAATGGAATGTAGGGCCACATATTTTACCGAATCGGTAAATTTACCGATCGGTAAATTTACCGAATCTGTAAAATACCAAATCAGTATTTTTACCGATTCGGTAACAATGAGATGTAGGTGGGACTCTTCTGAGTCCCACAAGCCTTACAGAATCGGTATTTTACCATGAAATCCAACTTCATGGTAAAATACTGATTCCGGTGTGCATGCACATGTGTGCACGCACACCTGTGCCATATGACAGGCAGACCTGCCCTTAGGGCAGGTATGCCTGCCACATGGCCCCCAAATCTTTTTTGGGGGTGCTAGAGGGTGTCAAAGTGACACCCCCTGCACTCTTGTCAAAATCGGTATTTACCGATTCGGTAAATACCGACCGGTAATGCCCCATTCATTCCTATGGGCTTCAAAGCCCATAGGAATGAATGGGGCATTACCGGTCGGTATTTACCGAATCGGTAAATACAGATATTTACCGATTCGGTAACAGGAACATCTGGATGTTCCTACATATCCACCCCTTAGATTTACCGATTTTTAATTACCGAATCGGTAGAATTCGGTAATTAAAAATCGGTAAATCTATTTTACCTACAAGTCCAAAGACAAGGAACCTGCTCAGAGTAAAAAATCTAAATTTCAGAAAAAGAAGGTAGCCAGTATTAGAGTAATCAACCATGCCGAGAATACTGAGGACACAGTTGAAAAACGGGGAGTGGGCATTGACAATGTTGGACAGTGCAGCAGAAATCAGTATAGCTCGCAAGATCTTGATGAGTCATCTGGAGACAGTGGACACGAATGAATACATTCAGGTTGAAACTGCCGATACCAGACTTAGCGAGCCCCATAAGATATACGAAATAACATTGCGTATAGAGGGGGATAAGACTAGGAAAATAAAGGGTCTATTTTGGGATAAGCTCTCAAAAGGCTATGATATTCTGTTAGCTGAAAAAGATTGGCCCCCAGAGTTTGTCAGGGAGTGCCGTCGTGGCGAAGAAGTGATTATGACTACCTTCTCGAATCACATTCCGATTCACAAAAAATATACATATGCAAGGAAATGGGCAGTAGCCCAGGCACCGGCATTGTATAAAAACCATGTAGGATGGGATGAGGACTCTCCTCCTCACAAAATCCAACTAAAAAGTGAACCAGCTGCCCAACGGCAGTATCCCATTAAGCAAGAAGCTAAAAAACAGGTCAGGGAGATCTTAGATCAACTTGAATACAAGGGGGTGATTGAAACATGCACCTCTCAAATGAACAATCCTTTGTTTCCTGTCTCCAAGCCAGACAATTCATATCGTCTAGTTTTGGACTACAGACACCTTAATGCATGTTGTAAAGCTTTTGCAGTACAAAACTCGCATAGTGCAGCCCTAATGAATAACATAGTTAGGAAAAAATATAAAACGACATTAGACATATCTAATGGTTTCTTTTGTCAAAACATTGCACCGGAAAGCAGATATTTGACCGCTTTCTCTGCATTTGGGTCGCAGAAAAAATTCTGTCGACTCCCACAGGGGTTCAAGAACAGCCCAGGACTATTCTCAGCTAGGGTAACAGAGTTACTACAAATATATGATGATGAGGCATTATCTTACGTAGATGATATCTATCTCACAGACGACGACTTGGATACTCACTTGAAAAGAGTGAACACCATTATACTTGGGTTCGCAGCAGAGGGTTACAAATTCAACTTTAAAAAGTCCCGAATTGCCCATCTGACAGTACTATTCTTAGGGTACGAATTATCAAGTGAAGGAAAAAGCCTAGCGGACAACTTCTTAGAGAAGTGCGCTGTACTCCAAGCTCCAAAAACGCTGAAGAATTTACAATCCATTCTAGGTTTTCTGAATTTCGGAAGAACTTACATTCTAAATTACGCAGAGAGGGTTAAACCTCTCTACGAACTAATTAAACCTGATTTTAAACAAATCAATTGGACTCAAAAACACACAGAAATTTTGAGATCACTGCAAACAGACATGTTAGCTAAAACAAAATTAGATACAAGTGACAATACACGCAATCTTGTAATCCGAGTCATCCCAGGAAGATGCGGATTCACGTACCTAACCTCTAATGAGGGAGAAAAGGTACCAATTTCAATTAAATCTCACTTGTACACACAAGTAGAAAAAACATTCAGTCACACAGAAAGAACTGTGGAAGCAGTGCAAATTGCACTAGCAAATGAACGAGAACTAGCACACGGCAAACAGATTAATATCCTCACAGCGGAATCCGCCTTCGAGGCGCTATTCAGCCCAGTAAACCTGCCTACAGTATCACTGGATCCGAAATGGATACAGTGTGTAGATTCTCTAGGAGCGGAAGACGTGAAATACTATTTTGCCCCGCAATTCGAAGAACTGAATGATTTAGAATATGAAGAAGAATATCCTCTGCCAATCGAACTTCTGCCTCTCCCACAATACGCCTGTATAATCTATACAGATAGATTTGTACAGCATTTCAACGGAGAGAGCAAATCCTACGATGCAGCATGTGCGATTATTAAAGGTCGATGGCTGTGCGGAAAATTCAGACCGAAAGTAACAAAAACTGAATCAGTAAAGTACTGTTTGGCTCAGAGAGCTGAAATCAGATGTTTAAAGATGGCGCTCGAAAATGCAGAACGTGAATTCCCGACACTTATCGTGTGCGATTCTCATTTTTGCGTCAACTCTTACAACAATAAACTGCAGAGGTGGATTGAAAACGATTACAAAGATGACACAGGTGCCACAATAAAGCATAAATTGCTCTGGAAACAAGTAGCTCTTTTACACAAAGAACTACAAAAGACTCACGTGATACACGCACAGAGTCTTCAACGTGATGGCGTTCACGTTGCAGGGAATTCATTGGCTAATACAGCCACAGCGGAAGCAACTAAACTGGCTTCCGTAGCCACAAAAAAGCGTACAGAAAAATACATAGACGGGGAAACCATGCTGGCAGTAAAAACGACCGTAAAAGGCGACTGTGCAGCACTGCCCGTGAACTATCCACTCAATTATGCATACGTAATCGATGCAAACTCCGTTCCTTTTGCTCGAATCCCTGGAGTGGGGGACAGAGTAATTCCAAACAGGAGCAGGAGGGGCTTCCTCTTACTGGAAGCACACATGGGGTTGGGTCTGAGACATCAAACAATTAAATATTCTCTGAAAGAATTACAATCAGAGTACTGGTGGCCTGGAATGAGCATAGATATTCAATGTTTTGCTCAAAATTGTGAAGACTGCAACAGAGATCGCAGTAATGAACAGGCCAGTGTAGTTTCAGGAACTCTGATAGACAGCATAAGGCGGTCTATCTGCGCAATCAAAGAAGAGAAGCGCGTCCCATTGTACACAGTTAAGGCTAAACACACTTAAATAATGTATCCTCCAGCGCTCGGCTGACGCTAGAACTGTTATAAGAGAGATCTGCGAGTCCATATCGGCACATACACAATTACCACGTTCCATTCTGACCAGGGTCCTGCTTTCAGCTCTCGAGCCTATAAGGAGGCCATGGCCAGCATGGGAATTGGGTTGCGGTATTCTTGTCCGTCGCACCCCGAAGGGAATAGTGTGGTTGAAAGAAAAAACCGGGACATAAAGCGATCTATAACAGCGAAGGTATTAGGTTCAGGCGCTGGGTGGGTCAGACATCTAATAAGTGTCCAGACTAGTCTTAATAACTTGCCAAGAAATTCTCTAAAAGGTTTCAGCCCATACAAACTATTGTTCGGAATTAGAATGAACATTCAGGACCTCGATAGTCAGATGTCAGTGGTACAAGAAAAAACAACAGACTTTGACATCAAAGATCGTTTGGCTGTTTTACAGGAACTGAATGAAACAAGAAAATCCTTAAGCAACATAAAGTTAAAGCAACAGCCATCTACCACTGACGAGGCACCACAAGCAACAGCCCCAGCAAGGCCTGTCTGGATTCCAAAGATTGGGGTTCTAGTCAGAGAAGTGATCGCGGTGAAGAAGGAATTTGGGCCTTCTTACAGAAAAGCAGTACCTGTCTTGGCAGTCACCGGAACAAGATCAGTTGTACTACCGCCCCTTGCTGGTAAAAAGGAGAACAGAGTTGTGTCTATCGACCTGGTAAAACCACAAGCATGTGGCCTATAATCAACAGTAGGCCCAGTGGACTCCCAAGAAACAACAGAATACCCAAACTTGCAATAATCCAAGAGGTTCAAACTGAAAGACTAATCACATTCAATCAGCCTGCAGTGCACAGAGAAGGACTATGCAATAATGCCAATGGAACTCGTGCCTCTTGAGACACAGATTGAAACAGTTCGTCAAGAAACTCCAGTCTACAATAATGTGGCATCAGAAAGTGCTACCGAGAGACAGATTGAAAGACCAATCCCAACAATTGACAGAACTGTCTCTGGTTATTTCATCAACTTCGACAACTTCTCTGACGATCAAAACGACCCCGAAGTGATGCCAGAAACAAAAAAGTATTCTAAAGAAAATACAACAGGACTCCTTCAACAAATCAAAGAATTATATCTGGATTCACCGTTGATTGAGCATTGGATTATTTCAGGGGTATTCATACTCCTACTATGCCTAATTTTAGTTTTAATTTTAGGAAAGTTTATTACAATTGAATGGACACTGCAAGTCAGAACATCAACCTAGTCCTCAAACCACACAGATCATCCCACGTGAAGAAAAGAGAACTGTCAACAGTAAATGTCACAGCAATTCCAATACCTGGTGGGGTAGTATGGGAGAAAACTGACTATGAGATCTATGGTCCGGTCGAAATCCTGAAGTATCCTCATCAACTGAAGGTTTCCTTAAGTGACTTTGTAAAACCTAGTACATTCTCTGATGATTGGGACTTTAACAGTATTAATGACATGATGTCTGATTTAGTAATGTCAGCTAGATTCACAGAACATGATTATTCACAAGGTTCATCTAGTTATGAGCAATTATTCTGCTACACACATTATGGTGATCATTACTTGCATAAATCTGCACAGCCTAGAAATGTTTTTAAGTATAATCAATGGGAACATTGTGCTACACCACCTAAAAGCAGTTCAAAAACATTTTTTGAGAAATTCAAATACTTCTCAGGGTTTAACACCAGTGATGCAGAAATGTTTTATTACAAACTGTTAGATAAAACAGGAATGAAAACAATGCTGACAAATTCTAAATTGATATATTCAGAAGCATTTTATGAAAAAATTATGACATTTGGTTTTGATTATTGGAAAAATAACATTGAAACGAAAACAATTTGGGGTACAAAAGATTGGCAGGTACAAGGCCTTGAAGCACTATTCAGAACCTGCATGATACCAGAACAAATGATGTTTTTAAATGACACAATACACCAAACATCCTGTCTTGGCCTAGCTAAGATCAAAGACCTTAAAACACCATCTATTCCAAAGCCAATACCTGAAAATACAACTACAGATATTGAGTTAGACGTATCACAAATTTTACATTTTAACAGAACACATCCTGATTGGAAAAAGTGGTTAATCTGGCCTACTGACACAAACAGCTGTCAAGATAGTTTCCTGAATAAAACACAGGGGTTAAAAATGACCAGACTAGACCGTAGATACTCCCAGAGACAACATCCAGGGATAGTAACAATATACAGTGTAGGGAAACTCTGCCTTGAATGGCTAACATCATCCACACTGGCTGAAATTAAGCAACACTTGTCTTTACTAAAAGATGGTGCTGATTTGCGCGATTTCGTTCTTGGACCACGCAAACAGCGTCAAAAGCGTTTCATAGCGACCAGTATCTATGCTGCGTACAACGAGGCTTGGAAAGTCAAACAAATTGAAACAGCTGAAAAAATACGAGAAATTTATCGTATTCATTTGGAAAAATCACTTTCTGTAGTGGACAATGGGTTAATGACTCTGTCTTCCAGAATATATTCGTTGGACAATATTGTATCTTCTGCCTTTGACATAATAGACAGAGACTTGCTAATGTTACAACATGGCCAATCTCAATTACGTTCTATTGTACAATTGGGCTGGACGCTGCAAAATCTTCGTTCAGGCTATGTGCCTTGGCGTTTAATCAACACAACGTCATTATTTTCCATTTTTAACCTTACTGATAAACAAATCAGTTTGGCACAGAAAGGAGCAGACTATACAATCCTGAGCATCGAAAAACTTGAGAGATTACCATTGACAATGTCAGAAAGTCCTGTCATTGAATGGATAATACACCGAATTATCACTATTCCGATAACAACTTTCCGATTTAAAAAGTGCCTTGAATACATACCTACTGGCCAGTATGAACGATTGGGTAAAGGATATGTAAAATCAGAATGGAAATTACCATACACACATTCTTGCTATAGTGACAGCGACAAAAATGTATTTCTTAGTGGTGAAAATTGTAAACATTCACTAAGCGGTATACTTTTGTGCCAGGGTATTAATTTACACGGAGCTTGTGATGGAAATTCTAACAACCTTTCATGCCACCAGCTAGTCACACCTGCAACTCAGATAGAGCCCTTCTTTATGCAACTTGCAAACGGGAGTTACATTCTTAGAACGGATCACAGATGTTGTGGCCTTGTGCCAGGGAAAAGTTATCTAGTAAGAGTAACATCCATGGTCAAATGCTGTATGCAGGCATTGTTTCCGAGTGGGCCTGCAGACACAGTGACTCCCATCTGGCCTCGTCTGAATCTCTATTCTATACGAATTGATACTTTAAGCAAAATGAAGTCTGTGCTTTTGCAGACAACAGTGCCCATAACGTCATCAAAAGAGACGTATGATCTTCTAGTTGCAAGGACAGCTACTGAAGTTCATGAACTTTTATCAACAAATTGCCCCGTGCATTTCGTAGAAATGCTTAGCCAACTCCTTAACATGTCTAGTGCCACAGGCATATTTAAGACGATTTTTACAGGACTGCTAACACCTTTTCAAGCAATTTTGGGAATCGTTCCAAATTTTGTCCACTTTGTTTTTGGCGGCATACCCTTATTTTTGGGACTTGTAGCAGGGATTTTATTTTTGACCGTCCTGCTTCGTTATGGCAAGCCAAAGCTCAGACATAGCTCCCATGGGAATGGAAGAGACAATCCTAGCAATGCGCTACCGGGACAGGATAACTAACGTCCTTGGATTGGCCAGGCTGAGAGATCTAAACATGACCTGGTTCCTTTCATTCAGACCTATATGGCAGAACTGTATCTCACCGGTACTTCGATGTATGCTATGCGGAGATGAGTGCGTGTTGGACATCTGTCTTTCACTTCCATCAGCAGTACCAATGGACGTCGATACTTTGCTCAGTCCGATAACGGCTCACGCATTGTGTTGTCCCCAGCGGCTACCAATCCTGATGACGGCATTCGTTGAGACTCCTGTACTACGACTAGGTGGTAACAGTGGAGCGAGTGACAAAAGCAACATCACCCAGGTACGACCTTCTGTGAGCATTGCTGATCCCGACTATGATGACAGCAATCATTCTCACTCCTGCCAAGTTACAGCACTATCAAATTTGGTTGAACTGTCACCTGATTTTGTAGACCAATTCTTTGAGAGCCTGTCTGATATGATGTTCTCACCCGAACAGAAACAATAACTTTGGAGAAGCTTTCCGACACTCAGCGTTCCCATGAACTCTGAATTCGGCCTTCAGTTTTGATCAACAAAAACTGCTAAAAGCGTTGGAACTCTATTTCCCCGTTCAAGCATTAATTCTTTTGAATTGGACATTTTTTAATATTGACCCTTTTTTTGGCACGAACAATTATTTGCTTAACGTAAAAACTATTCTTAGAGAACAGAAGCTTCAACTTCTATTTCTAAACACATCTAGAGACATAACAACCTTACACCAGCCTCTAGCACATTTATTGCAATGCATTTATATGTGATGATTTATTTCGCCCTTCTTCTGTTTCAGAGATATTTCATGTGTAATTCTTTTTGCATAATCGTTCATTGATTTCATATGCAATAATTTTTGAATGATTTCTATGCTTCAAAAACGTACAGTACCTAAATTTCACGTATTACAATATACGCCTATTTCAAATGCATTTATGTATTTTGGGGTGGGCAATGTTACACATGCATCTTATTGCTCTAGTTTTAGTAATTTGATGGACATGAACCCGTGGAGTGGGTGTTGCGTGCTTATCTAGGATCCTGATCGATACTGTGACCTTATGCCCCTATTCGGCTATAAATCTATTTATTCCCTATATTGGCATAACCGTTCAAGTACAATATTCAGAAAGTCATCTCTGGCCTCACACGAACAGAGCCACATTCCAGAATAGTTTTCTCTGCCACTTCCTTTGCACCCAATTAGTGCAATGACAGAGCAGAAGTCACTATCTGAGATTCCTAGATTAACACTCCGAGTTCTTCAACAAGATAAAAACTCAGCAAACCTGGAAATCCCTGCTTGCTGTGTTTTGATTAGTAATGGAACTCTAATGAGCAACTGATAGCTATCACTTCCTAGTGACATCTTTTATTGACGTCTTATGTCCAGCAAACTTACGTCAAACCAGGCACCTGTCAGGTATAAATATTACCAACGTTGCCTTAAGCAAACGCTGTCTGCAGTACGCTGATGCTGCTGCTGTCTCGTTGCTGTTGGTGAAGCTACTGATACCATTATCGCTGCTAAAGCGCGAACGATGGTGTGGTGAACTTAGGAGCTGAACAGCCGTCCCTCTGCGAAGAGCCCAGCAGATGCCAGCTGCCCGCGGACGCTGTCCCCCCTCCTCCTCCTCGACGCGCTGAAGAGAGACGCTGTCTTTCTCCTGCAGAGAATTCCAGCTCCAGCGTTTCTGGTCTACCCTTGCGGGTGACTGGGATACCGAGTTCCCCCTGAAGGAGATACCAGACCTCCATCATTCTATTCAGAGGTATGGTGTTGACTAAACCCTTAGTGAGAATTCTTGGAGCAAACCTTGGCAAAACCAACTTAAACTGAAGCTACTTACTTACTCCACTCCCAAGTATTAGGCTTAGGTCAGGTACACTGGGGTAGGCGTAGTTAGAAGCACCAGTTGAGTATTTTAGCCTAATGTATATATGAATGTATATATGTTTTATTACTTTTAAACCATTGTATGGCTAAGAAACCATATCAATGCTTTTACAGTATTATTTCGCAATACTTATCTTACTGTACGTACTTTTTATCATAACAAGTCTTGCAATTGTGGCAATACATTTCTCTTGTATGAGAAGAAAGACTGTTCAATAAATGTTAACCTTTTATTGACAAATGCCCGTCTCTCTATTCTCTACATATCGTGAAAGTAAACTGCACTAACCTGACTGAGTAAAATAACTGTCTATTGTTTCACACGACCCTAGAGATTGACTCTTGATCTGAGGAGCAAAGTTGTCATGTTGCACGGTTGTTGGAAAACTGAATCCCTTCTTGTCTGTGCCAGGGAAGCTGATCACTTCCTATGCAGAGAAGAAAGTTTCCAGTGACCTCTGAGCTAGTTGGTAACAAACCTAATTAAGTTTAGCATAGTCAGTAGAGGCCTGGAAGATCCGCACTTCTACGTCGATACTACTGTTTATGTTATTCCAATGCGCAGGGCCTAGTGGGAAACTAGGAACTACACTACAAATGCTGACTTGCTCTTGCTTCACTGCTGCTTCTAGCTGCGGTAGCCTCATCCTGTTTGATCGGCCCAACACCAGCTCAGTGGGACACCGTCCTGTGGAGCTGTGAGGAGTTTTTCTATAGTCTCTTAGTACTTGGCACAGAGCCTGCCCTGTTGATATCTGCACCAGTTGTGCTCTTTGTATAGCCTTCTTTATGTTTGCCATAAATCTTTCTGCCATGCCATTTGTTTGTGGCCACAGGGGTGTTATTTTCCGGTGACGGATCAACTTTCTAAACTCCTACCCTGAGAATGGTGGATCATTGTCTGTCTTTAGAGTTTGCGGGGAGCCCCATGCCGCAAAGACGTTGTCCATAGTTGGCAGCGTTGCGCTTGCTGATATTGACGATACTTGTCGCACAATGGGAAATCTGGAGAACTCATCAATTATTACAAGCAGGTAGTTTCCTGTTTCCAGGGGCCCATAGAAGTCTGCTGCTAGCTCGGTCCACACTGCCTTTGGAGCTCTGACATTTGTAGTGGTTCCGATTTTGCTAGCTGCCCTGTCACTTGGCAGATATAGCAGTGTGCGACTGTGGCTTTTACTATGTTGTCCAAACCCGGAAACCATACTTTCTCCCATAGCAGTTTCTATGTTGCTACCATGCCTCTAAGTGATTTGTGCGCCAAATTCACCGTCTGTCTCCGCAGCGCTCTTGGCATCACTATTCTTGTTCCTCTCTTAATTATTCAGTTTTTGGTCTCTGAGAGCTCTTGATGAATCTTTTTGAATGCCAGCATTTTCTCTTTGATCACCCCGTTTTCCATTCTGTTGTTGTTGGTGACATGCCGCCTCCTCTGTTGTGTTGTTAATGTGTTGGCCGCTTGCATTGTGGTATTCCTCTCAGTGTCTAGTTCCAAATCTGCCCTCGTTCTAGATGCTGGAGTATTGTGTTTTAGTACAAAGTTCAGGTACTCCTCGGCCATAGATGTTGCCTCAGGTGCCTGCGGTAGAGGGTGCCGTGACATGTAGTTTTCCGGGTTGTGCTCTTGCCCTGGTTTGTGTACGATCTTGAAATTGTAGTCCATCAGTTGTGTGGCCCATCTCTCTATTCTGGGCAGTATTTTCACGTTAGGATTTCCATAGATCGTTACTAGGGCCTGATGATCGGTTATGATGGTGAATGGTTTCCCATATATGAACATGTGATAGTGCTCACATGCCCACACTACTGCGAGGATTTCTTTCCCCGGCTGTGAGTACGCCCTCTCAACGTCGGACAGGCTTTTGCTTCCGTAGGCCACTATGCATCTTGGTGAGTCTTTGCCTGGCCTGTGTTGTGCCAAGATCGCCCCTAGCCCTAAAGGGCTGGTGTCCTTCGTCAATTCTGTGCATAGCAGAGGATCAAAGTATGCAAGATGGTCCACTGCTATCACTGCCTGTCTGATGGCCTCAAATGCTTTGTTGCAGTTTTCTGTCCACGTGAATGTCTGGCCTTGTTTCGTCAGTTCTCTCAGTGGTGTGCTTACCGTTGCAAAGTCTTTTATGTATCTTGCGCAGTAGCTGGCAAGCCCAAGGAACGACCTCACTTCTGCAACATCGCTCGGATGTTTCGCTTTTTTTAGCATGTCCACTTTGCTGCGATCTGGTCGCATTCCTTTTTTGGAGAAGATGTGTTTGAAGAACACCAGTTCGTCACGCCCAATTTCGCACTTGTCTTCATTCAGCGTTAGCCCTGCTTGTTCCAACTGGGAGCATACGTCTCGCAATGCTTTGTCATGTTCATCATCCAATCTACCAAACACCAGAATGTCGTCACTGTATTTCAGGCTGTTTTTTTACCGGCCTTATTACTTGCCCTATTGTCTCTTGAAATATTTCAGCCGCCGATGAGATTTCAAAACTTAGTCGCTTATATCGAAAGAGACCCATGTGCGTGGAGAATGTTGTAATATATCTGGACTGAGGGTCAAGCTCTAGCTGACGATAACCTTTGCACAGGTCCAGCTTTGAGAATCGGCATGTTCCTGTCAGTCAGCTGATCATGTTGTCGAGGTGTGATCCAGGGTGTCTTTCACGTTCAATTGCTGTTTGGTATTCTCTTGTCAACACAGATGCAAATTTTGGATGTGTTCTTCTTTGGCACGGCCACTCTTGGCGACACCCATGGTGTCGGTCCCTCTGCCTGCTCTATGATGTCCTGACTTAGCAATGCTTGTATTTCTTCCTCTACTTGCGGTTGCAAGTGTATCCGCACTCGCCTGTGGTGTTGAGCCACTGGTTTTACTGCTTCATTGATGTGCAGTGTTATTTGTCGTCCTTTTAGTTTCCCTAATCCATGTAGGATACCGGGATAATCTTGCAGGATGTTCTTCTTCTCTGACATGTGATACGTCATTGCGTGGAGACCCATTACCTGTGCTGTGACATTGCTCAGTAGGCATGGTACTGGAATGTCACCCTTTAGTACATGTATGTCTTCCTTGCTTGTTTGGCCTTTATATATTAGTGTCTCTGTAAATTTTCCCATGTTCATCACTGGTTTTCTTGATCCCCACGTGAATACATCAACTCTGGATGGCACCAGCACTGGCTTTACTTCCATTTTTTCATATTCGGATACACACATGATGTTGCATGTGGCTCCGCTGTCTAGCACGAAACGCGTTTTGTGTTGCCCCACATCTATGGTCACGTCTCAGTTTTTTTCATTTGATTCTTCTCCATCAGGTGGATGCTTTCTCGCCCCATGTCTTCTTCTGCAGACATAGCAACGTCATCGGACATTCGGTATAGTCGTTCTACCTTTTCTTCCCCCCTTCTCCTTCAGATTCAGCCAATGAACTGCGGTTTGTCAGTTCCATGTGCCTGGCATACCTGCTCGTCATCATTTGCGGTCTTCCCGGTCTTCATCTTTCACTTCTGAATTGCACCCCCAGACATGCGCTTGCGAAGTGATTGCTCCTGTTGCATTTCCTGCATGTCGAACCCATTGCTGGGCCCGCGCCTGTGTGTGGGAATTCAAGTCTGCATCTGTAGCAAGTCTTTTCTTGTTGTTTCCTTGTCGGCTGCTCATTATTCCCATTCTTCCAGGTGTTCCTGTGGCTGCTCCCTACCATGCGGTTTGCTTGTTCTATTCGCTGTTCCTTACCCAGCTCCATCTCCTTTGCTTGCACCGTCGCCCTCGCTTCGGCCCTCGCCAACTATAGAATTTTCTCCAGCAAGGTTGGTTCTTTCAGAATTCGAGCGCGGAATTCCGTGTCACGATATCCCTCGATGATGCGCAGGCGAATTGCTTGTTCGTTGTCAAACTTGTCAAATTCACAGTGTGTTACCAGCTTGCGTAGCTGTGTCGCAAAGTCATCAAGGGATTCGTCTGTGTGCTGAAATGCGATTGTGAAAGTGTATCTCTAGAAATCAATATTTCTTTGTGGATCAAACTTGTCTGAAAGGCACTTTATGAGCCCTTTGTATGTCGTTGTCTCTTCATCCGGGAGTGTCACTAGTAGGTCGTCTACTTCATCGCCTACAAGGTTTAGAAACAGATCCATTTGCTTGGCGTCTGTTACATACGTGGCGCGCATGTAACGTTCAAACTTGCGAATTTCATCGCTTCCATCTGAGTCCTACTTGTGGCTCAGATAAGGTGAACGGGAGGGGTCTGCGGTATTGAGCGCTCTGCTTCTCACTCCTTTGTTCAGTCATTTTGGGGCCTGTGGCATCACTTCCTCACTTTATTTTCTTCTTTCGTCTTTGTTTGCTTGACTTCCACTACTTCCTGTGGTTTCACTGGCTTCTTTTGAGAGCTTTTCTCTTGTTCTGTGTGCTTTATCTTTATGTTCCTGTTATTTGAGCTTTATTCTATTCATGCCCTTGTTTCTTTCTCATCATTTCTGTCTTTGTCACTTGTACTTCTTTTTCTTCGCTTTATTTCATGTATGTGGCCCTTCTTGACCTTTTTATCCTTATTTTTCCTTTGTATTTGTCTATTTTCCTGACCTCAAAAAATGGCCGCTGGGCTTTTCTTGCTTCCTATTGGCCAAACTGCCTATTCTAAAATGGTACAAAAGGGGGTGGTGATAGACAGAGCATCTGAATCAATCAAACACTCACGCCCAGTCAAAAGATCTGGGTTAATCCATCACCGTTCTTTAGCCCACTCTGCCACTCCAGTTCAGACATGGCTATATGCAAATCAGTCTGTCCCTGTGCCTCATGGGAACAGTACAGCCCGAACTGCCAAGCCATGTCTTCCCTGGACCGGAAACAAGCTTCCGAGGACCGGTTTCTGGCATTCCAGCCGTCTTCAGCCCGGCTTGCTTGAATCCAGTGGCAAAGTGAGCAAGGGACTCACGTCTGAGTATACCCTGCCACACTTATGGCGGCCAAAAGCGGTACAAAAGGGGGTGGTGATAGACGGAGCATCTGAATCAATCAAACACTAACACCCAGTCAAAAGATCTGGGTTTAATCCATCCCCGTTCTTTAGCCCACTCTGCCACACCAGTTCAGACATGGCTATATGCAAATCAGTCTGACCCTGTGCCTCATGGGAACAGTACAGCCCGAACTGCCAAGCCATGTCTTCCCTGGACCGGAAACAAGCTTCCGAGGACCGGTTTCTGGCATTCCAGCCGTCTTCAGCCCGGCTTGCTTGAATCCAGTGGCAAAGTGAGCAAGGGACTCACGGCTGAGTATACCCTGCCACACTTATGGCGGCCAAAAGCGGTACAAAAGGGGGTGGTGATAGATTCTAAAATGGCCGGCCAAGTCTTGCGAGATCGCGGAACTCTTCCAGTTTCCGCCTGACCTTAAAATGGCCGCTGGGACTGCCATGATTTCTATTGGCCACTTTGCCTGGTTTTAAGATGGCCGCTGCTATTCTCGCGAGATCTCGCTCGTGACTTCCAAAGTCTCTCGCTCTTGCGCTTCTTTTCAGGACGCTTTTCAGGGAAGCTTCTTACTGGCCAGATGATTACTCCCCCTCTACCTTCACTGGGCCTGTTGCGGCCGGGGTGGGCTCCCGCGCCATCATTCTGCTTGGCCACACGGACCAGGGTGGGCTCCTGGCTCCGTATTTCGTTACTGCTGGGCACCGGACACATGCTTGTTTCTGCTCCCCCACCCTCGTCGCCAGTTGTTGTTTCTGCAGACTCGAAGCACTGTGTCCAGGTCATGACAGTCATCAAGCCCGAACTTGTATTATTGGGTGACAGAATTATCCCGAGTTGTTTATCTTCCTTCCCGCAGGCCAAGTCATAATGGGATATATTGTGCAGTTTCTAAGTAATAGCATCCCTTCGACAAGCTGTGTATCATCACTTTTTTTGGAGTGCTACCAAAACATGGCTGTTATCTTGCAACTCCTCAAACAGTACTGAAACTGCATCTCTGCTTGATGCCCTTCTCACAGACTTTGGAGTACATCTCTGACCCTCATGCACAACACACAACTATCCACATATATGACAACTGCAACCAAGAACTTCTTCTGTCATAGAGCAAGCTACAACAACTACTCTACCATCTCTCCCTAAAATGTACATGATCCCACCTAGGTCAAAGAACCAAGGTCAACGCAGCATCATCCGAGCACACCTCTGGCCCCGGATACATGGCAGCAAATACTTCCTACATAGGGCACACTTGACAACACACCATTTCCATGCATGCAAGCTCCATCCTGAAAAGGCGTCAGAAAGTAATGCCACAATGCCATTGTCGGACTGGCATATAGGGCAATCAGTCAGTGTGTTGCATTCTGTTGTACATTTCATTCTGCCTTGCCCTGTCTCCTTGCTTTTCCCTGTCTGGATCTGCTGCCTGGAATGTATGATGCGTGCCTGCATCTTACATCCTGGGTTCCAGATTCCAGACCAACTGTATTACTAGACCTGTACCTGAACCTGTTATGATGTGCTGTGCTTCAACTCCTACTCATGCATTAAAACCTTCATGAAACTATACTTTAATTTGCCTTGGATCTTTTTACTGGCGACGAGGTAAACCCTACCATTTCTGCCACCATCCTTGGAGCACAGGAGCAGAAAATTTTAATTTTTGAAACTACGTTACAAAGGAAGAAACCTGTGATACACCTTCATCAACTCGTCCTTCTTGACAACACTAAATATTACTCCTACGTCGAAATTGCTACGATTTACGACCTACCAGCATTTTCCTGCTTATTTTTAAACTTTTCATATCTTCAACAAAAAACGAAGACCACAAGTGTTACAACTAAAAAGCACCGCTTCTACCTTCACAATCGGCGCATTTCCTGGCGTTTCCACCGCTTCTACTCCGGCGGATTGGTGAAGTATAAAACTACTTTTCTTCAATTTTGAAACGTTTCCGACATTTCTTCTTGCGCGAGGCTTTTACCAAGCTCGAGGCTTCCTCTGTTTACACGCGCTGTGTCATCATCACGCGCTGTGTCATCATCACACGCTGCGTGATCACGTGACACGTTCTTGTTGTCATCACGCTGCACGCCTCAGCGCCATCTTTGTTTCCATAGCAACGGAGTACACACTCTCCGGTAACGCTGAAGAACCGATGTCGATGTTTTCCTTAACGTTTCCACACGCCGGAAGGTAAAATAAACTGTATTTACACGCCGGATGACAAAATAATAACAGAATTAACTTTATTATCGTCTTTGTTCTATTTTCAAGTACTTTTACCGCTTTTACATTCATTTCTAACGAAAGGATATTTAGAGAATTCTCTCTCCTCTTCAAACTTGTGACTGCTATTTTTACCATTTAGAAGGAGAATATTAAAACCCTTTTGACTTTTATGTACATTATCATTTTGAGATATTTTTTTTTATTTTTATTATTAAAAATAAATAAGAGGAAGTATCCTTACTTTCGCTAGCTACAATGCAGTTTGACCCACCCTCAAAATTTTTGCAAACCAAAGGAGATCCACCCATCCCTTGGACCAGATGGAAAGAGGAATTCTTTACTTACCTTAAAGCCATGGATGGCGAAAGGATGTCAGCAGAAAGGAAAAAGAACATTTTCTTACATTGTCTTGGCTCAGAAGGACAACTTGTCTTTAGAACTTTACCTCCTGTGAGATCAGGTGGTGATTCAAATGTTTATGATGAGGCTGTACACAGAATAGAGGGAAGGTTTAAACCAGTAACCAGTGTAGCCTTAAACAGGTTTAAGTTTTATACCAGGGTACAAGATGAGAACGAGTGCTTTGATGATTTTTTAACTGCTTTACGTGCGCTTTCTCTTCATTGCAATTTTGGTCTTATGACCGACGAAATGATTAGAGATCAAATTGTTGTGCATGTGAAAAGCAAGAAAGTACAAGAGCAGTTATGGATTTTAGGGGATCCTAGTTTAGAGACTGCCATTAGTACAGCTAAAGCATTAGAACAGTCCGACAAATGGATCAAATCTTTAGACAAAGCCTCTACTCAATCTACTCCGTCCACATCCACTGGTGAGGTTAGCACTGTGAATGTTAAAACTCAAAATTCTAACAAATACGAGGGCAAAGGTAAACAATTTTATTGTTTTAGATGTGGAAGTCCGGATCATATAGCTTCTTTTCCACAGTGTCCTGCTCTGAATAGACAGTGTAATAAGTGTAATCGCACTGGTCATTTTTCTAAATATTGTAAAACTTCTGTTAAACCAGTTAATGATCACAAGAAACCTTCTTATAGTACTCCCAGACGTACTAATAGTAATGTATCTTATGTTGCGGAGAGAGAGGATAATAATCCGCTGGTTAGAGAGTCTGGTATTGTAATTTCTATACAGTCTTCATTCGACATGACACTAGCAGATACTTTGCCTTCTCCAAAGAGTTCAGTGAACATACTAGGTAAAACTCTGGAACTCATGGTGGACTCCTGTTCACCGTGGACCATAATCACTCGTGATTACTGTGTAGAGTCATTTGGTAACCTAATTGATGTTAATTCTTTGTGTGAACCTGATATTGATGCCTACAATTTTGATACTTCCAAGATCAGTTTTATAGGTTTTAAAGAAGTCCCTATTATTGTAAAAAACAATTCAGCTATTATTAAGATGTATGTAGCATCTAAAGGTGTGAATGTTCTAGGTTGGCGGGACCAAGCTAAGTTGGGGATCTCGTTAAATCCTAGGTTGAAAGATCCTGTGTGTGTTCTTGCCATAGCAGATGGGGACTATGACCTGGCATCCATGTCTAAAGAGATATCTATCTCCTTTCCTAATGTTTTTTCTGAGAAGCTTGGGAGATTGAATGGTTTTACGCATAAAATCAAAGTCAAACCAAATACTGTGCCTCTAAAGCAGAAGTTGAGAGGTGTTCCCATCAGTGTCAGAGAGGAGCTCAGAGTCATGCTTGACAACATGGTTAAAGATGGCGTCATAGAAGAGGTAGAATCCTCTGAATGGGTTTCGCCTATTGTTTTGGCGATTAAACCCGACAAAACAATTAGGTTGTGTGTAGACCTGAGAGCGTTAAATAAATGTTTGGTTACTGATTGTCACCCGTTACCTAACATAAATGAAATGTTATGCATGCTTGACGGTGCCTGTGTGTTCTCCACATTAGACCTAAGGTCTGCATACCACCAGATAGAGCTCACGGAAGACTCAAAACACTTCACCGCTTTCATCACTCCCCATGGATTGTTTCAATTTAAAAGAATGCCTTTCGGCCTAGCTTCAGCCGCTTCTGTTTTCCAGAGGGCAATGTATCACATATTCAGGGATCTGAATGTCTACGTCAAATGCTTTCAAGATGACATTCTTATCTTTTCTAAAAATATCTCTGAGCATGATAGTCACCTTAGAGAGGTTTGTTCCAGGTTGGAGAAATTTGGCTTGACCATCAAAGCTAGTAAATGCAAGTTTTTTTGTAAGACGGTAGACTATTTGGGCCATTCACTTTCAGGGGATGGAGTTGTACCAAAAAAAAATCTTGTGGATGCTATTGTTAAGGCCCCTTCCCCTGACAACAAGGAAAAGTTACTTTCTTTTGCAGGGCTTTGCGAATATTATAGCAAATTTATTAAAAATTTTGCAAACAAAATGGAGCCTCTCAGAGAACTTACTAGGAGTTCAGCCCAATTTATTTGGTCGGAGAAGCAGGATGAAGCTTTTAAACAAATCAAAGAGGAAATCGTTAATGCTCCTACTTTGAAGTCCTTTTGTGTCAACAAGAAGTGCATCATTACTGTTGACGCCAGCCTTTATGGCATTGGTAGTGTGTTAAGTCAGTCATCTGGTAAGGATGAATGGTGTGTTGCCTTCTCCTCAAGGACTTTGTCTCCCACGGAGAGAAGGTACTCTGTAATTGAAAAGGAACTTCTGGCCTGCATTTGGGCTGTTGAGCACTTCAGGAATTATGTTTGGGGAAATCGTTTTGTACTACGTACCGACCATAAACCTTTAGTTGGGATTTTATCTCCTGGAGGTGGATGGAACTCCACTGCGCGCATAGCTCATTTGTCTTCACGCCTTCAAGAGTATGATTTCGATATTGTGTATGTTCCTGGTAAATGTAACGTGACTGCTGATTTTCTTTCAAGGTTTCCTTGTGAGGAATCTCCAAAGATGGATAATGACATCGATGTTGTTGCCTCTGTTGGAGATTGTGTTTCCAAGGAGTTCATTTCGTTATCGGAGGATGAATGGTTTCTTGAACTTGGCAAGGATGTGGTTTGCCAACACCTGTTTGATTTTGTTAGGAATGGTTGGCCACCCCATAGGGGTGTTTCTCCGGATATAGCTCCCTTTTGCCAGGTCTCATCGGAAATTGATGTGTTTTCTGGTTTACTTTTCAAGGCTGGTAAATTAATTCCACCTCAATCCTTACAAGAGAAGATTCTTCGTCTCGCTCACCAGAGTCACATTGGCATGTCGTCAATGAAACGCCTAATTAGAGAGAGCTTTTGGTGGCCGGGAGTGGACAAAATGGTGGATAGGCTGGTGAGAGATTGTTCGCATTGTGTTAACAGTGATAAAATGCTTCATGTGACCTCAGCTCCCCTCAAGCCTGTGTCTTGGCCCACCTTTCCCTGGCAGAAAGTGGGTTTTGATATATCTGGCCCATTTAAACAGTTGCCCTATAATGCTCGGTATGCCTTAGTTCTGGTAGACTACCACTCCAAGTGGCCCGAAGTAAAGTTCGTCAGCTCTGTTTCTTCCCAATCGGTCATTCTTTTCCTTAAGGAGGTCTTTGCCAGGGAGGGATTTCCTGAAACCTGTGTCAAAGATAATGGTGTTCAACTTGTGTCAGATGATTTTGAGAAATTCCTCAGTGCATGTGGAATCAAGCATTACACCACCTCTCTCTATGAGCCTAGGGAAAACGGCCAAGTTGAACGCTTTAACCGTGTTCTCAAGGATTGTTTGAATGTTGTGCAGACTTCGGATGATAGTTGGGTGGATGTTGTGAGGAAAAGATTGTGGACATATCGTATCACCCCTCACTCTGTTACTGGTGTTAGTCCCTTCAGACTCCTTAAGGGTAGGGAGCCTCCTTCTGATATATGTCCCTGGTGGATTAAAAAACTTGATGTAAGACTTGATGTAAATAATTCTGTTTGTGACCTTGCTGCTGTGGCCAAACGGGTTGAAAACAAACAACTACAAATGAAAACCATGTTTGATTCCAAAATGAAAACCAAAGATAATGACTTTGTGGTGGGGGATTGGGTACGAATTAGAAAACCTGGCTTTTTGGTCAAGGGTCTTTCTAAATTTTACCCTCCTATCAAAATTGTTAAAGTCTTTAAAAATAGCGTTGCCACACAAGATGGTAGAGTGTGGAATGTCCGCAGAGTGGCTAAATATTGCAATCCTGAAAATGTACGTTGCTCTCCTTCCTCTACTCAGCGTTGTTGCCAGAGGAGACCTGATGCTTTTCCCGTTTTGCCCTCTCCCAGTTCTGTTCATCTGGATTCCTCAGTTGCCTCTAGAGTTAAAGTTTCCAATAGGCAAAAGAGTGTTCCCAGCAGGTATCTGGATTAATGTATTTTTTTTAAGGGATAAGATGTGTTGCATTCTGTTGTACATTTCATTCTGCCTTGCCCTGTCTCCTTGCTTTTCCCTGTCTGGATCTGCTGCCTGGAATGTATGATGCGTGCCTGCATCTTACATCCTGGGTTCCAGATTCCAGACCAACTGTATTACTAGACCTGTACCTGAACCTGTTATGATGTGCTGTGCTTCAACTCCTACTCATGCATTAAAACCTTCATGAAACTATACTTTAATTTGCCTTGGATCTTTTTACAGTGCCCAATGGGTTGGTCTCATGGCAGGACTGGCCGTATCGGGCACCGGGCATTTTCCCAATTAGCCGGAAGGGTGGGTGCTGTTATTGTTACTGGGTGCCAGTTTTGCAGCAGTGCTGCAATTTCGGCCCCCTGTACAGGGGCGTAACAAACACCCCCGCAGCCCACGCAGTGCGGGGGGGCCCCCCAGTGTCCAGTACATTAAGGGGGCCCCTCAGCTCATCTGCGGAGAGCTGTGACAGAGACGGGCTCAGAAGCAGAAGCTGCAGTCTGCAGCCTGCTCTGAGCCCCTCGTTGACCCAGGGCTGAAGGCTGAAGAGAAACAATGTTTCTCTTCAGTCAGAGCGCGCCAGGCTCCTGAGAGAGTGGGGCTCTTGGAGAGAGAGTTTTCCCCGGGGCACTGCTCGAGGGTCTGAGAAGGGATGAGGCAGCACAATGCTGGCAGAGCAGGAACATGTTTCACCTCCATGGCATGAACAAGAGAGAGCTGTGGGTAGGGCTGGGGGGGGGGGGGTCGATCATCATGCTTTACCTGCTGCAGCGTCGGACCCTTCCTGCCTGTCAGAGACATCTCACCAAAGGACCGTCTTCTTGCTGCTGCTCTGGGCAGGAGTGGGCAGTGCCAGCAGCAAAGAGGTGAGAGTGGACAGGAGCAGATGAGATGGGTGCCTCCCAACCCCATCTAAATTTTGTGGGGAATAACAAAGTTTCCACAACTTTGCTTAAAATTCTTTGTTTTTAGGTGTGCGTCCAGTTGTGGATCATCATTTAGCCGTACATAAGGGAAGCGCCAGGCAGCTGCACCGTGCAGGGCTTCTCTTAACTGCCGTTTTCATTTTAAGGGGTTCCGTTTGAAGATGTTATAGATTAGACGAGGCAAGTTATAAAGCTGTTCTTCCTGTCTAATTTAGGAATCAGTACAGTGCTCTTAGGTGCTGTCCTTGCGCAGTCCGGAACTGTAAATGCACTGGTTGCAGTTGCCCAAAGTGCAGCAGGTACAGTGGCACCAGGCCCAGCAGTGTGAGGGCCCACTCTACCGCTGTTAAAGCTGGGTTTTACTTCCATGCCTGATGGTGGGGGGCAATTCCTTGCTTGCATTAAGGCACATGGCACCCTTGCTGCTCTACTGCAAATGCACATACAGTCACTTGCAACAGCGCATAACATTGTGAATCCATGAACGGTACAGTTATTATTTTAAGTATTTACATCTCCTGAAGAGTGGTGGTGATGGGACTATATCATTCTGCCTAAGATCACACTGTTTCCAAGTAGGGGAGTCGTGATGAAAAAAACAAGTCCATTAATTCAACAGTCAGCGTCCTGCAAGTGCTCAACTGACTTTTTTAGGCAAAGATATTGGATTGCCTTACCTTGACAGCTAAATCAAATCCCCATTGCAATCATATGGAAAGTAAAAAACAGTCACATATTTTGTCCTATTATAACCATCTTTTTTTATTTTTCCCATTTGGGAGATAAAGGGATGAATCCATTTGCTCAGGTTCACATATGGGGTAAAGCGTGTAAAAGGATGGAATTCCTGGCTGCCGGTTTCCACAGTCTGCACTTTGCCACTGAATTGCATCTGACTCCCTGAGACCTGTCTGCTGCTGGGTGACCCTTGTGGACAAGGGTCCACTTTGTTGAATGTCTTGCAGATGTTTTTCTGCTGAACAGGGACCATTGCTGTCGGTACAGTGGGGTGCAGATGCACCCCTTCCAACTTACCCAACTCCCCTTTGCAGTTTCCTATTCCGGAGGCGGGTCCCGCTGGTGAGCTAAGGAATGGCAAATTATGTGGCATAGTCTTTGGCAGGGCTTTCTTGCCATGAATCCCATCGGTATGCAAAATGCAAAGCTTTATAACGTATGCACATTGACTTGCTCCTGTTGACGAATGTATTAACCAACACTCGCTGATTTAGTCTTAATTGAAGCACTAATCAACATTGTATTAGCACTCAGAGTAAAGTAGATTGTGTAAAACTACGGGGGAGAGAATGTGGCCTATCAGCTAGCGCGGGCGACCTCGGAGCTGGGGAACCGGGTTCAAGTCTCAGCAGGGACGCTCAACATTCTGTGATTCTGAGCAAATCTCTTAATCTCCCTGGTGCTCATGTAAAGCGCTCTGATACCCATGGTCTAGTTCGCCCTATATAAAACTCCACACAAAAAACAGGATCTGGTGAGATGCATTGGTAGGTAAAAAATAAGGGGAAGAGCTATCAGTGGTGCAGTCAGTGCAGTGGTGCTCACCTTGATTGCCTTTGCAGACTGCATTATTTTACTCAATGGCTGCTCAGATCAGTGTTTTTCCTCATATCTGCCCTGCACCAACCTCTCTGTTTCCACTCGCTGGAGAGAAAGAAACTTGAAGGGCAGGTAGAAAAAAAACAGACCGGCCGCAGATGGGCATCATAGATGAGCAGTGGTTTAATTTGTAGATTATTTCTGAGAGGCTGTATCACGATGGTGCTCTGGCTGCTTGTCAGGAGTTGTGATGCTTTATTAGTGAGTGGCGCAGCATCAGCCATCCAATGACAGAGCAGTTCATAATCAAGACACTTTAGAGGAGGTACTGAGAAGGCAGGCTAAGCACTTTCGGCACATGTAATGCTGTCAGTTCATCACTCACCACCAGGGCCGGCTTTAGCTCTGGTGGTGCCTAGTTCTACAGTATTTTTTGGGTGTCCTCCTCCAATGACCTCCTCTTCGGATTCCCACTGTCATTTGTCAAAAGTGACCCCCATCTCTCCATAGCCCCTCTATCACATACATTTCATTTGTTTTAAAGCACTGTTAAAGGCTGGGTTTACTAATCCACTCACCTAGCCTAAAAGATATAGATCTGTTCTTTGCAGCAGGCATATTAACCCTCTCTGCTACTTTATGGCAAGTTAGAACTGCCACTAGACACAACTCTGATCTATTTCTCTAGCAGGAACATTCATTACAAGAGTTATCTTGCCATTTTTATTGCTGCCCGAAAGCTGGATGCACAAGGAACTCTGCAGCAGACATTTTTAAATAGTAGGAAGCTGCTAATCACAGCCCCCCTCTTGAGTACAGTTCCCCTCTCCAGGTTAGCGCCTAGTGCGGCCTCACCACTCGCACTGCCTTAAAGCCGCCCGTGCTCACCACTCCCAAGCTCAAATGCTATATGGATATTTTCCCTTAAAAGCTAGAAGAACTTATGAAAATGAACAAGTAGTGGAAAGTTGAAATAAACACATCTAAGGAAGTCAGGGATTTTCCAGGGTAAACAAAGGTGAGCGCTTTTGTTCTAGAAACTTAGACATTTACTTGGCATTAAACTAAAGTTTGTTGTCTGTACATACAGTCCCTCCTGGGGTGCAAAGTCTTTTAGATTTTTTGGGGGATGCCGAAGCTCATTACCACAATGTTATAAATGTGCTTAGATTGACAGCAGTCCATTTGGGGACAGCACTTGTGCTGGAGAAAGGTTCTTTAACCCGAGCTCCATGGTAAACACTGCAGAGGACCCAAGAACACAAAGCGCCGGCCAGTGCATATTTGAACGTAGGGACAAAAATGCTGCAATTTGTATTTTTCAGATGCCATTATGTTGTTAAAACCTATATGCAGTGGTGTATTTGAATGCTGCCTATCCATAAGGTGATGCAGCTCTTGGAGTTATTTAACGTATTTCACTGGTATGGGATTCTAACCTTATTTTATAGTTTCATTCTCAAGTGGAGAGTGAGATGTCTACACATAAAGAAGTCTGAACTCTTAGGGAGAAATATAAGAGACAGAGTGGAAGATGAAATGAGAGCAGAGAGCGCATCCATCTGAGCAACCAAATGAGAGAAGGGAAACCTGTGATTGAGAAGTGTAACAGTATGAGGGGAAACAAATGTGAGGAGCCAGAGAAAAAATTAGGTGACAGGAGAAGCAGAGCAAAGGGGGTGAAGAACGAGAGAGGGAGGAAAACAGAAAGTAAAACAGAGGAGGAGCAAGATAATGAGAAGGAGATGAATGGAAAGAATGAGAGTGAGGCACAGATAGAGAGAGACTAAGGGTGAGAGAACTAAGAAGTGAAGAAGCAGACTTTGAGAGAGGGAGAAAGTGAGAGAGAAGATACAGTGAGATCAAAAGAGCAGACATGTTTTGTGATCTGGTGTTCATGAATTTGAATCTCAACTAGGCCAAGTCACAGTTTCATCTTTTTAAGGTTGGTAAATGTGTACAGTAATGCCTTTGAAGAAACACTTTATTATAAGAGGTGTCTTGAGGTGAAGCGGGTTATCAGAGAGTTCCGCAGACCAAAGGAGAGTGAAATACCTTTACAGTGTTTGAGAGTAACAGCGAAAATATAAGCCCACAAATCTGAGAAACCTTAATAAACAGAGAGGAATAAAGTAATGTTTAACCCTTTCGATGCTGATGACGAGCTCAGCTCGTCATCAGCTACGGCGCTCGTATGCTAATGACGAGCTGAGCTCGTCATGTAACGCGGGTTTTCGAAAAACCCTGCACACAGCGGGAAAACCGCTAGCTTGCAAGGGGTTAAAGAGCACAAATGTGTGCATGGGAGAAAGAAAACAGGAGTAGAGATATGGTAAATGTATTAATTTGCACTTAGGAAAAAAACACTCTGGAGTTTGAAAGAATATAAGATCCAAAGGCGAAAAGAAAGCCCCAAAGATAAAGTATAAAAGGAGCCTGAGAAACCCAGAGAATCACATAAAGACTGAAAGAGACCCATAAGAGCAAACAAGACACTCTTGAGAATGAGGGAGAAAGGCAGTTAAGCCATGAGAGAAAGAGACCAAATGAATTTTGTAAGGCTCTCTGTAAAAGAATACATTCTCGTTCTGTTGAACATCATCAAAATATGTTGTGCAGAGAAATTTAAAGAAGTCAGAGATGGTAGATTGTGTTGGGTGGACCATTGTCAGGGGATAGTTAAAGAGACGGATGGAGGGATGGATGAGCAAAGAGAGAAAGGTTATGTTAGACAACCTAGGAGAGAGTGAAAGAAATCCCTTCAAATAGATTGAGAGATGGGGCAAAGATTGATGAAGTAGGGCCTCAGGGAGCAATAGAATGGGTCCCAAGGAGGCAGAAAGAGTGAAGGAAACAAGCCCAGAGAGAGAGGTGATAAAAATGTTGAAAAAAAGGACGAAAGAGCGTTATCAATGTAGGGTAAAAAGATCCCAAATAGGAAAACGGGTGGAAGAGACCGGGAACCCACAAAGAGAGTGAAAAAGTAAAACAGAGAGCCAGTGAAAGACAAAGGGAGAAGGCGTCTGTAAAGTATTAAGACTTTGCAAAAGACCGATAATGCGGAAGGAGAAATCCACCCAAACAATGGGTAAAGGAGACACATCAGAAGAAACTTAGATAAAGGAAACCCCGGAGGGAGAAGAGAATAGTATTGCCTTTAAACAAGTTGGTTATCAGTTTTCAGTGCATGTGTGATGTGCTGGATTGCGAGCACAGAGTTTGAAGCTCTCTAGTTCAGTGTAAATAGCTCACACTGGTCTGATCAGCCACTGCCGTAATTCCCAACAGTGCTACCTTCTCAGACTGCTCATGGACCATTCTGAATAGTCCATAATTAAAATCCAACTCTGTGTCAGGGATTACATTTCCCAAGCTGATAACTCTTCATATATTGATGATTTGACATTTAAGGCTCACATTTACAATCACACTAATCGACGTAAATGTACTTTTCTTTAATCTTGATGCAATTAGAATATCTTTGTTTATAAAATATCTAAGCATTTAGTGGCATATTCTATTCTGCTTGGTATAATGAGGTCTTGGCTTTTTCCCTCAAACGTTTTAATTTGCTTTATTCTCCTTGTAAATAGTGCTTCTTATTGCTGCACACAACTTTGAATTTTACTTGTGTTGATGGAATATTATATTAATGTTAAAATTTTATTATTTTGCAGACCCATTGATCTTTTATCGTTCAGATCTTTTTATTAATTTATCTAGGTACAAATACTCTTACCTAAATCCGAAGTCCGATTAAGTAGAACAATGGGACATACAGTGGGAGAACATAAAAAGGAGATAAACAGCGAGGAAGAGAGGATACCAGGGGGGACTGGGAAAGGTTGGAGAGGAGGGATAAAAGTATAGCCCCTCTTGTCAGAATGAGCTCTTTCACAATGTATTCAGTGTCAGCAGGTTGGGTTTTTAAGTGCGTCGTACCCACGGTGGTCAGTCTTTATCTTGTTTCTCAGGTGTGCCTCCTCATCCTGTAAGCTGTTGTACTCATACGTAAAGAGGACTAGTAAATTCTAAAAAAATTCCTCTGCCAGAGATTGGATGCATGGGCCCCTCATTTTGTCAAAGTGTAGCAACTTGTTCTGCAGGGAAGCAGGAAGCTTTTCCATCTCTGTGAGGTCCCATAGATTATGCAGCCAGTCAAAGTGAGACAACAATGCATCTGTGCCCCATTTGGCTTAAATGACATGTTTAGCCCCACAAAAAGCCATTATTATTGCCTTCCCTTTGTTAGAGTGTAGAGAGTGTGTTTGGACATTGGGGAGTCTCAGTAGGACGTAACTAAAAAGACAGGGTATTTCTGTTTAAAAAATGTCATTGATATCTTTTAGACAGCCTATCAGTAGTGTTCGAGTTTGGGACAGAGTGTGTCTGGGTGGCCAAAGTTGTGTTAACAGCCATTAGGATTGTTGAGCTTCCATTTCACCTTCTGGCTGGGGCTAGAATAGTTGCACAATTCCCATGTTTTGAATTGTGTACCCAGACCCACCTTATTCAATTTTTCCCACAGAAAAAGGCCAGTGCACTTGATCAAATGCCTTGTCTCTGTCAATTGACAAGAGAAGTGCTGAGACTCACTCTACCGTGAACGTGTGTCTGTCTGTCAGTCTCTCAGACACCCTGGAAGAGAAAGCTGCACAGTGTGAAAGGTTACGTTTGCTGACTAGTTTTCTTTGCCTTGATCGATTTAAAAAAATTTGGGGAAGACCCCTTGGATTGTTTCTGCAGGTAGGTTGGAGAAAGAGGTCGGTCTTAGTTTTGGGCTGATTATCAATAAACCAGGAGTTTGGGACTCTAGTGAGTCTTGAGTAGCGGGATCGCATGGTGGAAGGTTGGGTGGTGGCTGGAGATCCTTCAGTTGCTCTCTGAACATTAGCAGGTTGGACGGGTTGTGAAGTCTGTTTCAAGGGCTTTTGGCAAACATTAAATGGATCAGCCCTCTGCAGAGTATTTTAAAGTGAAATATTGGGAAGATGGTGTGTGGTTGGAACACAACTTATTCTTTGGGGTGATTTTGTCCTTGATCCTTAGTGGTGCGCATCAGTAAATGGCTTTGTGCGGTAGTGGCGTGGAGTTTGAAAAAGAAGCAAGAGCGAGTTGTTAGCATCCAGGAAACACAACAATGGACTGTTTAAATACATCTGTCCAAGAATGGTAACAGACAGTTGCATGTGTTGAAAACCTCAGCCCTGCCTGGTCTTTACAATTTATTATTGAATTTGAATTTATTTGAATTTACAACAATTTATATAGCGCACATATACCATGCGGTTTCATGGCGCTAGGAGGACGCTTAGCCAGAGGTGAGTTGTAGGGGAAGCAAGATGCTAGGATGGAAAAGCACGGGAGAAAAGAAAGGTCTTGAGCGCTCTACGGAAATCAGAGTAGGAGGGGATGGCTCTAATATGGAAGGGGAGAGAGTTCCAAAAGGTAGGGGCAAGAACCCTGAATTTCAGGCCCCCGGATTTCTTTTTCTTGAACCGGGGGACAGAAAGCAGAAATTTAGTAGAGGAGCGGAGTTCTCTATTGGGACAATAAGTACTGATGGCGGAGGAAATGAAGTCAGAGTGTGGAAATCAATGCATTTGCAAAAATTAAAAGGCAGCAGTGAGAGATTCCAAGACCAGGTTTACTAATGTCACAGCTGACGGAAAATGTTGATAAGCCTACGCTGACCAAAAGTAAAGTGTACATCCTCTTTAAGCCAATGATCTGACCTAAATGATGCCCCTCGTGCTCTTTTTTACCTTTTCCTATGTTAGAATATGCCTGGGTTTTTGGGAGTTGTGTCAATGTGGATGTCTCTGTATTTGAGGTATTGACCTGCTGGGGGCTTTTTTTTGTTTGCAGAAGAGTCTACAACAACATTGCTATGTCACTGTACAGAATACAACTAGAATGCTATATGAGTGATAAGGAAAGTGAAGGGATTTGAACAAGGCTATTATATATGGCCCAAAACAAAAAGGGCTTGTGGTGGGTCAGTGGAAGAGATATGTCCCCCATTCCAGCAAAGTCCTCTCCTCTATCAGTGGCCTTTTTGTATGTGTGTGAGGGCGTGTGTGTGTGTGTATGTAGATAGAGCGAGAGAGAGAGATTCAAACACTTTAATCAAACAGCACTGATTTGCTAGTAAAGGTAGTTGTACAATTTAATGTGTGTGGCAAGGTGCAGTGTCAGTTTTTTCTGTGTTGTCACCCAATACATTGATCAGCTGTGGTGGTGGGCACTACCGGAGACAGGACAAATAAACCGGGTAACAGGCACAATCTGGCCTCTATAGAGACACCAGTGAAGACTCTGGAGTAAATAAATATAACATCCCCTGCAGTATGGAGGGTCGCGGGCCTGAGAGCTCTTGACTGCAGAGAATGGGGGGGGCCCCCTCCATGTACTTTGCAGGGGGGGCCCCTCAAGTTTCGTTACGCCACTGCCCCTGTAACAAAAGCTGCAGCAGTGTTTCCCACCAGTACCACCAACCCCCACCCCTCCACTGCACCCCACCCGCACTCCGACTTATGTTAATTGCCAGGGCTGGTTTGCAATCTCCGTCGGCCGTTATTTGGCTTTTTGTGGGCTCTTTTATGGTCTGTTGGGCAGATTTTTACTGTTAATATCCCTGATAATGAAAAAGCATTGCCTATAGCAAGTTCAAATCCAAGCAGTTTTCCATGCAACACTTATGCGGAGAGTTTTACAAGGTAAAAACTGGCGAAATGGGCAAACTTGTGTTTCTGTTTTTTTAGCCATCTCATTCACTAATGGGGCCACTTTTATTTTGGAAACCGGTCCTATTGTCTGTCCCAGTCCGCACAGGGGCAGACAAATGGCAAGTTCGTGTGCATTAGAAAAGCCACAGACACCGGTCATGGAGAGCCACATGACATAAAAAGTGACACACTGTATAATGGTGTTCCTGGCATGCCCTCTGACTCATGAAGCTGCGGCCACTATTTTCCTGCAACATAATACTTTCGCTTTTGCGAGACTCGACAACCGCTTCCTTAAGTTCCTTTCCAGCAGCACTGATGCCAGTGACGTGCTGGGGGAGGGGTTTAGACACTTAAACATTAGTTCCAAATGACATGTGAACAGGAACGCCTCGTGGACGCCTGGAGAATGCTGTATCGTGAATGTATCAATACATTTTGGGCAAGAGTGAAACGGAGAACTTCTTAACATTTCCAGGGGTCAATAGCAGGTTAAACATGAAACAGTAGCAGGGCCCTCCTGATTAAAAGTCTCTGATCTTTTTTAGAGTTTTACTTTCTTTACATTTATTTTCGCAACGATATTATCCGGTACTCACTGCCAGGGTGTATTTAAGGCAAGGCAGTATTGTTTAATCAGATCTGTGAAAACACTAGATGAAATTGCGCGGGTGCCAATTTGTAAATAGAATACTGTTTCAAGGTCAGAAATGTTAATACTATTGGACTTTTATCTCCAAGAGTAATGCTTTTACATGCATACATATTTTCAGATTTTGGTAAACAAAAAAAACGGTTAGGGAACTTCTTTGTAGACCCTGGTAAACACAGAAAAAATAGGCAACGGCCTTTCTGAAATATTGAACATTGTTTTTAGTAATAAAGCGAAACAAGCTTGGCAACGGAAATAGGTCTTGCCTATGCAAAAGCTATTGGCTTTGCATGTATTTTAGCCATGTTGTACACAAGCGTGGAGTTACATAGAGTGTTGTGCAGTGGAGTAGAGTGTTGTGGGATAGCATATAGTGGAGTACAGTGGAGTGTTGCTGAGTGGTATAAAGTGGATTGGAGTGCTGTTGAATGGCGTAGAGTGTCCTGGAGTGAGTGTTGTGGAGAGAGTAGAGTGTTGCAGAGTCAAGTAGAGTGAAAGGGCATAGAGTGGAGGGGTGTAGGGGGGAAAAGAGTGATGTGGCATAGAGTGTCATGGAGTAGGGTAGAGTGGAGTGTTGGAGAGTGGAGTGGCGTATTGTGGCACAAAGTGGTGTGGAGTGCCATAGAGGGAGTTGCTTACTGTGGAGTAGAGTGGCGTAGAGTAGAGTAGATTGTCATAGAATGGAGTGGCTTAGATTGGAGTAAAGAGTTGTAGAGTGGAGTGGCATACAGTGGAGTAGAGTGTCATGGAGGGAATAAAGTGGAGTGAAGTGGAGGGGCGTAGAGTGTTGCAAAGTGCCATAGAGTGTTGTGGAGTGGAGTGATGTAGCGTGGAGTAGAGTGTCACAGAGCAGAGTGGAGTGGAATGTCGTAGAGTGGAATAGAGTGTAGTAGAGTGGAGTGGCATATAGTGGAGTGGAGCAGAGTGTCATATAGTAGAGTGGAGTAGATTGGAGTAGAGTGGAGTAGAGTAGAGTGGCGTAGAGTGGACTAGATTGTCATAGAGTGGAGTGCTGTAGAGTACAGAGTTGTAGAGTGGAGTGGCTTAGAGTGGAGTATCATAGAGAGGATGTTGTGTAGAGTATAGAGTAGTGTCATAGAGTGGAGCAGTGCAGAGTGTAGTAGAGTGTCGCAGAGAGGAGTAGAGTGTAGAAGAGAGTCATAGAGTGGATTGGCATAAAGTATTTTAGAGTGAATTGGCATAGTGTAGCACAGACTGGAGTAGTGTGCTGTAAAGTACAGTGGAGTAAAGTGGTATGGAGTGACGTAGGTAGAGTGGAGTAAAGGTGCATGGAGTGGCATAGAGGAAGTTGAGTAGAGTGTTGTAGAGTGGAGTGGCATGGTGAGGAGTAGAGTGGCATTGAGTGGAGGGACATAGAGTGGAGAGACATAGAGTGGAGTGGCATAGGGTGAAGTAAAGTGTCCTAGAGTGGAGTAGAGTGGAGTGGAGAAGAGTGGAGTGCCACAGAGTAGAGTGGAGTGATGTAGCAAGAGTAGAGTAAAGTGGTGTAGAGTGGAGTAGAGTGTCATAGAGTGGAGTGTTGTGGAGTGGAGTAGAGTGTTTTGCCATAGAGTGTCATGACATAGAGTGTTGTGGAGTAGAGTGTCATGGAGTTGAGTGAAATGGCATAGAGAGGAGTGTCATAGAGTAGAGGGATATAGAGTTGAGGGGCATAGAGTGGAGTGGCATGTTGTAGAGTTGGGTGGAGTGGTGTAAAGTGGAAGGGCATTGAGTGGACTGGCATAGAATGGTGGGGCGTAGATTGGAGTTGCATGTTGTAGATTAGAGTGGAGTTGCATAGAGTTGACTGGTGTAGAGTGGTGTGTCGTAATGACGAGTTGAGTGGTGTGTCACAGAGTGGCATTTCGTAGAGTCTCTTAGAGTGGAGGGGCATAGATTTGAGTGGCCTAGAGTGGAGTGTCATAGAGTTGAGTGGCTTAGAGTTGAGTGCCCTTGAATGGAGTGGTGTGTCATAGATGAAGAGGTATGGCGTAGAGTAGAGTGGTGTGCCAAAGATTGTTGTGGAGTTATGTAGAGGTAAGTGGCTTTGACTGGTATAGAGCAGAGTGGCGTGGAGTGGCATAGAGTGGCGTGGAGTGGCGTGCCATGTCTTATAATGGAGGGTCGCAGAGTGTTGTGGCATAGAATGGAGTGGCATGTCTTAGAGTGGAGTGATGAGTCATAGAGTGAGTGAAGTCTTGTAGAGTGGAGTGGCATGGCGTGGCGTAGCGTGAAGTAGAGTGGCATAGAGTGGCATTGAATGGAAGGGAGAGGAGGGGCATAGAGTGGCACAAAGTGAAGTAGAGTGCTGTAGAGTTGAGTGGTGTAGAGTGGAGTGGCGTAGTGTGGAGAATGTATGGTATGGTAGCGCACTGCCATTACAGACAACACATTTCCAATTGAAATGACCATTACATTTGCACAGACACACAGTTTTACAGATAAAACTACACAGTGCACAAAAGATAATGTGTAGAAAATTGCAACAAGTAGCGTATTGATTTGTTTTGGTTGTATTTAAAAACTTGTTTCCACCACACTTCAGAATTACAAAAAAATTGCTCTGTTTGTGCTTTCCTAATTCAGATATATTCGGAAATAATAGCACAGTTCATTTACAGGCATTTACATTTTGTTATGTGCTAGAAAATAACCTTTGCTTTTATAGTCCCCGTACCCAGCAAGATTGTCAAATAAAACCTCTCACTTTGAAGTCAGAGAAGGAAAAGTATACACCGTCCTCCCTTGGAGGACAGAGCCAGACATTTGACCTCTATCTTTGAATGTGCAGCAAATGTGACAAGATAAGAACAACATTTAAACGCCTGTTTACAGTAAGCAAGCACTACTGGAAGAATACGAGAAGTGATGGTAAACAGACAATGCTTCACAGGCGGGACTTCCCCAAGCTGCATAGCCTAACATAAATAAAGCCAGCAAATAGAAAGCAAGTAACTGTGAGGTACAAAACACAAAGCCAGTGGTCAGTGGCGTAGCTAGGCATTATACGGCCTGTGGCGGACCCTACTTTTGCCACCCGTGGCATTCGAATGTTAAGAGGGGGATGCAGGTGTTTCCTGCATTTCGTTGCTGCATGGCGGCACCAGGTAAGAGCAGGTGGTGATTCTACCACCACTAAAAGTCATACCACCCGCGACGGGCCACAACCCTCCGCCCCGCTATGCCACTGCCAAGGTGAAGCAATTGGCAGAATACATCTGTAGGGAATTTTTCAGAATCTCGCCAAAAAGTCTTCAGCAAACAGACAGCTGCCCTGTCTGGTAGGCTTCTACCTAAAAAGAGTGATGTGACCTTTCCCAAATATTGTGTTTACTGTTGTTAATTAGCACTTGTATAGCTCACAGTCTGCCACTAGTATGGCATTGCAACACCTTTTCTAAGTCTGCGGTATGACTTCAAAATGTTTCCATCGCAGACTGGTTGGTTCTGTGAAGGTTTGTGGTCTGCAGCTAGAGCTGTCTGATCACCTTACCGAAGGAAATCTGAGACCGCGAAGTGACCACCTTCTCCACAAAATACAAAGCTTGGACCTAGTGGGTGAACATGCACTTTAAAAGTAATGTAAAATAAAATACATACCAATAAAAGTGAAGCAGCGGAAAATGTCTAAGAGAGCAGAGGACAAGAACTGTTGTAAATAAAC
The DNA here is from genome assembly GCF_964263255.1 of Lissotriton vulgaris. Lineage (NCBI taxonomy): Eukaryota > Metazoa > Chordata > Amphibia > Caudata > Salamandridae > Lissotriton > Lissotriton vulgaris. The sequence continues at coordinate 1,131,722,172 of NC_141697.1, forward strand.
CACGTAAAAGTTTGCTTTGCAAAAATGTCCCTATTAACAGGAATAATGAGAGCAAACAACCATATGAGCAGCCATTTAAAATGTATTGCAAAATCAACAAACCTGAGGGCCTCAAAAACTCCTCTTGCTCCAGTACATAAATCTGCAAGGATCAATTCACATTATTTGAGTGAAAAATGAAAAGAAACTCTCCCAATCAGGATGCTCCTGTCAAGTGAGTGTTCAGAGCTGACACCCACCACCGGTCAATACACCTTGCAGTGTATACCTGTGAGTTTCCATGGTCACAGAATAAGTTTTCCAATATTCTGTTTCAATGATGCTTCCATTATTCAAAATGAACACATGACTTCCAGCAAATATCATAGTTTAGTGAATAACACAGGTTTGAAAAGTTTAGTATCCATCATTCTAAATTGAAAAAAACATCTTCGGTGGGCCAGAAAGATGTTGTCCACGAATGCTCCCTTTGCCGTGCAAGATCCTAAAAGCATAGAATGAGGATCAGGTTAGAACTTCAGGCCATTATGGAGAGCCTGAAATCTTGTACAACCAGTGAACAGGTTTCAGGTTTTTCAGGAGAGTAGGATTGGCCTTGGCATTTATAAAGAGCACCCCCACGCATGACACTTTACTCAAACCATCCAGGAGTCCTGATACATCTCAGCATGTCACACCTGAAAAAGTGAACTTGGGTAGCAGGAGCAGCTGTAGCATGAGTACAATCCTTCTTCTTCGACTGCAGTCAAAAGGTTAAGATGAGCTCTTCCGCTGTATCAGCTGGGAAAGATATAGTCAGGGGTGTCCTAAGGTTTAGAGCTATTACTACCTCTGTAAAACAGACCCATGCTTCTTTAGCATGTGTAAACTCATTACCAGCCTGCATTACCAGATGTACACAGATGACACAGCAGTCTACCTCTGCCTAGATAGAATTCTTGAACAATTAATAGAGCACTTTATTACTAAAAGTCTGTTTTATGTCTACAGTTGGGTAAAGGGGGCTTCCTCTGTCTAAAGGGGGTTAAAACAAAGATTCTAGTGGCAAGAGGCTCAGGTGCTCAGTAGCTCCAAGATGCCATTGTAAGATCAGTCAGTTGTAAGAAAAGAAAAAACTCATATGCTTCAGTATTGACCTGACCTTCTCCCAACATATTCTGGCCATTTTTAAAAACACCAGCCACAGGCCTATCATGCTTAAGAGACAGTATGATGCATGGATGCATGCAAATCATTGAGTTGGCGTCACTAGAACGAAGGTTCTGTCCTGACCAGAGAATTGGAAACTAGTCTACGTCAATGCCAATAAAATGAACTGCAAAGCCTTCCAGGGGAGTCAAACGCAAGTTGTGTCTGGACAAGGGAAATATGGTCTCTGCCACAGTTGCCCTTTGAGAGAGGATGTCATAAAATGCCATATTAAGAGCCTAATCACAAAGCCATGCTAGACTTTGTCAAAATGTACTCCTGCAGTACAACTCCATGTACTGTTACCTGTCTTTCTGAATTAGACCCAAAACATCAAAAAAGGATGTAAAATGGGACTATTCTGTAGTACTACAGCATGCCTTTGTGAACAGACACCTTACTGTTTGGAAGTCATTCCTCTTGTGGCAGTTTAAATACTTTCTTGCCTGAAGTTCTGGAAACATATTATTTCCATGCTACAAAAATAGAATCGCGCTGCCATATGCTTTTCATTATGAGAGAGTAACACAAAGTGGAGCAGCCAATGGGATTCGTAAGAGTTATAAAATGGGGAAGCAGGAAATCGGGAAGTAGTTGAAAGAAACTAACAGGACGTCGTCCAGTTTGAGAATGCTGCACATACTCCAAATCTGAAATTAAAAATTCAGAATGGACTGAAGTGAAACAATGCTCTATTGGCTTCCAGCTGGACAAGCTCTGATGCTTAAAACCACGTGTACCAGACAAAAGATGTAGGACATCACAAGTGCCAACTTCCTGCACAAGTGTCTCCAGATACACCCTGTGTTGAAGAACAAGGTTGGCAGAGGCATCACTGAAGTCAACAACAGACGAAAGCACCATGATAGAAAACTATCAAGGCTCGTGGCCACTGCCCATCGAATGCCCTGGGTGCCCACGCAGGGCTCTGCCCCACCTCTAATCTTCAAGAAGTGTACATAAACCTACATTGACACTGAAGCATGCACCACTGCTTAGAAGGGCAGAACAAAAGAATAGGACACCATGTATGAAAGGGGTGGTATAAATCTCCCTGCACATAAACATTGGCATCTCTGCAACAGTGTGTTCATGCAATGGACAAGAAACCAGCACTTGTTGTCTAAGCCTTGTGTACTATAATAATAATAATAATAATAATAATAATATCATCAGTAATAATTACAATAATAACTATAAGTATTGGTAGTAATAATACATTCGATTATATTTTATTGTAGGTATTTGATATAGCGCGACCCCAACTCTAAAGAGCATCAGAGCGCTCCCAAATCTAAACAGCATCAGGGCGCTTTACAAACAACATTTTTATTGCAGCAGTAGCATCTCAAGATGAAATGCTGCTCATAAAATCTTTCAAAATCGAGCATGAAGAAGGGGAGGGGTGTGGATACATGTCATTGAGAGAGTATTGGACTCCAGCATGGCAAAACTTTTTTTTTTAAAGGAAATTAAACAAGCTTATGTCACATTAGATATATTTACAGAAAGATAACATTTTTATGACAAGAAAGGCACAACTTTCATGGAGATGGGATTGTTATAAATAGTGTTGCTAATATTATCGCTTAAGGTAGGTGATCCACTGGTGGCCCTTAGCTATTCTTGACACAGATGCTTGGTTCTGGCTGTGCTCCAGGCCCACTTGTACCTTCAAGCCCAAAACGAGCTGAACTTTTATGTGGGTTCTCCCTGGCACCCACATCCTGCACAAAGAATCAAGGACAAAGCATTAACCTTTGATGTAAAAGGAGAAGAAGAGACCTGTCAGTATACAAACTGCACAATGTGAACCCAGGAAACGTAGGATCAATCCTGGCTTTCCTGCTTGCCCAAATTGTGTGACACTAGGCCGTGATTTCTCGTGTGCTTGATTTAATATACTACGTGTATAATTTTAAAACCAAGCCACATGTAGGGTGCACATGAAAAATGACTTACTCCTGCACTTGTTCACTAATTACATTGTCGGCAGGGCGTGGTCATGAATGTTTCTAACTTCTAAGGTCAAACTATCACTTTTAATACGTCTCTCAAATCAGTGATATAATATGGTGTGCTATGGTGAAACGCGTCTGCATGTTAAAGCAATACACTGTTTGGAATTCATTTCTGAAACCTAGCATTTTCATGGCTCGGCTCGTGCAAGGGCTCTGACTTAGAGCCAAGCCCAATCCAGATCCTTGGCTCTATTCTGGCTCGTCTTTCCCTTTTGATTTGCCGACCTCTAAGTATTACAAGCTATGACTGCCTGCTCAAGAGCACTTCGCATGTTATCCTAAGCAGTGTATTTGTGTGGCACGCGCCGGCGGAGGTCCCGCACATGATAAATGATGCTGTATTGGCGTGGCACGATAGCTCCTCCTCCGAGACAGAGCGCTGTGAGGTCTCAGAGTCCGCCGGCGGTGCCACCAGCGCCACCTATGATCTGAGGCAGGCGTAGCACAGAGCTGCAGGCGAGGGAAGGTCTGCAGTGCTCCGTGGCTTGGCATTGACAGCTCAGCATGAAACCCGAGGCGGGGCAGGCGGGGCAGGCGGGGCGGCTGGCCGACGGGGCTCCGCCTCCTCTGTCACCACCCACTCGCCGCCGTGGGAGGGATCCGCGCCGGGCTCTTACACTAGGAAGTCTCCGATGCTGAAAGCTTTCTGCAGACAAAAGTCCTCCCCGCGCGTTCGGGACCCCCAGAGAGCGCGTGCCACCCGCCATGCCAGGTCAGTGAAACTCACAGGGCAGGGAGGGGCTGGGAGCACAGAGGAGGGAAGTGCAAGCAGGGAGAGTCGGGGAAGCAGGCAGCCTTCATCTCGGACTGACGTCCCGGCAAAGCTTTGTCAGAGCCGTCGGGCAGTGCCATCTGCCCTTGGCCCAGCCTTGCCAAGTCTGCACTAGCAGCCTTCCAGGCGCTGGCACTGGCAGGATATGTCTTAGCTAGGCGCTGGCAGTGCCAATCACACACCAGCCTGACTCAACACCACACTCCCTCTGGACTCACTGATTGTGGTGCCAGGCTCACCCCAGCCAGGCTCAGTGGAGACAGAGGCAGATGCTGGGGTGTAATGCAGGTTTGCAGTCAGTGGCAGGCATCTGCTCCAACCAATCCAGACTCTGGAAATGGAGTTTTCCCCTGTCCCGGGCAACTTTCAGCCTACCCTGCTTTGACAGTGTCATGTCATGCCCCTGCTTCCGCTGTGCAAGGTGACACGTGAGCCAGCGCTCTCCAGTGCCCGCTACGCCCCAGCTTCAGGCATGAGTTACTTTGCCATCCCTCGCTCATTGGCAAGCAGACTCTTCCCAGACATGCTCGGGCGGTGCCACCTTCACAGCCAAGCGCTGCTGGTGTCAACTGCACCCGTCCACACCCTGGATCCGGCAATAATCGCTGCCTGTGTCAAGGTCATGCCGTGTCTTGGTTCCAGCACGACCCGAGCAGTGCAGACTTTCACTCCAAGCTCAGGCTCTGGCGGCTTCTGTCCTGTCACTCACGCTCAGGCAGTGCCCGCTTCCTGCATCCAAGCCGCAAATCATTGCCCCAGCCAGGCCAAGCTCAACCAGTGCCACGTTTTGACAGGGTCAGTTTCCATCCAGGCTAAGCTCGGGCAGTGCCTGCCTCGTCCACAGAAACCAGCCTTCTCTCCAATTAGACAGAACTAGTACAACCACCACCACCCACCCCAATCCGATCATGTCGCCGGCCTTCCACTTTTGAACCCGGCTCTTCTTGCCGTGCCTGTCTCCTCCTGGCCCTCACAGGGCCAGCTTCGTCTCCCGGTCAGTTGTGGCGCCCACCTGCTCCCACCACCTATCCAGACCAGAATAGTGCCGGCTCCCTCCCGTTGCCAGGTTACTGCTCTCTAACAAACCTCCAAGGGATGTGTCATCAGTTTGCAGACTGAAGAAAAAACCACGGGGCGTCCCCGAGTTCTCTGGTCCTGAGTATCCGAGCACTGGAGATTTTCAGCCAGGAACACAAGACTCGAACATTCCGCAAAATATGGAAACATTTTCCAAATATCTCGCCCACGAGGCCTTTCTATTGTCGTTTGGTCAGACAGCCAGTTTGCACAGTGGTAGGACCCCCGTGGGAGTCCGGCGCCGATTGGTTGAGTGAGTCTATTGTTGTGTCTTGGGCCCTAGGCCCACCTGTGTCTCGCAGGACACAACAACTATCTATGTAAAGTGCATCCCTTGCCCTTGCGTGTCTGGAAAGCGCCTGTGAGGGCGAGTACACCGGATGGCCGAAAGTACCCCCAAGTGAGAGGTGTGATGAAGACTGCAGGGCTCACCATGAGCTCACATGTTTTATATGGTAAACGGCCTTCATGCGTGCATATGTAACATGCCAGTAGTCTACCAATGTTTTATATATGCATTGTTCAGTGTACAAAGGGCACGTTTTATTGTACAATCATGGCCACTTAATATCCAATGGGAGATCGGTACACGTAGGCTCATCCAATCGCAGAAGTTCTGAAATTTCCTTAATGACTGGCCCATAAACGGCCTTTTTAAATATAATGCAGCAATTTGTTCATAATCAAACTATATACTGTAACCATTAAACCAACAATAACAGACCCACGCGCTTTGAGACAGAGGTGCTACAAGAATATCCTCTTGTTCCAGCTACTCTGGAGTTTAGCCATCTTCTAAATTCTGATTTTGAGAGAAAAGGGGTCCCAGGGATTTGGAGATACATTGATTTGCCCGATAAAACCCAATGCCCTCCAACAGGGGCACGCATCCTGATCCTCCTGTTGCCAGTCCACTGCTGTGTTTATATTGGTCTATAGCTGTCGTCTGTGGTGTATGTACATAGTGTGTTGAAGCACATTAGTGTATGTATTACGTGTATGTAGGATTCATTTATTTGTATGAATAATGTTGTAGCGAGCAGTAAACATCAGGAACCTTTCACTACCGGCCTTTTGCCTTCAAACTACAGAAAATCCACACCTCACAGTGCTATCAGCCCTGGGGATATCTCGGCGCTGCGAATTAGTAGGACATGTGAGGTAATAAGAAGCTCTTCATCTCTTGTGAGAAATGGAGAATGTAATTGTTATAGTATCCTGGCAGCCCCCATGCCCCCCCCCCCCCGATTTGGGATGTGTTGTGAGGTATTAGGAAGGAGGGGGTAAAAGAACTTCACGTCCTGAGATGTCTGACCTGACTCCAGGATGCTTGGGTTTTGGTGTTGATTTGTTGAGTCTGGAGTCTTGAGTGAGTCAATGGGGCGGCTCAGGGACTTGGCACAAGGAGATGGTCAAACATCTGTGGGCGCCATGTTGGCGGCCATGTCTTAATCCTTGGTCTATGGTTGCGGTTGCTCAGGAGACCGCTAACATCTGAAAGTGGATTATTTGTGAAGGTGTCTTGAGTAGAGGACATCGCTAAGTGACATTGGTGACATTGGTGCATTGAATTTCCTTGATTGCCTAGCTGGAACACTGGAGCACAAAGCAAAGATTGGGTGTATATTTCTGCAGGTAGCAATGTGGTGTAAGATTGATTTTACATCATTTTCGAATTCTCTATTAGCTCTTGAAGGAAGCCCTTCGACTCTCCCAACACTTTTAGGCAGCTCTCTCCATACTCAAACTTTGAAACACAATTAACTGTGCTTTGTTCAGGAGAATAATTGTATGTGTTGCTAGGGTCAAGTACTGGTAAATTGTTGGTGAATACACAAACGTATGAATTTGTGGCCATGCATCAGCATTTACATGTGGACCCACCGAAAAACAAGCATTGGCAAAGCTAATAGGTCTTGTGTTGACTGCATGTTTTTTGGCTTTGAGCTTTGTTTGTTTTATCATGGTTTTTGCAAAACTGTATTCTTGGAAAACCTGCCTGGCATCAGCATTACCAATCTAACAAAAATAAAAATGGCTACAAGCAAAAATATTTTTGGTCTCAAAAAGCAAACATTGCCGTACCCTTCCCTGGCACTTGGGGATATGCTTTGTGTGTTATGTGTCCCTTGTAAAAGGACAGAATGTCATCACTCACAGTGAGGTTAGCCAATGGCTGAGGTAGGCTGGCCCATTGCCTCTTGCTGTGTGCTGTAGTGAGTGGACGAAAAAGGGGAATGACCCAATAGCAAGCCAATGGATGAAGATGGTTGGCTGAAAGCCCCTACATGCAAGTATACTTTGCATATCATTTTCACAAGATCCAAAGGTTTTGACTAATTACAAACCTAACAAGCATTTGCAAAGCCAGTAGGTCTTGCCTTTGGGACTTGTTGGCTTTGCAATGGTTCCAGGCATGCTACACAGCTGCAATGCTGTCCAGCATCCTTTTTCTCTTTTTATTGATTGCAGATCTCAGTTGGATTGGTAAAAAAAAGTAGTGCGAGTGGGGGAAGCAACACAGTGTGGGGAGAGCAATGTGGGGCAAAGCAACACGGAGAGGGGAAGAAATAAGAGGGTATGTATGAAGCAACACAGGGGATGAGGGGAGCAACTAAAGTGGGTGACACTGAGGGGGAGTGACACAGGTGGAAGTGACGGAAGGGGGACTCAATTAGGGATATGCAACATGAAGGGTGTGAGAAAGGAACAAGAGGAGGGTGCAGACGAAGAGACAGAGGAATGGTGGGGGAGCAGAGGAACGAGAGAATTTGCAACAAGAAGGTGAGGGAAGAAATAGAAGACACTAGTAGGGGGCAGCACACTGGGAGTGAGCAAAATTTATACGTGAGCAAGAGGAAAACAGCACAAGCAATCGAATAGAGTGCTTAAACAAAAAGAAAAAAGTAGTGCCTAAAAACAGAGTAGTGGTAGGGTACAAGTAATGAGGCCATGATTCGGGGGGGGGGTGGTGGTGTTAATCCAAGAAGATGAGTGAATCCCACATTTGGTAAAGAATTAAAAGTAAACAAATGTGAGCAACAATGAAGCCAAGCACTAGTAAGTAATGGGCGGACTCTAAGCCCACTGTAAGGTAACAAAATGTTTCTCAACACAAGATATGCTGTCTGAGACAAGACCCAAAAAGGACCACAGATCCACCCTTATAACACTGGATTTGTGAAAGCAGACATTCTACTAGCCTGATGAAATTTCTGTATTAAAAAATATAACTTTTGCAAAGGATAAAAGCACACTTGCCAAGATTTTTGTGCACCAAATTTCTTTTAGCGTGGGAAAAAAAGATTTAAGAATTGTCCCAATATTGTTTGTCTGAGAGAAGGGAATGAAGCTATTTGCAGACAGTTTGGTGACTATCCATATTTGTTCTGTGGACCACTAACTAAGCCGGAAGCCATGGATAACTCCAAAAGGATGAGGAGACACAGGTCCCATTTGTTGAGGCACTGAAGGGCTTTGTCAGTGGTCTGTTTGTTGCAATCTTGATAGCTCACCTGTGGCAGAAGCCAGCGAGGATGTGTATGAGTCAAATTGTAAACCCAGCTACTTGACCACATTGGAGGAAATGTGCTCGATATGGCGGTGGAGCTGTAAGGCTAATTCTGTTTAGGTCGCGCCTACAGACAGCTTAGCTGTTTGGTGAGAGCTCATGTCGTGACAAACCACACAAAACACAGCATAAAAATAAAGATACAGAAAGGGCTTTTGGGCAACTCCGTTCAGCCATTGGTTGCTGTCATACAACTGGCTTTTGACATTTGCAACAAGACTTCCATCAGCGTTGGTATCAGCCAATAACATTTCACCGATGTGAACACGTTTACAAAGTTGTTTACAGAAGCTGGCTATACTATTTTTTTCTTTAAAAAAAAAACATTGTTTTAGGATGACCCATGTGCTCTTTCCTAATAAATTCTATCTCAAGATCCTCCCCTGGCCTTCTCCCATGTTGGAATGGTAAAGTGAACAAAATGGTCACTGGTGCATATATGCTAACATATGTCACAACACAACCTCACACAAATGTGCACACAAAAGACATCTTTGAAATGAAGGGATGTGTTGTGACGCACCAGAAAGCTAGAGATGCCAATGAAAATAAGCATTGGCAAAGCCAAAAAGTTTAGGCAGTTGCTTTGTAAAGGCGAAACTTTGGTTTTGTGTATTGTTCTTTTGGGTATCTTGCCCACAAAAGCTGAGTGAATGATGACTACTTCAATAGCATATATATCTTTTCACCGGCCCTGAATGTACTGTACAGTGCTAAATTTGAAAAATAAATAAGTGCCAGTGTCCTCGTCATCAAGGCACACTGCAGCTGGCACCACCCATTGCCCCTCCCAGCGCTACCAACGACACTAAAAACACAACTACTAACCGTCACAATCCTACAATTGTGATAAGTCAGACTATTTCAACCCCCTCTCTGTCCCCAAGTTATAAGTATGGCTTGTGTGGCAGGTATTAGTAATTGTAGTATGTATTGAATTAATAAACAACTGGTGTTGTTTTCATCTCTAAATTAGATACCATGTTGAGGACTGTCATAAGTGCTGGTGCTGACAATTAAGTGCCTGTGCTGAGCACCGGAGACCACCAGTTCAAATTAAGCACTGATACTGTATTTGTGTACAATAGCATGTATGTTTTATATGCATAGATGGTGCACATTGGATAGCTATCTTTGTGTATCAGTCGCTAAAAGGTGCATTTGTCGTGGTACCTTAATATACATGTGTTTACTGGTACATGTTTGTGTATATGCTGTGAGCCTTATTTTACGTGAGTGTTGTGCTGTGATTGTGTTGTGCCTGCACAGGATCCTGCTTTGTGTATTCAGGAACACCTTCTATCACCAGATAGTAAGTCTTTGTATGCAGCATTTTGTGTAAGTTTGCCGTTCTCTGTCTTCTCTAATATAAAGGGGGTTGTTGGCACACCTATAGGCACACAGTACATGAGGATCACAACTCCATATACAATGGTCTCCGATATGCTAAAAGAAAAATGTAGCTAAGTCCATCAAAGTACTGGGTGGAGAATATTCATTAGATCTCTTCTGTTGCTTTGGAACTTTAGAAGGCATGAAACAAACTTTTCTAAGCAACTTTTTTTGCAAAGTTTGGGTGCAAATTTCAATAGACGTATGTCAACACGTAGTTAATCAAGAGAAAGGGCCATTTACTAGTCTCAAGAGTGAAGTTCCAGGGCCCTGACCCTACATTGTGGACATTCCATTCCAAGTCGTCAAGCTACAGACCTTCCCCTGCGACACATCAGACTCCCAGCAATTGCAGAAGCAATACATGTCTGTGGGAACATGAGATTCTGAGAAGAACACCAAAATGCCTACAAACCAGACTCGCACTGGAGATCTGCCTACACACCACTTGCAAAAGTCTTGCTTTTATGTGTTCAGCAAATGTGCTTTTTTTGGGGTTTGAGAGTTGTCTCGAGTCTATTTTTTAATGTAAACCTTTAGCTTAACATCACGGATTTTTTTTAAACAAGCAATATATAAACACACAACATTGTCAGGATGACATCTCTGCACGGTTCACATGCATTATCTGTAGGTTATAACAACAAACAGGAAGAGATGCACTGTGTGTGCACATCTGTATATTTGCGTGAAATAATTTTAATGTATTTAGCTTTATACGGCGCAAATTTAGCCCAAGGGCATTCAAGGACCTTAATTGAGCACCAGATTAAATTACACAAAGTCGATTTTTTTAAAGCATGGGGAGATTAAGCAATTTTCCCAGAATCAGAGGATGCTGAGCAGACACGTGGATTCGAACCTGTATTCCCATTTCCAAAGTCGATATCTTTGTTGGTATGCCAAGGTCAGGAGGGCGGAGCTAAATCAGAGCATGTAGCCCCTTTGTGGAAGGTGGGGGTGGGGGTCATCGCGTCTTGTCTTGTCGTGGTTTGTCCAGTTTGTATGTACAGTGCTAATATAATGCCTGTCCTCGTCTTCTTGGCGAACGAAGGGCCTCATCGCACACTCTGATGGTTGGGTGTGAGGGATGGGGTTGAGTGCTGCTGATCCTATAAAGCACAGTTTTGGTTGAAGTATTGCCTGTGAGGTTTTTGTCGTTCTTCTCATTTCAAGTTAGTTTGGTTGACCTCATAGTGAAAGTCAGATCTCTGTGCTTTGCTGGGAGCCAGTGAGGTGCTGTACTCACTGGTAGTTTCAAAGTATATTCATTGTGTTTGCACCGATGACAACTTTAATGGGTGCAGTCACTGGAATCAATGTGATTTGAGCAGTCAGTCAGTATCTATTTGCCACACTTGCCACTTAATCTGTCATCTCTTGCATAATTTGCCGATTTTAACAAACATCTTTCTAACGAGAACGGATTACATGTTTTTTATTTTTTTTATTTCACTGTTAACATACAGTTTCATGTTCACTGACACATAAATCACTTATTGGGTCACCTGGTGAGTGGTCTAATTTTTTTCTGCATCACTGTGAGCGTAAAACAATAACTCAAAAGCAACATGCTTTGTGGGGGTTATTATAGTTAGTCATAACCGTGTTTCATATTTTATGTGTGTGAACACTTAACATTCGTATTCTCTGACTATATCAAACTCTGGACGTAAGTGTAATTGATTTGTGGGTCACTTGTTCTTCGTGAAAATAATCCCCAGGTTGTATTCATTCAGTGAGCTTAGTGTGTTCAGTGACCATGTTTCTGTAGCATGTTGTCTGATGTTTATGTCTGCAAGGGCTTTATGTTTGATATTCCACATACGAAGCGTCACGTTTTTCTATGTATGGATGCTGTCTATTCTTGTGATGAGTTTTGTTTATCAATGGGATTTTCGTTTGTGGAAATGGTGCTCTTTGTGCGTATATTTGTGTGTTGTGGGATGTGATCATGACGTGCTTTGTACCTTGTAATCTCTATTTTGTGACCCATTACCAAACCTGGCTCCTGGAGGACAACTGATCCCTCACCGGCATAGGCTTGTGTTGGCTCACGCCCAGAATAAAGGGATGGTCACTGCCATCGCGGCCACCAGGAGCAATGTGTGTGGATCCACTCATATGATCTCCAAACTCAGGAACTCTTGGCCAAGTTGTGGAAGTATATCTAGTGTCTCAAGTTGGTTGGATATGCAAGGAGAAGTGGCTTTGAGGAACAAACACTGATACAACATGGCAACAGCGTGTAGAAACAAAAGTTCTTGAACTCTGCCGCAACCTTTTGTTGAACCACAAGTTCTTGAACTCTGGATCATGTTTATTTTACAAGCACAATAAACTTTATGTTGGCAGTTGTGTTAGTGATTTGATTCTGTGGAGGGGGCTGTAGTACTCCACTCTCGTCAAGCCTATCAGTGGCTTAAAGTCTCTTGGAAAGGGTCACTAGTCCTGTTCAATACTCACGGGGGCTCAAGGAGGTAAGGGCTAATTACTGTCTTCTGATCAATCAAATAATTTTGGGAAGGCCTGGAAGCTTTGGTTCTTAAGCTTGTGCATCTTACATCTTTGGGACGCATACTAGGGAATGTCTCCTAAAGGTGTGTACCCTTTAGTCAATCTTTTACAACGACACACTGGAGAATCTGGGAACACTTGCCGCGTGTTCAAATAAGACAAGCATTGCCATAGCCAATAGGTCTCGCCTTTGGGAGCTTATAAGTATTTAGTTATGCAGCACAATATCCTTGGTGCAACAACATCAGCTGTTGCATGGGTAAACACTTATAAGGTCCCAAAGGCGAGACCTATTGCCTATGCCAAGGCTTGTTTGTTTTGGCTTCGGTCCTGACATAGATTTTTATTTTTATTTTGCAGACCAGAAGTGTAGATCCCTTTCTGTTTTTTTTTCCTGAATAGCACATCACATTGGCAGAAAAAAGTTATCCATTAGCATGTTTACGACTATCGACCTACACAAGCTACACTAGTGTTCCTGGATGGGGTTCACACTCTAACCGTTCTGGGTTGTAAGGAAAGCATTACGTTTAGACAACCATGAAAGGGAGGAGGCATGACTGGATGTGCAGCAAGGTGGCGCCTTGTTTAACTGAGGCAGGGCAACATCGGAAATAGTATTGGCTGCTGAGTGGCTAATCATGGTAACTGCCCCATAGATGACAACAGTGTTTCCTTTGTCATGCCCGAGAATTGGTGACATTTACTCCTGTGGATCAGACTACTTAGTTTATGGCTCTAAAGTGGCAGAACTGGCCTTGGTGGAGCCGGAGCCCACCCCCTGGCTATCCACATCACCAGAGCAACATTAGTGCACAAAATGAACTCCGTGAATATTGACTTCAGTCTTCCAGTTAGAGTTCTGAGGAAAATCTCGGAGAGTGTGTCAGCCACCAGAGCACAGTCTGAGGAAAGAGATCACTGAGGTGGAACATAAGAAGAAACTAGTGTCCCGCCCGACTGGCAACACTCGTGTATCGGCTTGGCAGTCAAGCATTGGCAAAGCCTATAGGTCCCGCCTTTTAGCTTTGCCAATGCTTTTTGCTGACTTTGCACAGCCTTTTAATAAACAGTGGTGTGCTGCGAGGGTGGGGGGGGGTTGAGCACCTCATGGGCCGCCGCAAGTTGGGAGGGGGCGGAACAAATCAAAGGGTATGCGGACAGCGGGAGGGGGGCGGGAGCTTGGTGAACATGGATAACAGGAGGGGGGCTTACCTTCCACTGTCACAACTCAGCCAGCTGAGAGATAGGGGGTAGGTCCGAGTGCACGGACCAAAGGCATCTCAGATGCTACAAGTTGTGCAGGCCCTCCTATTGGCTGGGTGAACGGTAGTCTTTAGCTCGACTTCGAGGTAGTGAGAAACGAAAACAAGGAATGCAGCTTCCTGCGAGTTGTGCGCGCGAGAGCGAGCACCAGGCCATCTGTTTTGGACTATCGCGCACGCGTCTGGGCACAATAATTCAAAACAGATGGGGCCTGTGCAGGTAACCAAGCATGTGTTGAGCTTTTTGAAGCCCGCTTACTATAAGTCTCGCCAGGTCAGCACATGAGCGCTGCACTAGGCTTCACCTAAAAAACAGACTAACTTGTCCACGTTAGGGCAGTAAACAACATCCGTGCATAAATGGCGTGAAATGCACCCCTCATACCTTACCCTCTGGACCACTGCACCAGCTGTATTATTGATAGCTATGGCCCTGTTCAACGGACAAAAAGGGCAACATTTATTGTTTGGAAAAGCAGCCCTAAATTATGGATGGTCAAGTGGGGGGATCTGCGGGGTTTCTGATGGTGATAGCTCAGCTGGGTACAGCACCAGAAACCTTTGACTTAGCATTGGTGGGAGCCTCAACCTGTTTGACAGGGCTACCACTACTGACATTTCATTTTGGGACCATCATGCAAGGCTTGTAAAAATGTCCCTGATGAGCAAAGAGAACTGTGAGTGATGGATATTTGTTGGAAAGTGGGTTATTGGTAGGGGCAAATGTAGGTCTGCCACTGGCAATAAGGCCACTAACACATGATAGGACCCAGCATAGGTCTTAGAAAATTATTCCTATGCGCAGCCCTTGGTAACGTGGCTGCGAGCAGACAGGCTTAACTTCAAAGGCATGTAAAGCATTAAAAAACACCATTTCAGTAAATAATGAAGACACAACACAAATTTATAAAAATCGGTAATATTTTTATCTTTTAAATGACACCAAAACAAAAATAATCTACTGTAGAGAACCAGAGATATGAATGAAACCAACAGTGCCCTTTAAGTCATTTCGTTTTCTCTGACAGGGACACCTTTAAAAAGGGTTCTGGAGAATCTCACCAAATGTGCCACCTTCCCCAGCAGGCGGGTCCAATTAGAACTCCTTCCTTTAGTTCTGCTTGCAGGTCCCAAAGTATCCAACACACAATACAAGGTTCTGGGAACTCCAAGAGGGTCCTTGAAAGTGTGAAACTTCAATTCCGCAATCCACCTGTACAACACCCTAACAAATCCACTGGTACTCCAGGCTGGGAATTCTTTGTGGGGCTGTCCAGGTGAGCTCTCTTACCCTGTAGCTTGCAGAGAGTCCACCGAGTCTTTTTGCAGCAAGGTAACCCACAGGGCTGCAGTTTCACTTGGTGCAGTCTTCAGAGGTCAGGCCTTAGAAATCTTTGCACAGCAAAACTTCTCTGCAGGGCACTTCTTGCTTCAGTAAGTTTCAAGCAGCAGATCTGGAGGGCTCTAACCCTCTCAGATACTTATTCAAAATTCTCTTGGTCAAGCACCAGGTCACTTCTGACCAATGAGAGCAGAGTAACTCCTCATAGTTATGACCACATCCTGTAGAGTTTGGCATTATTTTGTCCCAGAGTGCACCATTGTTCCAAATCCATAATGACTGATTTTCTAGCAAGGAGGTAAGAGCTGGCTAAACACACCCCCTGGGATGGCTTATTTCCATGGCCTCTCCCCCTACCATCTGCACATACCTTTCTTAAGCCTAGCCCTGACCATTGGTCAAGTGTAAGAGTGAAACAGAAACCCAGGCCTCCCCTCTGCCTTTGAAGAGCATGGTTTACAACTCCACCCCCTGACCTGGCATTCCTAGACCAGCACACTGCCCTTCCAGGAAAGTTGATATCCCTAGGGGTTCCTTATCACCTCTTCAAAGCAGCCTGGCTAATCCACTTAACTCTGACCAATCAGGGCAGACCACTGGAAGGCTGAATTTGGACTTACAAACAAGAAAGTCTTATAACTTTCTCTACGTACACTTGAGGAGAAATTCAACAATATAATATTGTTGGATTTACTACTACCATTCTGGGAAGTCTTTGAATGGTCTGGCTAGTCCTCTCCTATCAATATTTATTAATCAATAACTTCCTACCATGTTAACCTATGGGCCATGGGGTTTACTATGGGGCAAATGACTTGGTCCAGTTTTCTAGCCCCAGGGCTTATAAAAACATATTTTATAAGCATTTCCCTAATTTCTACAGGACCCCTACCCCTGTGCAACTAAGGAAGACTTTAGGGGTTCTGAATCTGCAGAAATATTGCAGATCCTCCTTACCTAGTGCTCCTAGCATCAAAGTCGAATTTGAGCAGCACTTTAATACAATGTGGGGAGTGAAATGTAACATTTCACTTTACCCAGGCATATAAAAACTCATTTTGTAAGGGTTTACCTTATTGATAACTGACCCCCCCCCATCTTCAACTCCAATTCATCTTAGTTCATAATGTATGCCCTACTTTGAAAATAATACTCTAAACAAGTGAGAAATCACTAATCCAACTTCTTAAGTGTCTCTTCCTCATCGCTGCTGTGAATACATAAATGTTACTCAACTACATACTTGTATGTGAGTTAGAATCTCTCTGGGTACTTAGTTCATCTCCTGTCAGTTTAATGGGCTAGGAAATGCACTTACTGGGACAACCCTCATTCACACCGGTTTCCAAAGCCAAAAACCTGCGTACTATTTTGGACAAAAAACTGTAATTTGATAAAAAACATCATTGAAGTGACTTCCTCATCTTTTCTTGTTCTCATAATTTTGAGGAAGATTTGTCCATTCATTCCACAAGATATGCAGAAGCCGGTGGTTACCAGACTTGTGATATTGAAACTTGATTACTGTAGTGCACTATATGTTAATCTGCAGCAGACTCCTAAATAAATTACAAGTACTGCAGAATGCCCAGGCGTGCATGATACTTAAGATCCAGAAGCATCTTCCAGCTCTCAAACCTTGGCTCAGCTACACTGGTTACCTATTCTCAAGCAAGTTTATTTCAAGGCACTTTGCATTGCTTTTAAAGGACGGAACGGTCTTGGCCCTGAATGTCTGAAACAGAAACGAGCCTTGATGTAATGGTCCCCACAGCCAAGAGAACTTATTGGGTTGGTAGGAGTTTCATCTACTGTACAACCAAGAGATGGAACTCGCTTCCTCTTTATCTGGAGAAATGTACCGATTTACGTTCTTTTAGGAATGCCCTGAAAACATGGCTCTTTAATCAATATTTTTTTCCTTCTTCTCCCCATGTCGGGACCTCCTGTCATTAATTTTACATTTTTCACTCTTCAGTCTCTTTTTCCTTCCAAAGCAAAAGTGCCTAGATGCCTTCGGGCAGTAATGTGCTCTACAAAAACAATTTTCATTTAATTAATTTCACCTCCCCATGCAGTTTAGTAATTTCCCATTTCCACTTTCTATCATTCCTACTTGAGTGGCATCTGTCCCGACGTAAAACTCAGTTCTCTCCAATGTTGCCAAAACATGGAATGTTGGTAGGCGAGTGTTACCTCGGGGTTCCACCTCTTAACGAGTAGTGCTCTCACTGAGCAAGGCAGTGTGGTTCAGCGAACTACAAGATTATGGTTTAAGGAACCTGGACCTCTTTCTGTACAAGCCTGATGGAGGTTGCTTACAGCTCACCAAATTGCAAACCATGCTGGGGCTACCTTGACAAATACAACTTCAGGGTTCACTAATGAACACAATGCATTGTCCTTTTCATCTGCACCAGCTCCATAATTCCAGTGATGACATCATGTCACATCCCATCTCATCACTCCACATGAGACTTCAGATCTGGCTGGGACTGGAATGTTAGGCACAACAGACATGAACTTCTAATCCACAGAAAGATAAGTGTTGTGTTGCATCCTATGCAGTGGCAAAGCACCAATTCCACTGAACAGTGTCTCCAAAGCAAGCATTTGAATTTCCATTATCATAGGCACTAAGGGCTTTATTTGCGAGCCAATGGCGGCGCAATGTGGAGAAGCGTGGCTCAGTGGTTAGAGGCGGCAGACCCAGAAGCTGAGATCGGCCGTGGACCAGGGTTCGATTCCCCGCCTCGGTGGGTCTCGGGCTCAAAACTCCACGGAGTCGACAATTCTCGCTCTGGTGCCTACTCGACTCACGGGGTCACACTCTGCGACTCTGGGCAATAGCTTGCTTAATCTCCACTACGGCCCCTCGCGGTGGGATGCCTGGCTTTCACCTTGTGGATACCTGGCTGGGGTATCTCACAGGGGAATACCAGGATGGGTTCCCTAAGCAAGCGCCTTGAGGCCCCTGGGTTAAAGTGCGCTATATAAAATCGAAGCACACACACACACACACGCAATGGGATTGCCCGTATTTACAAGGCCATGTGTTAAACTGAAGACAAAGTGCAGGTAAGCATGGAACTCTTCTTTATTAGTCTTCTCACCATCACAGGTTCCAGTCAGCTGGAGTGCACTGTGGAATGTTGGCACACAGAGGACAGGACAGTACCAACTGGGACAGGGAGGGGAGGGGGGTCCGGAATGTACCCTGAGGAGGAAATTACAACACACCTCCTTGCTCAGGGAGAAAAGGAAAGACGAGAAAGATGGGAAAGATGGAGGAGAGAGAGACAGTAAAAGGGCAGAGAGAGAACCTGAAAGTGCAGAGATATTCATACATTTTCACTCTACACTATAATCATTAACCCACACAGGAGCAGCCTTGGTTCTCATGGATCTCATGGGTATGGGAAAAACTGATACTCTCCCTGGGTCAGAGCTGAGGTCAGTTTCATCCCCTTGATTGTGGTGAATGATTCTGTCCATGCTCCAGGTTTGTCCATTTTCCAGTTGGATCACATTTTTCCCTACTTTGGATATTCTGTAAGGCTCTGAGAACCTAGACGCTTCTCTTTTGCGTGGTTTGGGCAGGTCCACATGGACCTATTCTCCTTCTTTGATCATCCGGGATTTTACGTGCTTGGTATGGTCATATCTGTTTTTGTATTTGGTTTGGTGTTTGTTCAACCTTCTTGAAATTTTGATGCGGTTGACCACGTATGTATTGTTCCTTTTTAATCCTGGAGGAGATAGTCTTGTTTTAGGGACCCTCCTTTTGAGAGAGGTGAAAGGGGAAATTCCTGTTACCCTATTGGGAGTGGAGTGATAAGCCCAAATAGTCTCCATTAAAGCAGAGTTGGCCGGTGTCCCCATAACGTCTGCTCTCTGAAGGCATTCTTTTACCATACGGTTGATCCGCTCTACAAGCCCATTTGCACAGGGAGGATACAATGCTGTCTTGTGATGGTTGATGCCCCTATATCCCAAAAACTCTTTCATGTTTTCAGGAGTGAATTGCACCCCATTGTCAGTGACCAAAGTGTCTGGTATACCCTAATCATAAAAAACTCCTTCCAAGAAGTGTGTGAGTACTTTAGTGTCAATCTGATGTACACATTTATACAACACCCAACGAATGTGGTAGTCCACCAATACTAAAATGAAACGTTCATTTAAACTTTTTATAATCAGTGGACCAATTATGTAAAGGGCCAATTTGGTCCACGGCCTGTCTGGAGCCTCCACTGGTGACAGTCGTGGTTTGCGAGTTTGATTAATCTTATCACTATGGCTATATTCTAAACAGTTCTTCACAACATTCTCAGTCATAGCATCCATGCCTGGCCACCAGTAGTCCAAGCAAATTTTGTTTGTGGTGAGGCTACGCCCCAAATGACCCTTGTGTGCCAGTTTTACAATTCTCTCTCTTAGATTCTCAGGAGGAACCACCTTCTCCCATGGCAAACAATACCTTCTTGAATATTCTACTCTAGCCTTATGTCCCAGTACTTCCATAGGTTTGCCAGAACAACACTTTTGGTGGCAGGCCAACCATTTCTGATGAACTCTTTGATTGACCCCATTTCAGTATCATCTTGCACATCACTGTCCCATTCTTCCTTGTTCAAACATTGAAGTTGGAGTATGACATCATCACAATCATCTGAAGCAGTATTGCATTCACCCATTGGTGGTGAATGGGATAAGAAATCAGCAACAATGTTTTGTGAACCTGGCACGTATTTAACACTGAAATTGTACCCTTCAAGCCTCAGGATCCACCTGGCTATTATGGGGGTGGTACTACTTGACCCTTTTATAGTAAACGCAAACATTAGAGGTTTGTGGTCAGTCTTTACAGCAAATGGAATACCCCACAGGAAAAACCGAAAATGTTTGATTGCCCAAAAGCAGTCAAGTGCCTCTCTTTCCACTACGGAGTAGTTACATTCTGCACCCTTAAGGAGGGGAGGGGTTCAGGAATGTACCATGAAGAGGAGATTACAACACCGCGTAAAGTCAACGTACGTGACGTTTCATTGCCTTGTAAATATGGACCCCTTTCACGCATTATTCTGTATGAAAGGGGCATTCCATCGTGTGTTGCTGTGGGTGTTCCCACGTAACAACCATGGAACCAGACATGTTCCCAGATTTACAACATTTCGTAAAGCTGGGAATGCGTCAGAATCCTACACCTCCAAGGAGAGGCGTAGGAGTGGTGAACACGGTCAACTACTTATATTTCTCCTAGTTGTTTCCTCTTTCTGTATGTGCTGCCTCCTCCGGTACGCATATAAAGACGAAAATGAGATCAGTGATTGTTTTTGTTCAGGATGGTATCCCTTCCTGCACAAAAACAATCGTCCCCGCAGGGGCGGCCTTAGGCATGTGCAAGCTGTGCACCTGCACAGGGCCACCAAACCCCAGGGGCCACCATGCCAAAATATATCCTTAATATAATAATCTTCTGAGGATGGATACATATTTGCGTGGCGGCCCCTGGCAGGGATTTGGTGGCCTCCGGCTCAGTTCCACTTCCAAACACCCTGGACCCCCCCCCCCTCATCACTGGCCTCGGCGATCCGCCCCACCTAGACCCCCTCTTCCGGGGCCCCTACCTACGCTCCCTGCCCAGGGCCACTATGAGCCTAGAGCCGCCCCTGGTCCCCGCAACACAGGCACCCTTGCAATATAAAGCAAGGGCGCCTGTTCTGGGGCATGGCAGCCAATTGTACGCCAGCGTAGGGGAAAACACACGGATGTATCGTATTGTTGTTAATACAATGCATCCCTGTGATTTTAAAACTACGCAGCTCAGCGCAGCAAAACGGCTTGCAGAGCCAATATGCGTCATGTTGTAATAACTGAAGCCCGACACGTGCAGTAATCTTAGCACATGTAATCCTTTGGGTTGTAGAAGTACAAGGGTGGAGTGCAGAATTTCGCATTCCAACATTTAATTTGTGGTGTTTGCCGTGTTTTGAGCTAGATATCTATAGTAGGTTTGAAATAACTAGCCAGCATTTAGGTACACAATCTATAGGTGAAAACAGCAGCGATCCTTGTAAGAGTGGATCACAAGTAATTTGTGTGATTTTTTTCGAAAACTAATAATTTAAGATTTTTTGTGAATTGTGCAAGATCAAGGCACTTACAACTGGCCAGTTTAACCATGGGAGATCAGCTTTCCAGCTTTGAGGGGCAATGAACTGCTCAAGTGTTTGTTTATTTCCAAATTTGGAAAACTCCAGGCAAAGTGTGTCCTTGTACACAGAGTGTGCACAATGCCAAGCATAATGTTAGTAATGACTTTGTAGGTCAGACAAGATGCCCTAAAGACAGAGCGTGCTTCTATGTGGTCAAGTGAAGTGATGTCATACTGGAGTAATGTGGTCATTGAGGTAAAGGACAAGCATGCAGACAAATAGATTTGAGAAAAGAGGTCGAGGGCACACAATGTAATATTTTAGGTGTGCAATATTTGCTTTTCAATGCAGGCAGGCAAAGAGTGAAAATGATCAGTAGCTTTGATAGATAAGTAACAAGCATTGGCTAAGCCAATAGGTTTCCTCTATGCAAGACCTATTTCCATTGTTGGTGGTTTTTAAAAAGTTGTGCATCAGTTCGGGCTGCTGTGCAACATGTCTCAAAGCAAATAAAAAATATTTACAAAGCCAAATAGCTCTGTGGGAGCAATTTGGTTTTGTTAAAGTTTTTCAAAGATGTTGTAGAGCAGCGCGAGCTGCTGTACAACACGACTCAAAGAGAATAAAAACAAAATGCTAAGACGCGGCCAGGGTTGACCACTTCATATTGCTTTATTTTTATTTACTCAAGCCATGTTGCACTGCAGCCCATACCACCCGGCAGTATGCCTTAAAATAGCACTGGAGTTGCAGGTGGCAAGCAACTCTCTCCTTTGGGGACAGGATGTGACATTATAGCCAGAACTGCTGATTGTGGAACTAGGGAGCCAGGTCAGAATCTGAGTTTCTGCTCAACGTCCTGTGATTGGGGGCAAATCCCTTAAACTTCTCGTGCATGAATGTGTAATGTAACTCCTGCTCATGTAAAGCTTTACAGTACCTTTGGGTCAAAATTGCGCGGTATAAACTTGTAAAAAAAAACAAGAGGGAGGAGGGTGGGAAACAAAGATGGTGGGGTGAGTGGGTATAGAGAATGATGTGGGGTTCGGGTCTGAAAAGTTAAAAAAAAGTACCTGAAGGAACCTCTAGCCAGTGGAAGGACACAGGGCAGTACTTGGTACATGCTTCATGGCAGTGACGAAGACTGAAGCACAGGAAGAAGCCAGAGGCACCGACCAATAGGAAGAAAGGGAAAGAGAGTGACACTCGAGCCTACCAATGGTCAGTAAAGGTGAGGCGTAATCCCCTTGTAAGCTATTTTTATTTTTCAACAACCACAGTTTTCGCTGACAGTACATGCATGGCTAAACCTAAAAAGAGGGGTTGGAGATGTTATAAAGGCTTGGAGGTTATTATTATGTGGTGTAAAAAAGAAGTTGAGGATGGTTGTGTCTAACAGTGTGGCATTTTGGAGGCATAAGTAGTTAAGAATATTTTTGTAGTTGTTTGCCTTCATGTTAGTTTTGTACGGTGACGTGCCTGGTGTAGCAATGTTTGTGCTAGTCACAACACGCTGACTTTTGGTTATTTTACATAACACTTGCATAACACATAGTCTGCCAGAAGTATGGCATTGCAGCCATTGTTGGTCATCCATAGTGGCTCTTTCCATTTGTTTTCATTGCAGACCGAAGTCTGATTTGGTTTTGTGGCGGTGTGCTGTCAGTAGGAGGAGTGTGTCAGTTTGGCTGTAAGGGGTGATTTTGTTTGAGGTGGCATGCTTCCGACATTCACCCAAATACTAGTTGATATTCTGCTTTAAGAGATCTCAAACAGTGTTGCAGTGACTCGACAGGATTTACAGCCAGACCTAGTTATCTTGGGGCAACATTGCCTTAGCTGAGTTATGACTTCACTTGCTGGTCGATGTTTGGAGACATTAACTTCTTAGCAAGGTATGCAGCTATATTTTCGTTTACAATTTTCTGTGAACAATATATAGTTTTTGTAATGTAATACTATGCTTACATGAGAATCACATACATTGGTGCAATGTTTGGAGGCCGCATGATCCCAATATCTTCTGCTAGCTACTAATTTGGGTCTGTGGAGGTCAGTCTCATTATTGCCTTCCCCTTTTACCTTCGGTTTGACATTGCATTTGTCTGAAAGAGTTACAGTCAGTTCTTTAAAATATGCTTAGAGGGGGCTTTGGCTCCACCAAGGGGAATATTTCTTTCTCACTTCACTCTATTGGCTATTTGGCGTGTCATTCTGCCTTCCAAGAAGTGCTCCCATTGCAATGCATTAGGGACTATTTTACATCTGAAAATACACTTATTTATCATAATGCTTGTCACATTAAATTGTTTATCTCCTATTTTCACTCTATTAAGAACTATATCCTGTTTGGTTATTTTTTCCACATCATTGTCAAAGCCTAGTCAGCAGACTTTAATAATATAAACAACATTAGAACAAGCAACACATATAGACAACATTTGAGAATGATTGTTTTTCATGGGCTAGCATATTAAATCCAGAGCTGTTGGCTTTGTCGGTGTTTATTTAAATAAGGGAATAACTGACGAGATCTCACCTTTGCTGTTTCTTCTGTCTTCACCTGGCGTGCGCGGTTGAGGTCTATTTTAGTTTCTCTGCACACTGTTGCTCACTACAGTTGTCCCTGTATTTAGGGCTATAAAGCAATCGGAGCGTGTAAACAAGTCTTATCTGACTTGGTGAGAGTTAAACTCTGCTGCACTATGTATGTATACGAAAAAAACAATAAGAGTCGACTCAGAATTTACAAAATAAAGTGCTAACCTTCCAAAAAACCCAAGTGAACCGTTTGGTTACTAGCATGGGAAAGCAATAACGTTTTAAAAAAACCGTTATTTTTTTAAAAATTCGGAGTGGTCTCTTTTTGGTTTTTCATAACTTACAGAGGAGATTGAGTCCATGACTGATATATCTCTTCATTCCCTTCTTTGTTTTTTGATACTATGTATGTATACAACATTCCTGGATGCAAATTGCATTCTCCTTGACACTCACCCTTCCTGGGCGGATTCGCTTTTCACTTTGTGCTGCCCTGGAGATAGAAATTTACAGTGCCAAGTCATGCATATTTTATTTTTACGTTGTGGTTTTGCTTGTGACAATAATATTTGTCACATTTCTCATTGCAAACTTTAAAAAACAGTGCAAAAGTCCCCTGGCTTTTCACCTTCTGTAAACGTGTTCATGCTGCAAACAGCTTCTTGTTAGCTAATAGCGTCTTGTGTCTAGTACTTGAACTATAACCTTCGGATAACACAATATTTGTTTGCTTACTACACAAATTTGGTGCACTTTGGGTCAGTTCAGCTATTCATGCCAAACCATTGGTCATAATGTTACTACATTGCATTGTATTGTAATTGTATTTATATACGGCTGACTACCCCAGACGAGGCACGGAAGCGCTTTTTCGGTGAGTAGTACGCTACTCCGCAACCCATAAAGGATTAGTGTTGAATTAGTATAGTGAAATATGAAAGTAATTTGAGTGGTGGATAGGTTAGTGAGCTATTTGGATTCAGAAGGATAGAGAAGGGAAAAAAATGTTTGCATGGTATTACCTCTGCCTTTAGAATTCTACGTTGGATCCAATAAGCTTCTGGCATTTACAAATACCATAATGTACAATCTTGTATGTGCTGTACTTCATTTTATATACCATATTTATTCATTTACTCTTTGAATTGTTTGTATTTCCACTGTAGACTAATAGTAACATTTAAATCAATAAAATAATTCTGTCCTGCTACCCTTGCGCTAAGCTGCATGTACACGCTGCGGACCAGTGCGTGCTGCTCAGCGGTCATTGCATGCTCGCGTGTAATGGTCAAACTAGTTTCAGGCATCTTTCTTTGGTGCAACCAGGACTGTAGAGTATCTGTGCTGCCTGACGCCAAGACGCCTCCGGGCATTCGCTTGCTTTATAAATATACAAATCAATCAATCAATCAAATCTGTGCTACAGTTTGAGGATGGGCAAAAAACTACCCCCCACTTCCTCCTTGCAGGAACAGAAGCGTGGCAAAAGAACTTTGAGGCACGTCTCTACATGGCCAAAAAAAACAGAATATTTTTTTTCACCTTAGTTCATTTTATGTGCACAAAACACAATGTACAGTCTCCATGGGCCATATCATATCCCTTCTCAGTGGCTGTTTTCAATTCTGCTACAGAAGTAAATATACTTTGAGAGTGGATGGAATAATAATGTCAATGGGTTACAGAACTGCCCAACCATCCTAGGTATTTCCTGGTGAAAAAGAACCCTTCATTCATAAATCTTTATTTCGGCACATTATTGCCATAAAAGATGCATACAAACAATGGTACATAGTGCATTCATAATGAACAAATGGAAGATTTACATGGAGTTGGATGAGGTTTAGGGAAAATACAATAAAATCCATAATTTAGTTAAAAAGGCATATAAAAAAAATTCATACACTACCAAAATGAGGTTTCATTAAAACAGATCAACGATATACAACCAATTGATAATCTGGATAAACTTATCATGTACAAAACACTTGAACACATACCAAATCATTTATAGGTCCAGACCTAGTTTCCTACGTGCATAACTAGCTAACAAAAGAAATCTACTGACACAAAAAATAATCACTTGTCTGGTGTCACTTTTAATAATCCTGTATGCTTCGTTATAAGAGCGTACACCTATAACATTACACAGAGGCTTGATCCACTCTTCAATGTGCTAATATATTTTTCTGGCACACTTGCCCACGCGGATAAAGAGCTGGTGATAAAGCTGCACTCAATTTCGATGTACAGATGGGACTGCTTGCTCTTGACTCTCTTCATGGTGGATGAAAACCAAGACCTTCATGGGCCTTGAGACCCTCCTCGCGTCTTGAGGTGCAAGAGTCCATGTAGGTTATTACAGAAGAATGGCATCACTGGCTCTCATTGAAAGGAGGCCAAGCACTCCTCAAATGGCGTTGCTGTTGATGATGCACCCCTTTTATTGCCTAGATACTCCATTGGCCCATTGTGCCCACCTCCAAACAAGGAAAGGTCAGGTGAATATCAAAAACATGATTATAATGTTTTGTCTAAACTGTGTTGTTCTGAGGTGGTTGTTTTTTTCAGATGGTGGCCTGACCAAGTTCCTTATTGGATGAATGGAAAGGTGTTGATATAAACGTGGGATTGGAGGAAATATGGAAGTAAGGCTTAGTCGCCAATGAGGTTTAATCAGACCAGGTTATAAGAAGTAAGAATACACTATTTTAACTTATCTTTGAAGTTTACTTGCACCTGCTCATATAAGCAACATGATTACACAGATGATAGTATGGATATTGTTTTATTGATTACGCCCTGATCCAGAAAAACTTTAGAACGAGTAGTGAATAACTCTGGTATGAAAAAAAGACACATGGAGAGGCTATGCTGTTCGCTTGATCGATGAATTTTAATGATGTAGGATATGGATGCCTCATTCTAGATTGCATATCTTGATGAGTTTAAAATAAATATAATCTTTGATCACCCACAAAGTAGGTTGATGTTGTGAAATAGCACAGGCCGAAAATGGACTACTGATAAACTCAGATTGAAGAGTACATCAAAGAAGCCAGAGTGGAGCAACTAATAATAATCCCATGGAAACTGAGACATGAAAGATAAATCCTGCTAACATCTGGCAGAGAGTGAAAGGGCCAGGCCTCCTGTCTTCCCCAGGAAACACCGAAAAAAGTGTTTTTAGTTATTGGTCATGCTTGTCCAAATCCACCCTGAAGAGCAGGAAAGGTGGAGGGGATGGGAAACTACACATGCAGACTCTGGCAGACTACACAAGGGAGGTCACTTACTGAGGTTGTGACCAGTTTAAATGTTATTCAAGGTCGCCTGATGCTTACCTGAGTTGAAATTGTATATGGTACGGTGGTGCCGTACTGGACATTGAATTCTAGCATTGAGTAAATTGGTACAAGCTAGATTGACAGACTGATTTGGGGTTCCGAGCCGAATAAGAATGATTTTTTAGTATAGATATAGGACTGATTATGTGTTGCATGGTCCTGGCAGGTGATAAATCCACATGGAAATACACATTACCATGCGATAAAGCCGCACCAGGACCATGCAGTTGCAGGTTTAACCTAAAGAAATGGGGAATTCCTGTGTGGGACCAGATTTAGCAGCAGTAAAATCATAAGCAATTTCTAGTTGTGTGTGGTTTAATGCACACATATACCACCTGGTCGGAGGTTTTTTCAATACAACCTCATATTATTTATATTTATATTATTTATATTTTCTCTGCATAAAAGATAGTTTATAATCAACATAGATTATAGAGTATGGTTGTTAAAAAGAAACATCTAT
This sequence comes from Lissotriton vulgaris, assembly GCF_964263255.1. NCBI lineage: Eukaryota > Metazoa > Chordata > Amphibia > Caudata > Salamandridae > Lissotriton > Lissotriton vulgaris. The sequence goes on from NC_141697.1 coordinate 1,131,749,829, forward strand.
TGAGTTGCTGGGTCATAGTTGATGACGTCCTCATAGCTCATGCTCACCGAGTAGGCATTTTCACAATGTCACCTTTCACACATGCTACTACTGTGATGCTTTCCAGGGGGATGAGTGCACTACCTCCGTCTCTGGAAACCATCCTCTCATTGGAACGCCCTCTGGTCAAGTAGGCAGCTTGTTGTGTACTGGTTATGATTTAACTATATGCCTGTACCAGTAGGTAACAATACCAAACACAAACTGAGTCTGATGCACTTTTAAGGGAGTATCAAGGAAAAGGGACTTGAATGTATGTGATCAGTACTACAAAGCACAGCACAACATAGGCAGTGAAGTTGCCTCTAACTAACCTATGGGAATTCATCAACATAAACGTGCTCTAGACATACATTTGTTGCACTATTCACCATCACACTGGGGTCTGTCTTCCCAAGGGACAGATAATCTACTCTCATTTTAGGAAGCGTTTCCCATACTTGTTAAGTAGCAACTTCACCACTAGCATTCCAACTTTTTAAAATGTACACCCTCCCAAACCTTTAATGGCCCTGATTATGGGTAATTAAGCAACAATGGGTAACCCTCAGCGACGGCTCGTGGAGGGAGTTACGGTGGGGTAGGAGGGTGGGGAGGGGGAGGGGCAGGGTGGAGGTTGCTAAAAACCGGCATATGGATAATTGCAGGTAAGTAAACAATTTAATTAATAACACGAATTTCGTAGTGCGCCTTACATCGCAAAATGCAATGCAGTGCGAGCTACGAAATTCGTTTTATTAATTAAATTGTTTACTTAACTGCAATTATCCATATGCCGGTTTTTAGCAAACTCCACCCTGCCCCTCCCCCTCCCCACCCTCCTGCCCCACCGTAACTCCCTCCACGAGCCGTCGCTGGTAACCCTGGTAACCTCAGGATCTGGGTAGCATATGGTATAAAGAACAACAGTCCGGTTGGTGCATGCCAGTAGCAAAAAATAGAGTTGATTAGTAAATAAGTATTCAGGGTATAAATGCCGTTAAATACAAGAACATTCATAGAGGCACATATGTAGCAACTTCAAAGCAAGAACACAGAAATACTGTACAAGTTATAATTTGTCTTGCATTAGAAACATTTGAAAATCAAAAGTATTGCAAGAAACATAAAGGAGGCTGATCAAAAAGTGCAAAGTGTGAGTGTTCATGCAGTGCAATAAGTGAAATAGTGTGACTAAAAACGAAATCCAGATTTAGTACAACAATTTTCTATGATAAGCCTGCCTAATGGCTTTCCTTTGTTTTGTCCCGTGTGAGTAGAGCAAGATGTAGTTATGCTTGATTGCACTTAAGTGATATACAGTCAGTACAGGCAACCAATTGATAAGTAGTGGACGTTTCAACCCAAATTCTCGTGGTTAATCAGAAATATCTATGTGACTGTTCATCAGAACTATTGAAAGAGCAAAGAATTATGGTTGTCTACGTTTCGACCCGAAGTCTTGCAGTTAATAGGAAACATCTGTGCAAGTCTTCATCAGGACAAATAAAAGAGCAACCTGGAGTCACATAAAGTCTCAACAACCCTAAGGAGATGCCTGGATTTTTTGCCTCCAAAAACGCGATGAGGGTGTCTGAAGAATTTTCCTCCATAGAGTGGTGGATGGCTGGAGCACTCGTCATGAGGCAAAAGTCCTCCACATACACATCTGTCCTTCTCATGTGTGAAAAGAATTATGCAAAAACCACAGTTGATGGACAGAATGTAGAGCAATGTCTTACATTCACCACAGTACAAAGATCTGGGCCTAAATCCATCGTTTTTTTGCACTCCACACCACCCTAGGTCAGACAATGGCTATATGCAAATCAGCCTTGACCCTGTGCCTCATGGGAACAGTCCAGCCCGAACTACCAAGCCATGTCTGTCCTAGACCGGAATCAAGCATCCAAGGACCAGTTTCTGGCTATCAGCCTTCTTCAGCCTGGATAGCTTGACTCCAGTGATGTGGAGAGCCTGGGACTCACGTCTGAGCATACCCAGCCCACTCGGGGTGAAAATTGCAAAAACCACAGTTGATGGACAGAATGTAGAACAATGTCTTACATTCACCCCAGTACAAAGATCTGGACCTAAATCCATCGTTTTTTTGCACTCCACACCACCCTAAGTCAGACAATGGCTATATGCAAATCAGCCTTGACCCTGTGCCTCATGGGAACAGTCCAGCCCGAACTACCAAGCCATGTCTTTCCTAGAACGGAATCAAGCATCCAAAGACCGGTTTCTGGCTATCAGCCTTCTTCAGCCTGGATAGCTTGACTCCAGTGATGTGGAGAGCCTGGGACTCACGTCTGAGCAATTATGGTCACTGGGGACTCCAATTCAATTCAGAATTTTGCTCAGATGGGCCGGTAGGCTCACAAGGGTGCGAGCTGTGATCCGATCTGCCCGTCCGAGTAGAAATCTGATGCGAATTGAAGGCCCCAGTGATTGTAATTATTTGCTCTTTCACTGGTCCTGATGAAGACCCACACAGATGTTTCTGATTTACCGCAAGAATTGGGTTGAAACGTGAATGACTAACTATGTCTTGCTCTACTCTCACAGGATAAAACAAAGGAAAGCCATTAGACAGGCTTTTTAGAGAAAATTGTTGTACTGAATTTGGTTATTGTTTGTTAGTGTAACTATTTCATTTTTGCACTTCACGAGCACTCACACTTTGCACTTTTTGAGTAGCCCCCTTTAGGTTTCATGCAATAGTTTTGATTTGCAAACTTTTCTAATACAAAAAAAATGGTAACTTATACAGTCTTTCTGGGTTCTTGCTTTGAAGTTGTTTTTATATGTTTCTCTATGAATGTTATTTCATCTACGGGGATTTATAGCCTGAATATATAGTTACTAAGCAACTGCATTTTTCACAACTGTCATGCACCAATAGGACTATTGTTCTTTATAACAGATTATGAGTCAGGAAGAGCATAATAGGCTGTATGGAATTCTACTGCATCTGATTTTGAGTGGGCAAGAGTTCCCACCATAGATGTACTTACAAAATAGTTTGTAATGTGAGTAAAATGATTTAACTTTAGTAAAAATGCAAAAGCAGGCCCAATAATCATTTGTTTGGTCTGCATCTGATGCCAATTCATTTGAAATAAACTTGGTTTAACAGAGTATTTCAGTGCACAGTCTTTACACTAAATTGCAGACAAGTGGTACTGAGTTTGTACTTTTCATAAATAAACTTATCATTGTGATACAAATGTCATTCTTATCATATCCCATATAATTAAACTAAGGGGCCGATTACGATGCGGTCTGAAACGTCTCCGACCATCAGTCAGAGCCATTCAAACCCCATCGCAACCGGCTGTCGGATTCCTTTCAGACAACCCATTTTGATGGGGCTGGTCGGAAGGGAATCTGATTTGGATTGCCGAATGACCTCCGACGGGCTTGGAGAGTCCGTCCACCATTCGGAAAGCCTTCAGTATTCCCTCGGCCGGCTCATGGCAGCCGAGAGATTACAATGGCAGATTTTCACAACATTTCTGTGCAGGCCTTTCTTACACAGAAAGGCTGTGGAAATCTGACTTTGGGGCCCCCAATAGGGCCCCCATGGGTGCAAGGCTGCCAAATGGTGGCCTAGGGGGCACCTCTGGGGTCCCCCTGTTGATCCCTGCACCCTGTGGCAGGCACCTTGAGGTGCCTGCCACCAGGTGCAGGTATGAACTGCACCTCTGCTCTGTACAAGGAGAGCATGCATTTCGTTCGGAATGCATGCTCCCATTGTAAAGTATAGGAATGCTACCGAAGAGTGTGCTTTTGTATTATTTGTTTATTTGGTGCCCTATAGGGAGGTCTTCCTGTTTTTCTCATTTTATTGAGGGCCATTTCCTGTTTGTACCCTTATTCTATTGACACTACAATAAGTGCATCATGGTCCAGCCATTGCTATGCCTTCTACAACAAACCTTTTCTATCTGCTGCATCCAGTATGTTTTTGATTGAAACAGCGAGCCTTTGACCGAACTCACATCTTGTAAGGTTCAAGCCAAAGTTCATAGTTTTCCTCTGAATCTTTGTCTTCGACTCTGGTTTCATTACCTGGATCTGTCTCCAACTGATGCTGCGGCGTCCACCACCAGACCATAATCCTGAAACTTTCTTTCATCGTGGATGAGTTTGAGGTTTTCTACCCCATCTGGCTCTGACGTATTCCGCCCCATCTGGCTCTGTTTGCGGTAAACAATTAGACAGGGTTAAATATGTTTGACAGGCAGGAATGCTCAATCATGAGAGAATGGAAAGGCATCATTTAAAGGAACCTAAAAAAATCAAGGCACGAGGACTTAACGTGATTACTTTGTGGTTCATTTGCCATTGACTTGCTCTCATTGCTGTGTCTATCATGTATTAAAATCATTCAATAATAAGATCTATTGTTCATCTTTTTAAACTTGTATCCGAATTCAGGTGTCTCTTATACCCACTAAGCCCGTACTTGAGAAAAGACCTAGATTAAGACATAAATATAATATCTTCACCCTCAGTTCTGATACCTTTTCCTTCCTACAGTGAGCCTCAGTGTGCAACCTCAGTTTGATAACTCGGGGAATCCAATGACTATAAATGAAACATTGTGTAGCATTGTCGTTGGCACTATGTTGGATGTGGTAGTCATAAATACTGTAAAACAGTGTTTTAGTTATTATCTTTTTCTTATATCCATTTCTTTGACGGCCTCAAGGCTGCTTCAGAAACGTTGCATCCAAAAGGTACAAGCAGGACCTTATTAACATAAATGATGATATAAATTCCCAGGAAGTTCTTAAGAAATATTTTACAAGTAAATAGCAGAGATCAGATTATATATGCATAGTTGCATAGTTTGTACAGGTTAAAAAAATGTATGAGAGAAGACCATACAATGATTATCTTCATGACCTTTAAAATATTAGCCAGTGCCTGTATAAACCAGATATCTCCTGAAAGCAGCCACTTGTAGATAAATCGATATCATGTTTGTTCTTTTGAGATTCAATTAATTTGTTTCTGAACTTTAAAGCCATGTTCCACTCCTTTAAAAACACTGAGGAATTTTATCTAAATGTGTTTTGAATAGTGTTGGGGCGGCAGACTGATGCGGTTTCCTTTTCTCTTGAAAAAAATAAATGTAAGGTTTGCTCAAGAATGAACGTATCTTTATCTTTTCTAAGAATTACTCTTTACCTAGCTATCGTCCCCAGACACGTACTGCATAGAAATTAGTGTCACTATAGAAAAAGTACCATCTACCCATTTTCTATCAGGTACAGCTAAAAGAGGTTAAGGTCTCCTATACAAAGGATAATTTTCAATATAATAATTAAAAACACACATTGTGACTGTTCTGGGTTTATCCGGGTTAGTTTCCCTACACGTGGGGTGTGTCATGACTTGGTAATCGATGTGTATCTCTTTTAGAAAGCTGTGAAGGCAGTAGAAGGGAGGTTGTGAAGACCACAGATGTGGTTTCAGTCTATGTGTTTAATATTTAATTTATTTATAACTTTCAAAACAAATATAACCAATACAAATGATGAATAATTTGGATGAAAGCAGATGTATATATTGCAGTTCTAAATAAACTTTGAAGACAGCCTAAGCCCACGTGATGCACTTAGCTAGCCCACTCCCGTGCTTGTTGCTACTCGTACTTCAGACACTGATACTTCTTTTTTTTTATTTTTTGAAGGAAGTTCAAATCCTGTATTTTCTATAAATAAATGAGAACAATCTCTATTTTTGAGAAAATACTACCCTCATTGGAATTCTAAAATGGCCTTTGCACTACTATAAGCTGGACACTTGTGTCCATCCCTTCTTTGTTGCACAACAGCCTCGGTTACAGTACTGATCTTTTGAGATAACTACCTCAAACAGTCATAACCATTAAAACATAAAGCACATTTTGTGTTCAGCAAACTCATTAACTCTTTTTACTGTAAACACAATGCCAAACCTGTGGTTTTGTCCGGCCATTTTTTCTTTGGAATTGATTTTTAAGGTCCTCAAAACAAGTGTCCTGGGGCGAGGGGTGTTAATTCTGCACTCCGGCGTTAAATCTGAGGGTGTGGAATTAACAGGACTTTTATGTTGAACCCTAGAGTTTTCTGAATAATGAGGAATTACCTGATGATTTTTTTTAGGAGTGATTCACCTGGTAATTCCGCATTCTCGCCCTGCATTTTGCACCCTGCAATTTTCAACTTCTTTCATCTGCAGGGTAATATGAGAGGTCTGAGTTTACTTTACCGACCTCTTAACGCACAACAGGGCTCGTAAACAAGTCCCTGACCACTTTAGTAGTTAAGGCCCTCTCATAAAGAGGGCTAAGAGCAGAAAAACACTCCAACATGTATTTGAAACAAGCATTGGCAAAACCATGTACTGATGTTCACTCCCAGCCTCTTGGCTTTGTCATTGCTTGTTTTTTTTAATGCTTTTTGGAAAACTATTTTTCGAGGTGCTACCTGGCCATAGCCAGTATAAAAAATAAACACTGGATAAAAGCAAAAAAAATGTTATGGCCTCACAAACCACTCTATGTCATAGCAGTTCGTGTTAGTGAAGGGAACTACTTTGTTCGGATGTGCAGTAGTGAGAGAGCAGAGTGCTGGCACTCACAATGAAGTTAGCCAATGGCTGAAGTGTTCTGACCCATTGCTGTATGCTGTATGCGTAGTGGGTGGAAGGAACATGTGAATGACACAATATTAGACCAATAGATTAGGAGGGCTTCTTGAAAACCCCTGTATGTAAGTATATTACATATATATATATATATATATATATATATATATATATATATATATATATATATATATCGGCTCAAAAAGTCCCTCCCCGCAATCCTACGGAAAATAGGAAGCAGCACTCCAAAGATAGGTTTCACAAGGGTTTATTCTCACAACATTGTGAGAATAAACCCATGTGAAACCTATCTTTGGAGTGCTGCTTCCTATTTCCCGTAGGATTGCGGGGAGGGACTTTTTTAGCCGATATTGTTGTCGGGTGCACCCCCGACTGGCAGGCACCCGCCACGGAGTGCAACAGGCTGGTGCGAGTGGAGCTTCTATATATATATATATATATATATATATATATATATATATATATATATATATACATATATATATTTTAATCAAATCAAAAGGCCTTCGCTAACACCAGACCTAGATATATAATTGTGGTAAAATACAAAAAGTAATGTCAAATACCAGACCTAAAAACTCTTTTATTAATTGCTCGATTAGCAAGTTTCATCATTCTTTACAAAAGTGACTTCAATTGTATTTATGAATGTGCTATATGGTTGTATCTATACAAACCGAATAAAGCATTTTTGAAACGAATTGCTCGATTCCTATTTCGCGTCATTCTTTAGCGGTTTGACTCTGAATTGAAGGATCTGTAAAGGATTAAGAGGATTACAGTGCGGCTACTGTGCTTCTAAAGAGGGACAAAATGAGGCTGCAGCCTGCTAATAGCTCAGGGATTAACTCTGAAACGGGTCTTGTTTACCATAATGGACGAGCAATGCAGCAGAGTAGAAATTCTCATTTTAAAAATGGGGCTTCGTTTGCTTTTGCTCTGCTGTTGCTTTTGTGCATCAGTTAAAGCTTCCTGGTGAGTGAAGACATTCCAGGCCTCCGAATAAAGGGAGCTTAATTGTGACTTTTGATTATTCAGTAAGGAATGCGGCTTACAAAGGTACATACACACCAATGCTTCTGTCTACTATCTATGCCTGCAAACAACTCAATCAATCAATCAAACCATTTATAGAGCGCTCTACTCACCCGTGAGGGTTTCAAGGCGCTGAAAGAGGGATGGGGTGCTACTACTGCTTGAAGAGCCAGGTCTTGAGGTGTTTCCTGAAGGAGAGATGGTCCTGGGTATTTCGTAGGTGTGCGGGGAGGGAGTTCCATGATCTGGCCGCCAGGGAGGAGAACGATCTTCCTCCGGCGGTGGTTTTGCGAATCCGTGGGACGGTGGCGAGGGTGACTAGATGCATTCACAACATTTTCAACTTTTGCATGCACTTTTCTAATGTAAATTGAAAAAATCTGCAATGCACCATGCCATGACTCAATAAGGACGAGTGCATGTGACTTGCAAATTCACGGTGTAGTTGGGGGTGGAGAGACTTGTATGGCCGTGCACAGGGGCATTGCTTGGTCAGTAAGACTGGGGGGGTGAGCTTCAGATTTTCCGACAATCTCGCTGGCATATCTTGTTAATGATTATATGAGAAGCTGCGCAGGTGGGGGCTTAAGGACCAATGGAAATGGAAAGGAATGCAGATTGCGAGGGGTACTTAAAACACAGAATTTTGTTAAAAAAACATGTTTTAAGACCTTAAAAACAGAAGAGTGTTTGTGTGTTTTTGTCTGAGTGAGTATTTAAAATCCCAGGTGAAATCTGACAGACACCCTACCATCCCCAGCTGAAAGCCCCTGTGCCCAACTATTTACTAAAAAAATCATTTATTAGGGTGTGTAACATCACAAACACCACTCCTCCTCCCCCCGAAGCTACGCCCCTGCCAGTGCATTTGTTTGCATATCCAGAATTCACAAGGAAATGTACATGAAGATGTGATAAACTAGAGTCTGTCTTCTGCCAGTGGCAGATGAACATGAAGGCAGACATGTTAGCTCTAAAGCTTGCTCCTTTGCAAGGCTTCTATGTACTGCAACACTCATGACTGTATCATTTCCTGAATGGTCTTTAGGGTGACCGAAGAAACACAACATGTATGAATGTAACATACCTTTATTGCATCATCCATAATAAGGAGCCTGTTTCTGTCTAATGCTACTCCCACTTCATTCTTCCCATTTATTTTCAACATTAATATTGATAAATGATAATCATGAGTTATAATAAATCCTTACAACAATATATCATCCCTAAGCAATCCGACGGACCCTTCCTCCCTCTTAACTTCTCCCCGTCTCCTTCGCCTCTGCTTGGAAACGTGGGCCAGGGTCCGGTCTGCAGCATCCTGGGGTGACGCGATAAACTGCTAATGATGCCGCGTGGCCAAGCGTCCCAGATTTGCCAGGACTATACCTGTTTTTCACCTGCTGGCCCTGCTATTTTCAGCAGATTCAGCATATGTCCTGGTTTTTGAAAAGGGTCAACTGAACACAGAGGGAGGTAAGTTTTCATGTTTTCTAGTTCAGAGTTAATTAGCAGCCCTTAACGGTGAGCAATTTAAATATCACAGATGATACTGTAAAATGTGCATTTAATGTTGTTGTCAGATAATCTTTAGGAGGCTAGGGGGGGGGCTACTTGGCCACAACCATGGGAGTCGAGGGATTTTCCCACAGCTGTTCGGGGGCTTGTCCTCCTGTGGCTCAGCAAAGTGGGCCAAGTACTCCCCTGCATGCACTTCGCTCTCCGTGGTAGCGAGGCCGAGCAGTCATAGGCTTCACAGGGAGAATAGTGTGGGGGCACTCAGGCTCATTACTCAACACCACCCCGAGCAGTGCAATACACTCAATGTCCAGTCCAGTGCTCCTCTTTGTGCAGAAGACAAGTACTTTTTGACACAGAAAACAGAGAATTCTACTACACAGACAATGATGCATGGCTACCGGGTGTGAGCCTTTGTTTCCAGGTGCCTTGTCCAGCTAGCTATGCTACCCCTCCACCTGCCTCTCGACTGTTCACCGCCTTTTGCTGAGTTCCCCTCTGCCCCCTACCCCGCTCCCCCAGGTCCAGAGCTTGAGCTTGAGCACTCATCTTTTGGGTGTAGACCCTTTTAGTCTCTCACCCAGTTCTTAGGAGCAATTCTAGGTATCATTCAGCATCCCACAGCATCTGTCTGGTGGCATGGGGCTTCCAAGTGACACATTTCAGTTGATCCAGCGCTCCTAATAAAAAACTGTCTCACAAACACTACTCATCTCCACAATACTCACCATTAATCATGAATCACTACTAAGGCCCATAAACTAAAGAGACCATTTTTGAGCGACTGAATCATGTGACCTAATTAAACTAATTTATTCACAACTATTTACAAAATTATATATAACTGCAGTTTATCATTTCTTACCATGGTTTTAATCATATGACATTTAATTAAGTCACTAAGGTGAATGGATCAACTAATGATAACTAGACCACGAATAAACAAGACCAGCTTGTCATTTCAAAAATCTAATTTTATTAGCTTTATTTTATTCAAGAAAAGAGCATTTTTATTCAAAAATCATTCTTTTATTAGCAAGGTGAAAGCATCATTCAAGGAAAGGCTTATTAGACTGACATTTTAAAGGCAAATCAATTAACATGATTTAAAGCAAAATATAAGTTTCCATTCCCTAAATTCTATCTCCCTATCTAAAACTCTCTTCACCTAAAAGAATATTCATTAAAGACTGCTGTCCTTACGTGCGCCAAAGAGTCCAACAGCACGTCACGCCCTTCAGGAATCCGAAAGCGAGGAGAGAGATTCCCTCCTCCCCGTGGGCCAGGTTTTATACCTTTCTAACTAGCTAAAGTAACTAAATTCTGCATTCTTTTCCATAAACCCAAACTTGCTATTGGCTGAGCCGTGTCAGTCCACTATGAGTTGTCCTTTTACTTTATTTCATTTGCACTTGGGTGCTGATATTGAGGTGATGGTGTAAGCTAGGTTTATTTACTATGGTTTTTATCATTTGTAGATGACCAGTCTGGCTTGTTTCTCCACGTGAGTATTGGGAGTTGAGTTGCGATAGAATAAGGCTGTAGTACCCGTTAAGTATATGATTGTGACCATGGCTATTGATTGATTTTTACAGATTATGATTAGGTCTGATTTTTGAGACCCGTAAGTAAGCTTTATTTATTCCTCCGGGTTTGATTTTTCCAGGTGTTATGAATATGTAGATATACGGCCCCTAGATGGTTACAGCATTAGCTTTTAGGTTTATTCACAGTGGTGGCACGGTTCAAGGTTTTCTATAGTGTTTTTAATATGGCGAAATCACTGTTTGTTCTTGTTGTGGTGTGAGCTGATTGCACAGACTCTCTTTGTGTCATAGGGTATTGATGTCCAGTATTATTGTTGTTTTTATGCGTTAGATGTTTTTGTGCAACTATTCTGTCCTGAAGATGGTCCCAAGGATCTACTAGACCACCGGGGGACCGAAACGTCGACGCATAACACTGTTTTTGCATAAATGTTTAAATGTGGCTGACTCTACTCTAATTTAACAACATATTGTGTTTTATTCACATTTATATGATTAAATTGAATGTCCATATTTGATGCGAAAGGTGTTTTGTTTACTACCACTGAATGTTATATGATTAGATTGGTAGTATCTTGTTGCCAGACAAAAATGTTACAGAGAATATAAGGATTAAAATTGACTATTTTTGATAAATTGTGACTGTCATTTAGTCCCTGAGATTACTCTAAATAAGTGTTCATGTAGGTGACACTAAAAATATTTGAATTATCATATGAATGTGTCCTTCGGGGGCATCTTTGCGTGTGTTATTAACGATACCCAGTCCCTGGGGGAATATTGGGTGGCTCTGTCTTGTTACTCTAGTCCACTATTAGGTCATTCTTACATTTTATCCAAGTCCGGACTTCACATTAGCCCTATTGTCTCTTTCTTCGATGACATTTGGCTTCCTCAGAAATGATACTTTCTCGTTCGAGTACTGTCTTTTCACTTCCTAACCTTGGCAGACATTCGTAGATCCTGTCCTTGGGCCTTTACTCCGAGAGCACATCTTATTCAAGCAAAGTCTTTTATTCAGCAAATATTTCCATTACACAATAAAAGGCTCCACTCTGGACAAGATTTCTTTCACGTCTGCTTCTCTGTCTGCCAATTTTTCTCGTGCCACTTTTTAGCCCTCACTTTAGAATCTTTTATTAAATAAACACAAGACATCAATTAATTAACCCCTTCCATGCTCATGACGAGCTCAGCTCGTCATGCAGTACACTGCTTGTGTGCTCATGACGAGCTGAGCTCGTCATGAACAATGGGATCTAGCGGACTCAGCACCCAGCGGAAATTGCTTTAGCATTCAAGGTATTAAAGAATTGAGACCCATTCTGTTACCCGCCCCCTTCTAATTATTAACCGGGTTAATTATGTTATCTGGCCAAAGCACATATAGCAGCATTTATATTAACCTTCTTCTTTTAGGCCAAAAGTATCCTCCACAAGCTTTTGCCACAGAAAAGACATAGCATAACATAAGTCGATCAATAGCCACATGCCATTAATTAAACAGCCGCATATAATACTGACAAAGACAATAGACAAAGTTAGTTTATTATTTTTCACACACTTGCAAATGCAACATAGAGCATAAAAATTAGTCCCACATGTTTTTCTCTGTAAATGCATTTTTAAAACTAATGTTGATTAATAAATTCAACACACACTTATTAATACGACTACATTTGTTATGGAAGTTTAACTTCGCGAGTATGAACAAAAATTAATTCAACAACTTGCTCCATCACAGTCTTCAAGGGAGCTGTACAGCAGCCAACCGTGCTGCACAACACTCAGAGAGTTGCAGTGGGATCAAAGGTTTCTGTCATTGACCCTCCTCTGAGTGGCTGGTGATAGATCTCTGCTAAAAGAACAACTTATTCCAGCACTCCAGGGATTACTTGGTGCTTCTCGACCACAACAACAAGAGGCAAGCAGGTCATTGTTCTTTGGTGCAGCCGTCACTGACATGCAGTGCTTTGAGGGGATGGCGCTTATTCTTCAGAAGGCACCTAAAGGGCGCACCTGAGATCACTTGGTCTTCAGGACTGGTACCGATCCAAAGACACACTTAGCAGTGCTGCAGTCACGCAGTCAACTTGTGGGGCACACAGGCCACCAGCAGGCTATTCTCCCAGCTAAGGCCGGGCCACTGAGGCATGCAGCTCCAAGTGCCATGGCAGCTACAACAGGGATAAATGATGAAGATTGTATTGCCCGTCCAGGAGTGCCCCGGTTCCTTTAGCGTGTCTTAGAGGAGTCTGGCAGACAGACCCTATGCCAGGGTCAGTTATGTCATGCTCTCCTACAATCTGCTCCTCATGCTGGGTTGACACTTCCTTCCTTCGCTCACTAGTAGTTTATCTTGGCACGAGGCACAGTCCAGTAATTTCTCCTTCGGATCGGACCACAGGCAATGCTCCCTCACCTAAGGGGAGTTGTTTGTCAGTATGACACCAACCCTTGGCCGCTTACTATTTCCTGATTGCTATATGCATGAAACTCCCTTGGTAGAAGAGACAATAACATCAAACCACAATAGGTCTTGGCCTCCCATCTTTATATGGATTTTGCAGACAGAAGATGTATATTCCAGGTCTGCCTCCTAGGAACCATTTTGGATTAGTTCCCCTTTCATGTGTCCTGGCCAGACAACCTTCGAGACAGAGTCGCCTGTGTAGTCAAATGATATTTTTCAGGGGTTTGCACCAACATAGTAAGGACTTGGTGCAGCTGCCCCTTTTAAAACCTAGGAACAGCCAGTGGAGGATCTTGCTCATTTTGTTGCCAAATTCATACACCTTGTATCTAGATATTTCCATTCCAGCTTCACTGAAAGGAACAGTTTCTGTTTAGGCAACTCACAAAGCTGTGCAAGGCCTCTCTCCTCCCCCAGAGTCCGCCCTGTTTTCTCACCACACTTGTGACTATGTATCTTGATTTGAAGTTTCACAATATCTCTCTCTCCCTGAGTCTTTCTTTTTCCTTAAGCCAAGGGAATGCTAGCTCTCAGAACACCGCTGAAAAGGCCTCCCAAAGAGCACCCAGAAAAGTAACCGTAGAAGTATTTATCTCAAAATATTCAGTAATGATTTCAATCAGGGAATCAACAGTTGTCTCGTTTTTCAACCATCATGCAAGGAGGTGGCGCCCCACTGCGGACAAGACAGCCACACCTCAACGGGGCTATGGGCATGCAGACTTCTTGGAAGGATATGATCCTTGATCGTGGAGTCCAAATGTGCAGATGGAACAAAAATATAGTCCACACGGGTGCCTGGAACAAAAATATATTTCCCACAGGAGTTACAGTTATGTGGTGTTGAATAATATGTGCACTCGCCCGTTAAGGTGTGCCCCTCTCGCCTGACATTGTCCAGAAGCTGAGTGCCCACCCATTTGGCCAGCGCTTACAACCTGGTTGGCTGAGCTGGAGAGTCGACATCCTGCTCCAAACAGTGGAATGTATTATAATTCCCCACATATAACTAACATCCCAGCCGATGCATTCAAGAGAATTTCAGTTTTCCTTTTCCAGCATTATGTTCTCATAGGAATGGGTTGTTAGACCCAAGAGAGCAACCGTTGGTCTCTTAATTCGAATTCTCCAGCACCACAATCCTGCCCAACCCATCCAAATGTACCTTTGACCTTTCGCAAACAGTTGAAAACTTGGCTCTTTGTTCAGTAGGCACAGTTTAGGCCAGGGAGCTTTCATTTAGCGCCAGGACACCGATTGGTAACAGTGCGCTCTATAAGTGTTATAAAAAAATAAATAAATACATTTTACACCACTAGAGGGAGGGATTTGTGTAAAAGGGTAGCTGTGCCTCGGGAACATGTGGTAAACACTGCATGATACACCTATCACATCCAAGAAACCTACGGTTAGTTCCCAGTAATTAATTTTTTGCAAAAACAGGATATATGCTGAGTGGCTAACATGAGCAGCCTAACCTAGGACATAACAGCCCCCCTTTTATTTTTATCTAACAGCCCGTTGACATTCTAGGGTATGAGTTTACATAATGCTGTGTGCCCATCTCCGGTGTGACTTAAAAGAAGTACTGAAAGATGGTGAAGTAAGATTGACCTTGTGTTGATGGTTGCATGTAGCTGTCCTAAAGGAACAACCCCCCTAGATTCCCTCCCACAATTTGTACCCACAAGCAACAGTCACTCTACACATTCAAAAGTATAAAACATCCCCCCAAAACCCCCTGGTAAATATTAATGTTGTGTTCATAAAGGAAGTCCTTTCAGGGGATAAAACCCCTGTTAAAAAATAGTGCCAGGAAAACATTAAGTGGAGTCAGCCGATACTACAATCCATCACCCTCAATGCAGAGCCCCCCTCCGTGTCAGTGGACACCAGTCCGGTATCCCCAGCCCCCCTATTTCGAAAGCAGGGCATACTTTGTGCACGCCTCCTCCTGCATGGCCGCCGCCTCACCTCCGACCACACAGTTGCCTGAGCAGGCGTCCCAGCTTATGGGTGGCCATTACATCTCCAGGAATCGGTGGCCCTGCCTCAACTTATTCCAAAACACAGTTTTGTTGATCAATAATCAGTGTCTTTCCTTGAAATATGATTGTTAATTTAAGTTTTGCAGGGTACAGAAGCATCTACTGGATTCCCATAGCTCTGAGTTGAGGGTTTAAGCTTTCTTTTGCTGCTTACCATTTATGTGTAGTCTGACAATGTTTTGGGAATCAAGTGAACATTGCCCAGTCGTCTGACTGTACTCAACAACATGTCTCTGTCTCTATAGATGCATAAGCGGGCTATCACTGGACCGGGTTGGAGTCGGGGGCGGTGGGTCCTTGGGGCGGCTTCCGAAGGAGAGTACTGTGTGCCTGTTTGATTAAAAAACAGGAGAATTATAAGTCCTCTGACAGGAAAGTCTACAGCCAGTTCTCTAGAAATTCAAGGGTCTTGGCTCTCGGATCCCTCAAGGTTACCCCAAAAATGTGCTACTTCTCCATGTGTGGCCTTCTGCATCTTCCACTCTGGCTGCTGTCTTACAAGAAGTGCTCTCCAGTTTTGGCACTGTTTGACACAGATCTTTTACTGTGTCCTTGAGCGTGGCTATGCAGGACTTCGCTCAGCCACATTGCTGGTGGTGCTACTGAGGTTCTGGTAGAGGAGCACACCATTTTTCTCCACCGTTTCAATCTTGAGCTCTATAACTTGGCAGGAGGACGTTATCGCCTGCAGGATAACATTGGTACATGAGAGAAGAGTCCTCTCCCTCCTCTGTATGCCTGATTGAGGGCATCTCAGACACCTCTCCCAGCTCTGTCATTCATTTGTCCATTCTCCCATGCTTGGGGAGTTCTGCGTCGTTCACCTTTGCCTCTGATGGATGAGTGGTGAGTCGACCCACCAAACCTCAGTCTTGGACGAAATGAGCAGCCGATGCGATGCAGATGAAAATATCCATATAGCTTATATCTGAAGTCTCCAAGTGGCCTCTTTCTTCAGAGTAGGATATAAATGGGCTCCAAAAGGCAACAGACGGGTCTCTGAGAACTTGAATCCGGCAACAAATCAGAGGAGACTTACCACACGTCTCTTTATTGATCATGCCAACAGCTCTGCTTGGGTCCATTAGATCCACAACTGGCCCACATCCCACAAATATCGACTTTCAACACCAGGGAACCCCAAGTGCCAAGCTGCAGAGACCAAAGTGGGGTCTGAGCTCCGCCAATGCCTAATGTCTCACAGGGCACCTAAAGCAGTAACAGATCAACAAGCCCCCACACAGGCCTGGCAGCAAACGCAGCGGGAATTACTTGGCCCCAGTGCGTGACCATTCAACATTAATTGTCCTGGGGCATGCACCACCCGACACACCAGATCATGTGAGGCACACCCCTCCAACTTGGGGAAGAATACACGTCCCCCAAACAGAAAGTAAGTTTACAGGAAGGAGGACGGGTGAGCAAGGAAACCATGGCCGTCACCGGCCCAGGCCACACCTCCCCCAGCCAGGAGAGAGCAGGTCTTCAGGGAGACGTTCCTAACTCAGCTCTAGGTCTCTACATCAAAGAAGGCAAGATTTTGATTGATTGCAGGACACAGAGTTCAAGAGCTCTAACAAATAGTGTCCGCCATCTTGCCCTTCAGGCCACGCCCACCAATGGGACTTTCTATTGATGCAGAATTATAGCTCTAGGTTTATAGATTGTTCGGGTATTGGTTTCCAAATCTGGTCACCCTACATAGATGCTACCTAGCTTTTTATTTATTCTTCATTAAAGGTAGCCAGCCTTAATCAGGAAGGATATGTACGTCATGGTGTCTGCACCTCTTCACCTGTAACACTAGATGTGTACTTGTCACCACCAAGGGATGTTCCCAGAAAATAATATATAATAATATATAAGTGTGTTTCGGTGCATTTATTGATGTGTTATATTCACTTAGAGTTTCAAAGCAGAGACTCAAGCTACACAAAAGGATTCCAATCGTGAAGATTCAAATGGCACTTCTTGCCCAGAGCACATTTCAAGATGGAAATCATGACTCACTGCTTGGCTACACAGCATGTAATTAGATTTTGAGCTGCAGTTTTTGTAATTGATGTGGTTTTGCCAGAGCTTAACCACAAAACCGGATGAACAACAAGCCCTGCATCGTGATGCACTATTACAGAAAACGAGCACTGACAATGCCACTGGATGTGGCTTTGTTTTACAGCGCATGCGCACTGAGAGACATATTATTGGCGTATATCCACGCACAGGACACCTATGCACTCGTACAGACAGAGCACTGCGCTTTCTATGCACAAAAGACGAAAAGACTTGCAGGTACTCACAAGCCAGCTTAAACAGAGAAACACACGTGAGCAAAACAACACAAATACAGGCACACCCAGCAGCACTCACAGCCACCCATGTGTACAGAGGTACACATAAGCACATATACAGCACGTTTACAGACATACACAGTTACAGACACCACATTCAGACAAGCAGGGTTGCAGACACTGGACCTACAGACTTGCATAGTCATGAGCAACAAATATGGACAGGTGAACTGATGTATGAATTGATTTTTATTTACAGTTTAACTTTTTTACGTATTGCTGACTTAAAAGGGGTTGAATTTGTTTCCTAATTTGAAAGTTTGTTACAGTTTATGTTGCAACTTGACAGATAAAACAACAAACTCGGGAAGGTACGTTGTGAACTCCAGGTAATTAAACTGTTCTAGAATCTTCTCTAAATTGTGTGCGAAAAAGTGTAAGACCACACAGTGGTCGTGTCAAGAAGGTCACACTTCAACTCACAAATGCAAGTTCTTGCAGTCTGCTTATTGCTCAGCCATTTTCATTGTCTCTTGGAAAGTCCAGCGAAGCAACTTCTGTTGACATTCTTCTATAAAGACAGAACTTCTTCCTTGGAGCAAATAATTAGATATAACATGTGAAGTGAGGGTTGTCTATGTATGTGAAAGGAGGCTTGCAGTAGAAAATGTTTGTTGCATTTTGTAAAGACACAGGGGCATATTACCAAGAAATAGCGATAATTATCGCTAAGCAGGGTTAGCGGCAATAATTTTATCGCCGCGCTTTGACGATTTTTATCGCTGAGATACCTTGCTATTATCAAGGTTTAGCTCAAAAGCGATAAAAATCATGCGAAATGCATGAATATCGCTGAAAAATCAGCGATATTCATGCATTAGCGACCAAATGCTCTTAGCCATGTTATCCACCTCCCATTGGATAACATGGCTAAGAACTGGTCAGAGCAGGTGTTAGTTTCTGGCGATAGCGGGAATATTTCCATTGCTACGCCTGTGTTGGTAATAGGAAATAACGAGGTTAGCGACTGTTTCAGTGGCTGACAGGTTGGGAACGCCCACTTTGCATGTCATTAGCAATAAATATCGCTGACATGCAAAGCGGGCCCCAAACCGCTCGCTATCGCCTAAAACTGTCGCTAACATCAGTTAGCGACAGCTTGGTAATAAAGCGATAGAATTATCGCCGCTTAGCGGCCGAAAACGGTCGCTAAACCGGCGATAATTCAATATCGCCACCCTTGGTACTATGCCCCACTGTTTGCAGTAGTACTTGCTTGATTTCTACACAAGCAATTACAAGAAATCTCTAGCCCACCATGAGCGCAGCGAAGACGTTGTTTACTATCACCCTCTAATATCGTTAGGAAACCCCATACTTATGGTGCACCTCTCCTCCAGTAAAAATTGCAGTAGATGGCATATTATAATCTTCGTGTCTGCATATATGGTGTATGCCAAGTCATTTTTCGTACCAATTTTTCATATGTATCTGTTTCACAATATAGAATGATAGATGGGTAGCTGTTACTTACTAGGGTGTTTTTCAAAGAAGGGTTCTAAGTGACATAAAATAGATGAAGAGACGAAACTTGAGTTGTCCGTGACGTCACTCTGAACCCCCAATATCCACTCTGCAGCACCTTTTCTGCCTGCACGTAGTTCACAGAGCCCAATAATGAGACTGCGCTGTCATCAGAAATAAAATCAGGACAAATTTGGGGATTGCAAACATTTCATTACCAGAGAATCAACATAAGTTTGAAATGTTTCCATCCCTCTGCATGTTGGTGGTTTGTTCTTGCTGAAAATGGAAGGAAGCTAAAAGGAGTAAAGTCTAGCCTTCTCTCTCTTCCTTATCTGAAAGGTGTCTACACCACTTTATTTTCATATGATTAACCAGTGTTTGGGAATCCGTACATATTAATCGTTCAGGTCCTTCCCTGCCTGAAGATGGATGAACCCCTATATTCCACTAGAGACGCCTTCTATATTTAAGCCTACATTCAGTGGTGTGCAATTACTTTCTAATGTTGTATTCCCCTGCCCCATATTTCTACACAAAGGGATGACCTTACAGTGAATGTTTGAGATGTATGCGGATTGGAGCAACCATTTCTTCTATGGTTATGATCAGGTATACCAGATCCCCCTTTACTTGTTTGATTTGTGTCTCCTTTAAAAATAGAAAATAGTATAGGTCACAGAAGCCTAGTCAGTATCCCAAGTGTAAATTGTGTCATTAGCTCTGGGTAGAGCATTGAAGAAAAAGCTTAATTTATGTGGCTAGGCTAAAGGGTTTACAATGTTCTTAACTCTGACTTGAATGCCTCCAAGAACTGAATAACCCAGTCTAAGAACCAAACACTAGCACAAATGTGGAGTGCAGTTTATGAATTGACTTTCTGAGTATCAGACTACAGCAATAGTACAACCTAGAAAATAGGCAAGCATATGATATTATGGTATTGGCAGCTTTGTAAATGTAAATGTACATGTATTTATATAGCGCAAATCACCGACCCGGTATCTACGCGCTTGCTTAGGGAACCCGTCCTGGTATTCCCCTGTGAGATAACCCCAGCAGGGTATCCACAAGGTGAAAGCCAGGCATCCCACCACGAGGGGCCGTTGTGGAGATTAAGCAAGCTATTGCCCAGAGTCGCAGAGTGTGAACCCGTGAGTCGAGTAGGCACCGGAGCGAGAATTATCGAGTCTGTGGAATTTTGAGCCCAAGACTCGCCGAGGCGGGGAATTGAACCCTGGTCCAGGGCCGATCTCAGCTTCCGGGTCTGCCGCCTCTAACCCCTGAGCCACACTTCTCCACCCCTGAGCCACACTTTGAAAACCTTTGCCTACTAGGAGATGCTTAGCCACATACTAATGGTCCCCAATGTGGGAGAACCACCAAGCCTCAGGTCCATAAGTGTTAGTCGTCAATCAGAACCTTTTCAATATCCACATGCCCCCCAAGGCGCATACGATCGAAGCTAACAACAGCGGGCTACGCACCTGTGCAGGTGACACCCAAATCTACTTCAAGCTGCACACAGTGTCACCAGGCTTTAGTGGAAGGCACATTTCTGCAAAAGTGCATGTGCCACAAGACTTGCAGTCACGCTTGACTTTGCCAATATTGTGATTTGCTTCTTATTGCATTAGGAGTATTTTGCACAATCTTGTATTCATGATAGGCTGGCGAATTCCCGCTCGTAGCTGAAGCTGTAACCTTGAATCGGATTTCGTGGAGTTTAAAAGCCAAGTCGAGAAACGCGGAGGAGAAGGCGTCTTAGAGCTCACCTAACTTCTGGGAAGCCTGCTGCACCAGGGGACGGGACTGCGAGACCCAGGGTTCCGCGCAGGTCCATCGGAGCGCACCTGGAGTCTCTTCCCGCCCCCTGCTCCTCCCCTGACTGATTGCCTGCCTGCCTGCATACTACAAAACAGCTCGCGGCGCCCGCTTCGCGGGAGCCGCTCGTAGCTGAAGCTGTAACCTTGAATCGGATTTCGTGGAGTTTAAAAGCCAAGTCGAGAAACGCGGAGGAGAAGGCGTCTTAGAGCTCACCTAATTTCTGGGAAGCCTGCTGCACCAGGGGACGGGACTGCGAGACCCAGGGTTCCGCGCAGGTCCATCGGAGCGCACCTGGAGTCTCTTCCCGCCCCCTGCTCCTCCCCTGACTGATTGCCTGCCTGCCTGCATACTACAAAACAGCTCGCGGCGCCCGCTTCGCGGGAGCCGCTCGTAGCTGAAGCTGTAACCTTGAATCGGATTTCGTGGAGTTTAAAAGCCAAGTCGAGAAACGCGGAGGAGAAGGCGTCTTAGAGCTCACCTAACTTCTGGGAAGCCTGCTGCACCAGGGGACGGGACTGCGAGACCCAGGGTTCCGCGCAGGTCCATCGGAGCGCACCTGGAGTCTCTTCCCGCCCCCTGCTCCTCCCCTGACTGATTGCCTGCCTGCCTGCATACTACAAAACAGCTCGCGGCGCCCGCTTCGCGGGAGCCGCTCGTAGCTGAAGCTGTAACCTTGAATCGGATTTCGTGGAGTTTAAAAGCCAAGTCGAGAAACGCGGAGGAGAAGGCGTCTTAGAGCTCACCTAACTTCTGGGAAGCCTGCTGCACCAGGGGACGGGACTGCGAGACCCAGGGTTCCGCGCAGGTCCATCGGAGCGCACCTGGAGTCTCTTCCCGCCCCCTGCTCCTCCCCTGACTGATTGCCTGCCTGCCTGCATACTACAAAACAGCTCGCGGCGCCCGCTTCGCGGGAGCCGCTCGTAGCTGAAGCTGTAACCTTGAATCGGATTTCGTGGAGTTTAAAAGCCAAGTCGAGAAACGCGGAGGAGAAGGCGTCTTAGAGCTCACCTAACTTCTGGGAAGCCTGCTGCACCAGGGGACGGGACTGCGAGACCCAGGGTTCCGCGCAGGTCCATCGGAGCGCACCTGGAGTCTCTTCCCGCCCCCTACTCCTCCTACATAACACGTGCACCAGACGCACAGCGGGACGCGTGTGCGGGACGCCGGACGAAGCCCGGACAAAGGGCGGACAGTCTTAGACAGTCCGAGACAGGCCGTGACTGGACTGGGCACGTCTCTTTGCCCTGTAGTTCCCAATCGTCAGCTAACAGTAAGACTATTACTTCCAGAACCACCCGTCCTTCTGTTCATATTTTTGTATTATATTATTTGTGATTTTGTGTGTTCTGGTTTAGTGTTAAATCTCTAGGACCTAATATCCTGCCAAATTTAATTATGTCAAAGAAGAAAGTCGTGAAGGGGGGTAACTCCATTGAAAATTATATGGTACAAGTAGTATCAAAGATAAATACCGACAGGAGACAATCTTTGGGTCTCAGTCACTCCCCAAATTTATCCCCTCTAAGTCCATCTTTAGACTCACCTTGGTTAGATATTCCTTCTCAGGCTGAGGGTAGCTTAATTTTAGATCTCGAGGCACCTGAAAATGGCCCATTAAACACGAGTATAGCTCAGGCTCAAGATATAGCCACAATTAATGTGTCAGATTCTCAAACAGTAGACCCTGAAGAAAATCTTACTGTACAAGATAGCGAGCAGACAAGTATAGAAGCCGACCCCCCCGCTTTAACTCCGGCTGCTCGTGCAATCAGAAAGTGCAGGAAAATCCAACTGCCTCGAGGCGGAGCCATTATAGGGAGGAAGAGGGCTGCATCTCCACTGAGAAGCAGGGAAAAAGGTAGGAGAAAACTAGAAGAGGACGAAAATTTAAACATTGACGAGGAACTTATCTCTAGGCTGGTAGACATAATTGACATCAAATTCAGAGCCTTAATTAAACCTGTAGTGGCCAAACTGGATAAGTTATCCGCAGACGTAAAAAAGTTGGGGGCAGATCAAAAGAAATTAATAGAAGAAGTGACTATCATATCCGGCACAGTTAAAAATTTGGCAATACCTGTAAAAGAGGTACTTGGCCTCCAACCGGATATAGGTCCAATCCCTGACATTTCAAGGGTAAACTTTCCAGATCAGATGCCCAACATTGTACCCATCCAGTCGCCGGCCAGGGATACTCACCCTCCGCAACCACGAGGATTAACCACTCCAAGAGCAGGTGAAGATACATCTCATTTTATTGAGGACGCAGCCCCCCTAGTGCTGGTTTTAGCTAATGCCCCCCCCCTAACACCAGACCAAACTGAAACACCTACGGCGCTAATAAGTAAAGCCCTGCACTGGTTAACGGGCAACATGCGGTTGGCCCCCTGGGGGAAGCAACAACTAGCTAGAGATATTAAATCAGCCAGAAGGGCAGCTTGGATAGGCCCAAACCCTAAAAAATTTAAAGGCGACTGCATTATAATAAATCTTGCAAATTCTGCAGTCTTACCAAACATCCTCCCAAATATTTTACCACCACAACGAAGGAGTGGCACTATCATTCCTCTCACTCTGGAGTTTTTTGGTAAAAAACAAAGGAGTATGACATACCCCAAGCCTGATTATAATCATACCTATACTAGACATACATGGCCAGAGAAAATAAACGGTTGGGGTTTTGATGCACCAGTAAACAACAGGGGTTATAGTAGGGATGGATACGACCAACAACCACGACCATATCATACAGACCCATACTACTTTAATATCCCCACCGCAAACAGGTATGATATCTTCTCTGCAGAGGGAGGGCTGGATGGTGTAGAATGACTATCAGAAGACATAGGCATAGCGGATACGAATCCTTGTGGTACTGTAATCCCCATTATCAACCCCCCTGTTACAGAATGCACGAGTAGAATACAATGTGGAGACCAAAAATGTGCGGAGGGTCTCCTTTTGTTATCATGGAATATAGCCGGACTCTCTGATAAAATGCAAGATAAGGACTGGCTATATTTTGTTAAAAAACATCCTATATTATGTTTTCAAGAAACTTGGGTAACAGGGACAAACTTGTACATTGAGGGATACCAGAGCTTTATAATCCCAGCAATACCATCTGCAAGTGGAAGAGCTAAAGGGGGTTTGGCTATTTTCGTTAGTTTGTCGCTTGTATGTCAGAAGATTGAACACAAATCTTGTAACAAAAACATCCAGGTTTTGGAATTTAAAAGAGGTATAATTCATTTTGCGCTGATTAATTTTTACAATTCTGTGAACCAGGCTGGAGATTGCAATATAGAAACCTTACGTGACTTGCTAGGGGCAACTGATAGCTCTTTGCCACGCTCTAAAATATTAGTAGGTGATTTTAACACACATCTTTGTGGGAATCCTAGCGTGGGATCTGTTGGCAATTTGGGATGTAACAGTATGGAAGGAATACACTTTGAACACTCGCGGAGGGGCACAGGGTTAAACGAATTGATGAATGAAAACAATCTGTTTACTGCAATGTCGACTGTGCCAGATCAAACTGTTTTCCCTGTTCCTACTTTTAAAGGCTATGCAACAGGCACTTACATAGATCATATCCTCATTACAGCTGACTTTGTAAACGTCATAGAGGACTTTGGGATCCTCGTGAGTATCTACAGCGATCACAACCCACTATGCATTACACTGGGAATGAATTTACTTGACCAACACATTCCTCGTGAGGATCGTGGTCTTTTAAATTGCATTAATGGGAAGCGTCGCTTAAGATGGGCTATGGTCGATAGTGATCAATTTTATACATCTGTGAGTGCAGTCTGTAGCAAAGAATTAACGATTTGTACATCCCCCACATCTGCTCCCTTGCAAATCCTGACATCCTTTAAGGAGATAGCTAAGAAGGTGGAGTCTCTCTTAACGGTTCCGAATAAGGGGAGGTCAAATTCTAACTGCAATCCCAAATGGTTTGACAGTGTTTGTTCAAAAGTCAGTCGCAAGCTCAAGAAAGCTTTAAATACAAAACCAAGAGACCCATTGATTATCCGGGGTTTGCGATCCGAATATAAGAAAGCTTTGGCTACCCGTAAGGGTGCAGTGAAAAAGAGCGTTTGGGAATCACTCCTAGAGCCCGAGACTTTAAAAAATAGCTCGAAGTTCTGGGAGATAATTAACAAACCTATTTTCGACTGTCCTTCCATCCCAAATGTAGGCACGAATATCTCAGAGGACGAATGGATAGACTATTTTAGCTCCATTTTTATAAATAAGGTCTCACAGATAGAATATAATCCTGGTATAGGCAGTGAAATACCTTTACGTTTCTCAAATGAGGAAATAGTTAAAGGAATTAAAGGTCTGTCAAACAATAAGGCACCGGGCCCCGATGGACTTCCGCCTGATCTTTTCAAGTCACGGGAAGGACTATGGGCGCCGGTACTCACAGCTGCACTTAATGCAGCTGTGCTTTGTGGATGCCCCAAATCATGGGGGGTATCTACAATAGTTCCTATATTCAAGAAGGGAGATCGTAGCAACCCGGCTTGCTACAGACCGATATCCCTATTAAATTCTGTAGCAAAAGTGATAGGGGGAGTAATTCTGAATAGATTGACTAGTTGGGCAGAAGAAAACCATATAATATCGCCAATCCAGTATGGCTTTAGGCCTGGACACTCTACCATTTCCCAATGTCTGAATTTGTACCTCATAGCCGGGAAGTACACTAAGGCACGAAGAGGAACGATCCATATGGCCTTTATGGATCTCTCTTCGGCCTTCGATTGTGTGAACCGTGGGAAACTTTGGTGCGCCATGGAAAAAATGGGCATCGACAAAAACCTAGTAAATCTGTTAGAGGATATACATTCAGACACCAAAGCGAATGTTAGATATACCCAGGATCTAAAGGTGACTAAAGATTTTGGAGTGTTTCGGGGCGTTCGGCAAGGGTGTATTCTGGCCCCGTTCCTCTTCAATCTATACATTAATGACCTGGAAGAGACCCTCTTAAGCACCAACACAGACTATCCCTACATTGGCCGAAAAGGTCTGCCTGTTTTATTATATGCGGACGACGCAGTCCTTTTATCTAGAACGGCCAATGGACTTCAAATACTATTAGACTCCTTTTATACATTTATGAAATCCAGAGATTTAAGTATCAACAACACCAAATCCTACATAATGAAGATCGGTGAAGGTTTCAAGAAACCTAATCGACTAAATGTAGAAGGAGTGGAAATACCTGTAACGCACACATTCTCCTATCTCGGGGTCCTCTTTGACAGTCAACTTAAATGGGGTCCCGTGATCCAGAAAAAAAAGGGAGACGTTACAAGGGTAAACGCGGCTATATTGGACTTCGCTAAAAAGCTGGGAAATAGTCCAGTCACCGCGCTACTCCAACTATACAAGGCCAAAAGTGTAACCACAGCTAGTTATGGCAGTGAAATTTGGGGATACGTTCCCCTGGACGTACTTCAGATAGTTGAAAACAATTTTTTAAAACAGATTTTAAGGGTTCCTAGGGGCACAGCAAATTTTTCTGTGCATGAAGAACTGGGGGTTCCGTATGTTAGCGATAAGATTGCTTTGAATCCCATGTTATGTTGGATGAATAGCTGGTTAAATGACAGTATCCCGTTGACCAAGCTTATTCTAAAAGAAGCCCTTACATGGGATAATAGGATGGAAATTCCCTGGCTTAAATATTTATTGAAATGTTTTTCTGATTTAGGCCGTCCTGAACTCTTTTTACGCCCGGAATCCATTACTAAAGTGGATCCTATTTTAATTAAAAATGCTTTTATTGGATTGAGAGAACAGGAAAGGGAATCATGTGAATTAAAAAAAGAAAGTGTACGCAATCACATACTAATTAAAAGCACTTTACTTACGGAACCCTACCTGACATGGCAAATGTCTAGCTATGACCGTTTTTTGCTAACCAGGTTCAGGTTCAACTTGTTTCATCTTATGTTGGCGGTACCTAGGGGTTCCCATAGAGGTCAAGTGTTGCCAGCTTGCGGCTGCGACGAAAAGTCTCCGCAAGATCTGGCACACTTTTTGTTCTTCTGCCCTTTTTATGCTGTCCCAAGGAAGATATGCTTGAAACCCTGTTTGAAAGAATTGAACTTTCGTCAATATCGTCCAGCACAATATTTTTTACAGCTGCTAAACTGTGATTGCACTTTATTTGTCTGTGGTTTTTTGAAAATGGCGATCAAATTCAGAAACAGTATGGAAGGATAATTATCTCTGAGTGTAACATCTAAATTTGCTGCTAAAAGAATTTTAATTTTTAAAGGGACTCCAATATCTTGATACAGTGCTGTATTCTTAACTCTGCGATCCTTTTTATCCGTAATCAATTATGACTTTTTTAAGACTGTGTGTATGTAATGTTATTACCTGTAATGTAAATACTTTTATGGTTGTCAATTCGAACAACCGAATAAAGTTATTTTGACTTGACTTGACATTAGGAGTATTTTGCACAATCTTGTATTCATGATAGGCTGGCGAATTCCCCTTGTTTCTCTTCGAACTTCTTTTTTCCCTCCACCATGACACCTTTGTTTATGAATACACTCTTGCATGGTTGCTAGATTTTGCGAATTCTTTGACTGTCTTATGTTCAAGACAGCAAAAAGGCATTTTAAGCAACAGTTTTTGTCTTGCTAACTTCCCCAATACCAATCTCTTGATTAATGTCAGTACCGTTGTTCATTGTTTGTGAACATGGCATGTCATGCTTTTTTTATAGCACCATGGGCCTGATTCTGATTACAAGTTGCTTGGTGCAGTGGCACTGAAATTACCACGTCTGGAATTTGCAAATGTGGCTGGTATTTTCACCACTTCATTGGGCAATTATGAGTTATGTCTGCCAGAATGGGGAATAACACACGAGCCATGGGTTTACCAGGTAAAAAATAACATGCACATTCCTATTCCAGTCCAAATATTACCTGCATTAACCTCCTGCTTTGATCATGTGGTAAATGGAAGTGGCAGGATCTTTGCAGGTCAGAGGATGGTAGTGGTGATGTTGAGTGCCTCCGGGGCAGGGAAGGCTGGTGGCAGGCCATACTCCCTGTAACGAAGGAGAGTTGAGCGTGGGCCAAACTACTCTTACCATCTAGAATTTCTGGTGTTCAACCACCTGGTAATTCAAATATGGTAGCACTAGGGCACTTATGATTTTACAGAGTGGATCACACCTGGGAACTGCTTCTCTGAACATGCACTTAGGGCCAACTTGCATTACTTGCGAAGCCATGGTGTGAACACACTCTATCTACCTGCCTCATGGAAAAGATATGAAAAATATTACTCTATAAAAAAAGACTATTAGTCTGTAAGATGCAATGAACAGCACATGACTGGCAGTAGTCTCCTGGACTCATTATGTAGACCATGTTGTGTGGACTGAATGTTTTCATGGAATATTTTTACAAAGGAGAGCTTTCTGTTTACTTTGTAGGGCTGGTGGGCAGCATGTAAGGCCGTAGTTCACAGTATCATGTTGAGGCGTTTTTGGAGAGAAGCACGGATCACAGGTAAGGTGCTTGACTGATAAGAATCTCCTTTGTAAAGTACTGGAAGTATGCAGACTTTCCAATTGCTAACCATGGGTGTTACTTTTGCACTGTGGTGTCTCGCAGTAAGGCTGGTGGGCATTTAAGAAAGACTATAAAAATCTATGGTGGAATGTTGGGTCGGATGCCAAACGACTGGTTGCACAAAGTGCTCACAAAGTGCGCTCTGACTTTATGCGACCCGCCTTTTATTTTGCGACCTATGTACTAATAAGTCACATCGTAAAAATTGTCATTCTTTTACAGCACATCAGAGAGGCTGGAAGTAAGCAGTAGCAAACCACCATTCCTATGTTTGCATTCCAAATGTGATTTTTTTTTAGCAGCCCGTGTTCCTGAAAGCCACCATTTCTGGTTTAAATAAAAAACGAAATCCCTTTAATGCACACATTGGGAGGGTGAGGCACTGCCTGTTTGCTGTGAGAGTCCAACATGATTCCCAAAGAGAAAGCTGTCCAACTGGGACTGGTTCCCCTTTCTAAATCTGTTACTACCTCCTTTAAGGAGTTCGTACGATCAGAATGGTTTGCAACTCCAATTGGGGGAAAAACAATTAACACATCTCATTGAGATTTGCACCAGGGTACCCACTTAAAAAAAATCACCTGATCCTGCCGGCACTTGGTAAGGATGATGTCTGGGGAGCTGGCAGGGGCCGCAGTAGCCTTGGGACTCCCCTCTCGCACCTCAACATTTGGATATGTTGTGGGTGTCCTGGGTGGGCACCAGGCCACCTACTTAAAAAAAACTGAGTGGCAGAAGCTGTTCATTTAGTATTCACTGCAGTGTCCAAGGAGCATCCCATAATGCCCTAGGACTTTTTGAAGTTATATTTTTTCTTTCTGGTGGAAAAGGCAGTGGCCCCATCAACCATTTTTAAATGTTTTTGGGGGGGGGGGGGGGGGCTACAGGGAGTGAGGCTTCCCCTCAACAGTTTTGAAAAAAAACAGTACATTTCCTGGGCCAGTAAATCCATGCCCCCAGGAGAACTTACCATATTATTTTAAAGCACTCTACGTACGACCTGAATGCTCTCCAGCTGGCAAGCAAAGATCCCTGATGGTGGTTTCTAGTATTGTATTTTGTAGCCTGACAAATGTTGACAAAGACTCAGTCATTTTGAGTCTTTTTTTTAGTAGGACTTTATTGAAACTATTTTATCGCAATCACTTTTATTAAACTTTGCAATGTGTGAATTTATAGAATATATAGTTGGTTATATTAATTGTTGATTTTTTGAAAAAGACAATAGGTCTGCTTTATATACGTTGATGTGCTGAGCCCCTGATAAATTAAAAATACCTTTTTTTATATTTTGATGTTCTGACCCTTTGACAAAGTTAGTAGGTCTGTTTTTCTTATATGACTTCCTTTTTATTGCTACTTAACATAGCCTTGTGCCCCGTTGGGGGGTTAAGCGCCAGTGTGGGATTGGACGCAGGGCCTAACCACAGGCCAGACTTTGAGCCATACCCCACCCCGCACATAGCCAAAGGCATTGCGGAGTAAGGGAAGGGTAGGGCACCTGTGGGCTTTGGGTGCAGGGCCTGGTTCACACTGCTCACTGACGAAGGCCGTGTACATCAGGGGCTGTGTGTCCAATTCCATGACACACACAGTGATGGACAGCTTACTTAAAAAAAACACAAAAACACCCCAAAGATTAAAGGGGCGTTGTATTTAGAAATTGTAATATCTTAATTTAAATTAAATTAAATACATAGAAATTCACTAAAAAAACAAAGGATAAGGGGTCATTATAGTCAGGTCAAAATGCCAGTTAAAACATACTATTTTAAATTAACAAAACCACAGAAATACACCTATTATACTCATCTCAAGTAACTATAATTTGTGCCCTCATGTAAGGGGAATGATGGAAGGGATTCAAAAACAGTTTCTTCTCTTTTAGGTATTTCTGTTCTTAATGTGGATGCTTTTCTTGGTCATCATAGGAGAGTTCATGGGACACCTGTCCATCGTCTTTTCAGATGCTAAGTTAGTATTAAAATCTGTTAACACCTTCAGCAGAAGGGAATTGCACTTAACCGCTTGCCTGCGGCAGGAATTCCAGCCAGGTGCTGGACATTCCAATCGCGGGCGTGGTCATGACGGCACCACGCCGTCATGAGCACAGCTCAACCGTGACTCATGACGGCGTGGTGCCATCATGAGCATTGAAGAGGTAAACAGAACGTTGTAATGTTATCAACTCATTGGAGATAACTCTGTGGAATAAGGCTCATTTTGCTCTGTTTTTTAAAAGTTTCTTTGTTAAAATCTCAAGAAAACAAACATAAAATGGTTTATAGTCAAAGGGGTATTTTGCATGTTCGTCTGTGGTTCTACAATCCAGATTCTCTATTACTTCCCTGGCGCAAACATTTTTAAGACTCATCCACACCATTGCTCATGTAAGAGTGTGCCTGACGGGCCAGTTGAGACTTGTTAGTTTTGCCAAAACGTATTCTTAATTGTGAGTGCAAGGTGTCTGATTCACTTTAACCATGAGATATATTTGATTGAGGCTAAGATATGTTCTTCTGGCTTTAGTCCCAAAAATATAGTTTACCCCTATGTAGTAGTAGTTTCATAATGGTGGTCATTTTTCAAATATTGTCGATATTCCTGCCACAATGATGCCCAGCTGTGGTGTTATTATTGCACTGAGATAAGATTGGTAATTCCTAGCATATATTACTATTATACCTACATCTGTCTGATACCCTAGCCTGTAAGATCCTTCTAATCTGTCTACTCCATGCCATCACTCATTCAATCAGTCATGCAGTCTTCCATTTATACAGTCATCATTCTGTCTATCCACTCCAATCAGTCATGCAGTTCCATTTTTACAGTCATCGTTCTATTAACTCCAATCAGTCATGCAACCTTCCATTTATACAGTCATCATTCTGTCTATCCTTTCAAATCTCGTTATCATCAAGAAGAGAGAGAGGGATAATGTAGAGAAAACACTCTTAGTCCCCCAATAAGTAGTATAAACAACGAAAGAGTGTGATTACATAGTGGCGAAAGTGGCACACCGCCCGCGTCACCAGGCACCCGCTTGGTACCTGCGTGTAGCCCTCAGATACCGGACTCCGTTGATACCACCCCCCTCCCGAGACCCATGGTGGTAGGATTTCTCACGTCAAACGTGCAACTGGTTCCTCTAAATTAGAGGTTAACCACCAATTATTTCTATTTGCAGTTTTTTTACTTATTTTTCACTTTCACGCCCTTAGGTCAGGGTGGGCCTTAGTGCGCCCATACAACCGAGGTTCAACTCTCATGGTCCTGACGAATGCCAGGTAATTTACACCACAATGGCAGAAACATGTTAACCCCCCCTTAAAGGAAGTAGCCGAACAATTTTTTTGGCCCCCTTCCCACACCTTGTTTTTAATATGTCTGATTGGCCACCCAATAAACTTTGTGTGACACAATCCAGACATTTTTAAGTAAATCACACTGTCACCCTTTCACCCTTCACAACACAAAATAACCAGCTCCGCAGTAACTCTGGCGTCGAAGCACACCGGGGAGGCACTCAGCCTCTCCCGGTGGGGCCCAATGATGAAGCATGTCACCAACCAAGTTGGTGAGTGAGAGCCTTCAATATGAATCTAAATAGATTTATATATCTATCCCCATGCTCCCTCTCTTGATGTTACAGTAATAATAATAATAATAATAATAATAATAATAATAATAATAATAATAATCCACATTTGTAAAGCGCAAACCATCACCCGTTAGGGTCTCTAGGCGCTGGGGGCCGTCGGGAAGATTAAACAAGCTATTGCCCCGTGTCACATGGTGCTGGGCTAATCTGCCGCCGGCCCCGGGGATCGAACCGTGATCCCCAGATTCCGGAGTCAGTCACTCGGGCCGCGGCGCCACACCTCTTTCTTTGTTTATACTATCCTTTCAAATCAGTCATGCAGTCTTCCATTTATACAGTCATCATTCTGTCTATCCACTCCAATCAGTCATGCAGTTTTCAATTTATACAGTCATCTTTAGGTCCCGCTGAAGCAATCCCGTCAGGGATGCTTTGGCGAGATTAAAGTAAGGGCTTTCAAAAGTGCACCCAAAGGTGGATTGCTTACAGTGCATCTGAGCACATCGCACACCATTTGTTATCAGCTTGTGAGCCTCAGCATCAGACTTCAAAGGAATCCGCTCCCCCGCCCCTGCATCAGACTTCAAAGGAATCCACACCCCCGCCCCTCCCCTCGCCACGCAATGCCGAGAGCTTGTTTCTTTGTGTTGTTAGATGTTCCTCTCACACGGGCATTATTTCAAACTCTGAATACATTGTTAAACCACACTAACTGCAAAACAGAGAAATTGCAACTTGGTGTTAAGTTTTTTTTTTTTGCAGTGCTATACAGAGCGACCTTGACCCAAAGATATTAGAGCATTTACATGAGCACCAGTAACCTCTTCCCAAGAGCTGCTGGTCATTTAGGTATTTGTGTTAAATGCAGCTTGAGAGGACACAGGGGGCACTGTGATTTCTTGGGCGAGGAATGGCCCAGGCAGCTGTTCTCGACACTTTGCCCTGCTGTGCCTCTGATTACCTGACACCAGAATGTGTACAGCTGTGTGCAGCCTCTCGGCTGCAATGTATGCAGGACCAATTAACTGTAGTCTGATGCATAGAACATTATCCTCATGTGTTAAGAGCTCGTTGCATTCTAGGACTTGTAGTCCATAGTTCTCGTATCTGACTATAAATCTACAAATGCGAAGAATACAAAACAAAATACTGGCAGTGGATGACCTACTCACATGCACTCCTAGTTTCTAAGGTTACCACATGGTGCACGGTTACTGAGGTAGGAAATTACCCAGCCCTAATCTTCCCTTTATCAATTCATTTCTATGAGGTCAATGTAGTTTAGTTGACAAGACTAGAAATTTATTTTACCAAAACTCCGTACTGAAAATGTAGTGTCAAGAGCGTTTAAGTTTCCATGGTCAATGCTGTGTAGGTAATTCCATTCATTATTTTTCTTTGCTCTCTGCAGCTGGGTGAGGTTTAGGTGTGAATTTCCCAGTGACATGCAGTAATTAAGTAACCCTCGTTGAATCTGCCTTAGCGGTTGCATATAGCGTTTTATAAGACAAGCGTACAACAAAGGTCAGTTTGGCTCAAATGACATGATCGAGCACCAAGACTACAAGTCACAGTGCATTAGGTAGTAAAATACAAGACATGGTCTGGAAACATCTTGTATCCTGGTGGCATTAAACCACCTGGTATTACTACTAAAATAAGCATATTCCACTTTAATAGACAGCAACGCTGAGGCTTTGGTACATGCGTGTGTGTCTTCGCGCTAAACATTTCTCTAAATGCCCTGTTCCTGCTGAAACGGAGCCCTGTTTGTGATTCGTGCCACAGAGAGTTTTCTCGCTGTTTATATAATATTACGAGGGAGCTTAGCTCCTATATTGCTACTGAAATGTTCTCCTACTGTACAGTGGGGTTTGCTTTTCGTGATAGAAAGCAGGGAGTGGGATTGTAGCAAGGAGCACAGAGGACCAGGCGAAGCGTCACCACCAGACCCACCCCCACCACCACCACCACCACCACATCCACCACCACCACCACCACCACCACCACGTCCACCACCACCACTTCCACCACCACTACCACCACCACCATGTCCACCACCACCAACTACCATGTCCACCACCACATCCACCACCACCACCACATCCAACACCACCACGTCCACCCCCTCCACCACAACCACCACCACATTGTCCACCACCACCACGTCCACAACCACCATGCCCACAACCACCACCACATCCACCACCACTACGTCCATCCCGACTATGTCCACCAACACCATGTCCACCACCACCACATCCACCACCACACCGACCTCCACCACCACCACGTCCACTACCAACACGTCCACCACCACCATGTCCACCAGGTCCACAACCACGTCCACAACCACGTCCACCACCACCATGTCCACCACCACCATACCCACCACCACGGCCACCACCACGTCCACAAGGCCACTACCACATCCAGCAACACCACGTCCACAACCACCACCACATCCACCACAACTATGTCCACCACAACTATGTCCACCTACACCATGTCCACCACCACCACGTCCACCACCACACCCACCTCCACCACCACCACCACCATGTCCACCACCACCACATCCACATCCACCACGTCCATGTCCACCACATCCACCACCATGTCCACCACCACCATGTCTACCACCACGGCCGCCACCACGTCCACCATGAGGCCACTACCACGTCCACCACCACCATGTCTACCTCCACCACCACCACATCCACTACCACCATCACATCCACCACCACGTCCACGACCAAGTCCACCACTACATCCACCATCACGTCCACCACCACTATGTCCACCACCACTGCGTCCACCACCACCATGTCCATCACCACCACGTCCACCACCACCATGTCCACTACCACCACATCCACCACCACCATGTCCACCACCACCACATCCACCACCACCACATCCACCACACCCACCACCACCACCCCCTCCACCACCACCGCATCCACAGCCACCGCGTCCACCATGTCCACCACCACCACCATGTCCACCACCAACACCACCACATACACCACCACACCCACCACCAACTCCACCACCACATCTACAACCACCACCACTCCAAATACCACTCAGTGCCACATAATTACACGCCACATAATTACACTGCACTCAATGCAACAAACACTCCAAATACCACTCAGTGCCACATAATTACAGGCCACATAATTACACTCTTCTGAATGCAACACACACTCCACACAATACCACTCAGTGCCGCATAAATATATGCTACATATTTGCACTGCACTCAATGCAACATACACTCCAAACAATACCACTCAGTGCCACATAATTACACGCCACACAATTACACTCTACTGAATACAACACACAATCCACACAATACCACTCAGTGCCACATA